>NC_134963.1:7500-312096 GCF_965638725.1 Aptenodytes patagonicus
ACTTCCTGATCATAGAGTGGGGCTTCCGGTCCTGCTCTCTGTGGTCCGGAGGACTTCCTGATCATAGAGAGGGGCTTCCGGTCCTGCTCTCTGTGGTCCGGAGGACTTCCTGATCATAGAGAGGGGCTTCCGGTCCTTTCTCTATTGTCCGGAGGACTTCCTGATCATAGAGTGGGGCTTCCGGTCCTGCTCTCTGTGGTCCGGAGGACTTCCTGATCATAGAGAGGGGCTTCCGGTCCTGCTCTCTGTGGTCTGGAGGACTTCCGGCCCTGTTGGAGGATCTGTGGACCATAGAGTACTGGACTTGATATTTGTCTCCGTAGTCTGGAGGACTTCTGTACACTTTTCAGCTTTTTTAATATGTATAGTGTGATTTAGAAAAACCTTAAAATAATAAGTCTGGTGCAGCAGTAGAAAAATGGCACACTCATGGGGAGTAGTTTTTATTTTTAAAGATGATTTTTTTTTTTTAATTTGTTTGTAATACTTACTCCCCCAGACTATGCCATTTTTCTACTGCTGCTTTTTTCTTTCTTAACATTTTAGGAGAGACAGTTACACCACCAAAAAATAAATAAAGCAAGACCAACATGAAGAAATCAGGCAGACACATAGAGACAGACACACAGAAATACCCCTCAAAGACTAACAAAGCAACCTCAAAGACCAACACAGGCAAAAAAAAAGAGAGAGACACAGGAGACAAAACAGATGAAACAAAACATTACTGGAACTTTCTTGAAATCAAACTTTAATATACCTTAGAACCCTAACAAGGGCTGGCTTCACTTCTGTAATTTGCTCTTGCTGTAGTTAACGTAAGTACACACACCATATTAGCATTCCACCTTCACTAACTTAGTTGGATAGTTCACCTATAATCCTATTCGGACACAATTCATTCTTGCTATAATCTCATTAACATCAGGGTTTTACATGGGCATCAATTGTGCCCAAGTAGTTGTCTACATTGCCTTAAAGCTACTCAAAAGTTACTTAACACCTTTACACAGCTAGATATACTTTAGATCTACTTAGGAGCCAGTATCGCACATGCTTTCTTTTAACCTGTCAATGCCTACAGTTACCCACCGGTATTGAAAACTCACCCTCTAATGCCTAATTCCCATTTAATTTACTGTTTACTACCTTTATTGCCACAATATTCCCTGAGTGAGAACCATCGAGGCCTGTAACATTTTCTATTTTTTCTTTCCCCAAACTGCTATCTTTACCCATGGGCATGAAAGCACAAAGCTAAGTGGGTATCTTTGATTTGCAACTAAAGTTATTACCGTGACTCTGATAGGGAAAGATTATTGCCTGTAATTTTTTTAGCCATGTTTATGTTTAAATTGGTCTATTGCTGACTCCAATTAAGATTTCTGATATCATTTTTTACATTGCATTTAGACCATGTACTTTTACTACAGTGATAACAGTTATTTACTCTCTAGTTGATCCAATACTCACTACTATTACATTTATTCTCGTCTAACTCTTATTTTTATAAATACATTTCACGTCTAAAAAATTCAGCATTACCTTAAGAGTCAGCACAACTATTTAGGGCCTGTGATTCTCTACCTAGCAGTCTTTTCCACATTTCTTGCTCCCATTAGGTACTCGGTCTACCGCTTTACCTCCATACGTCTTCCATCTTCAAGGAGGGATCACCTCTGCAAGTTGTATTCCTGGGCAGAAAGCAACTGAGCTCCACTCATCTCAATGGACCCTCTGCTTCCACACCTGCACACAAAAATAAAAAGGAAAAAATACTGTTACATTAGAGACTACAAAGCCCCTCACAGTAATTTACATTCCTACCAATAAACCACACAGTTAGGCCCCCCTGGTTCACAAGCTGGTCCTCTACAACACTGGTGACCTACTCCAATTCCCCACACTCTTCAACTGCAAGATCCTCATTCATCTTCCCATGACTGTGCACTACACAACATGCCTCCCTGCAATGACATGCAGATGGCACATTCCAGAACAGTGCTCCCCAGGAACGGCATTCCCAGGGGCATCAAAAATTCACCCTCCCTGCAAAAACCCTGGCCCACACACCTGACTTCTGCCCAAACATTGGTGATGAACATCACCTCACAGAGCAGCCGGGACCAGGGAAAAAAAACCCAGCTGGGGGAAAAAAAAAATCCCCCAGCTGGGATTTTTTTATTATAGTTTTTCTAAATGTCTGAAAAGAAAAAAAAAATCTTAACTCCACACACAACCTGCAAAGAAACATTAAAAACACCACCACACAATCATGCAAGGTTACCTACAGTCATCACACACCACTCATTCAGCTACCTCACCAACCACCCCTCACTCTCAACTGATCCATTCTGCCACCAGCCTGCCACAACAGACCTCTGCCCCGTGTCTGCGGCGCTCCCCCAGAGCCTCAAATTGCCCTGCTTATGAAAACCCCAGCCTGAGCCCAACCTCCACCAAAACATTGGCAATGAACATCACCTCACAGACTGGCCGGTACCAGGGGAAAAGAAACCAAACGAGCCAGGGAGAAAAAAAAAAAAGAGATCCCCCAGCTGTGTTTGATTTTTGGTTTTGTTTTTTTTTTTTTAAAAAAAAAACAACATTATGCTCAACATTAAATACAACCTGCGATGAAACACCTCACACATACGAGGTTAGGCACATTCAGAAGCTAATACTCCTTCAACAACCACTCACCCCACCCCTCGCTCAAAACACACTTGTTCCACCAGCCACCTGCCACGATGCCATATTGCCCCAGTTCTAGAGCCATCCCTGGAACTGTCTTGCCACACACTTCAAAACAATGTTGCCACTCCATATGATTCCAAAGTTTCAGCCTTCTTAACAGCAAGCCAGGGAAGATGCTTGGCATCAATTTGTATGCTCTGGCAAGACTCGCTTGAGTATCTTCTCCGGTGATCCAAGTCACCCTAGGCCACCAGCAAAACACAACTAAAGGGACTCTACACCCTGCTTGCCAATACCTACTGGCTATCCAAAAAAACTGCCCAAACCACCTCCACCTAAACAGACCATGCTAATCAAACCTTGTAAAGCGAGTCACCAGGATGCTGACCAATAGCTTGACAAGACCAAAGGTCTGTCTTAGTTTTGCATATGCCTTCTAACTACAGCTGGGAAAAAAAAACAAACCAAACACCAGATATTGAGCCCCACACATAAGAGTTAGGCCACATTCAACATTGAACCCACTCAACTACCATGCAAACTGCCACACCCAAAAGGCCAGAGCCCAACCTCTAGCACCCACAAAACACAATTAAAGTAACTGTAGCAGCTGTCTACAGCTACTTGCCCAGAGATGGACTGTACAGTCTTTGCCTAAAGAATCTGGACAGATCAACATGTAACGATACCACCATAAAGCTGTGCTACCCCCATCTTAAACATTGCTACGCTCCTGGGCAGGGCAGCTCCAAACCAGACACGCACATGGAGACCTCACACAGACACCACAAACAACTTGACCACAAGACATAAGACCACAAGTGAGAAAAACTCCCATAGGGGAAGTTTGGAGGGAAGATGCCTTCAACAAAGAAACCCTGCAGTGCCATGACAGCATAAATGCTCTAGAGCATCCCTGGGAAAAAAGTGAGGCGACTGACACAGCCCATGAGAGAAAACTACCATCAAAAACAGGACAATAGATGCATGAGAAGCCAGGTTTTAAAACCTAAGACCATTAAGGATGCAGGGATAAAACCCCTGAAGACAACTATGGAAACAGAACTCTCAAGGGCAGAGCTGTGGGCACTGCCTGGCTTGCCACCACAAGAGATGACCCCTCAAAAACATCTACAGTGCCATTCACGCCAGACAAGTCCATGCTTTAAGCTACAATGGCAAGATAAGAAGGGCTCGACAGGCACTATGCTGATGAGGCAATGCACCTGGAGACCCTTGGGAGGGCTACCAAGGTGCCTGCTGATCACAAAAAGCTATGGCAACATAAAGACCTGAGAAAGCTATAGTATAACACACAGAGGAAAGACTACAGAAAAGTACACACCACCACAGACACAGGCTGGAACTGCCTGGCCCTGCCCACGCTACCATCATGATGACTAACCCGCTCCCTTTACCTTCAACTATTCCTGGACAGTCCTCACCCCTACACTGACTTCATAACCGCTCCTTGCAATTCCCAACCTTGTTCCCTCCCATGCCCTGGTCCCTTAACTTAGCTTTCAGAGGGCTGGGGATCTGAATACATCCTCAAAAAACAAAAAGCTAACTGGGATGTTGCTGCAGTCACCCGGTTCCTCTTCTTCATCTGGGAAAAAAGCCACAAAACAGTGCTGGTATTCAGCATCACACTGGTTACTGCCAACCTCTTCCACAACACCCTCCTCCTCAAAAATGCCACAGTGCTCTGCTCACCAGCTCCATGCCAATTCCAGAGTCAGATGCTGCAATTGTCACTCATGGCAGCTAAGATGCCAAGAGTCAAAGTTACCATTGCACTTGTGAGATATCACCAGTCCCGTGCTCCTCCTCTCTACTACCCAGCTCACCTCTAATGATTCCAAACACAGCCAGCACAGCTCCCGCAACACCAAGAGGTAAATGCTTAAGTAAGATGCCATGTAATACTTTGCTATTAAATGGTGACCCAGCCCACAAACACCTCACCTTCTCAGACCACTCCTCAGCAGGTGGCTACACCCCTCCGAGGCTGCCTGTGACACATGGAAAAACCAAAGCAAAAAAGGTACATGCTGAGATACTGCCCAAAACCACAACCTGCCTGCAGCAATTCCCATCTGCCGCTCCTTTACCTTGGCCGCTTTAGCACCGAGACTCCATCATTTGGGGCTACCACATTGAAGCTTGTGTACCACCTGTAAAACCCAAACACCAGGCTATGTTTCTAACTATACCAGCAATACAACGCCTGAAAAATAACTGCTACTTCAGCTCACTAGTCATTGCTCACCTTGCCTGAATCTGCTCTAGTACCCATATCCCGCTTCGCTCATTGGTTTGCACCTTCAAAAACTAAAAGACATTATGCAGTCATATAGCCACAAGACTCATCTTCCCTCCAACACCACAGGCTGACCCACCTTATTCATAGAATCATAGACTACCAGGTTGAAGGGACCTCAAGGATCACCTAGTCCAACTTTCTTGGCAAAATCACTGTCTAAACAATATGACCCAGCACCCTGTCCAGCCGAATCTTAAAAGCATCCAATGTTGGGGAATCCACCGCTTCCCTGGGGAGATTGTTCCAATGGATGATTGTTCTCATTGCAAAATATTTTCCTCTTGTGTCCAATGGGATTCTCCCCAGGAGAAACTTGAACCCATTACCCCTCATCTTTTCCATGTGACTCCTTGTAAAAAGGAAGGCTCCATCATCTTTGTAGCCACCCTTTAAATACTGGAACACGGTGATAAGGTCTCCCCTAAGCTTTCTTTTCACAAGGCTGAACAAACTCAGCTCTCTCAGCATTTCCTCATATGGCCAGCTTTCCAGTCCTCTGATCATTTTTGTGGCCCTTCTCTGCACTCTCTCCAGCCTGTCCACAACTCTGGTATAGCAGGGACCAAAACTAAACACAGTATTCCAGGTGTGGCCTGACAAGCACCGAGTACAGTGAGATAAAGACTTCTTTATCTCTGCTGATGATGCCCTTGTTCATGCAGCCCCACATCCTATTGACTTTCTTCGCCACAGAAGCACGCTGTTAGCTCATATTAAGCTTGTTCTCCACCAGGACCCCAGGTCCCTTTCCACAGCAGCTCCCCAGCTGGGTAGATCCCAGCCTGTGCTGCACTCTGGGATTATGTTTTCCCAGGTGAAATACCCTAAATTTGTCTTTGTTGACCTTCATAAGGTTCTTGTTAGCCCACACTTCTACCCTATCCAGGTATTTCTGCAGGGTGGCTCTCCCCTCTAAAGTGTCCGCTTACCCACTCAGTTTGGTATCATTGTCCGACTTCAGAGTACACTTGATCCCATCACCGAGATCACTAATTAAAATGTTAAACAGTGTCAGGCCCAATATCAATCCCTGGGGGACCCCGCTTGTGACAGGTTGCCAGTTTGAAAAGGAGCTATTAACCACCACCCTCTGGGTGGCGCCTGTCAGCCAGTCCCCCACCCACCACACAGAAGGCTTGTCTAGACCGTAACACATGACTTCATCTAGGAGGAGGCTGTCAGAAATCCTGTCAAAAGCCTTGGAGAAATCCACATAGACAGAGTCCACTGCTCACCCCACATCAACTGAACAGGTTACTTTGTCATAGAAGGCAATCAGGTTTGTCAAGCACAATTTGCCTTGGTGAATCTGTGCTGGCTTGTCCTAGTCACATGCTTCATTTGACTTCTGATAGACCCCAGCAAGATTCATTCCGCTGCCTTCCCAAGGACTTCAGTATGACTGAAAGCCCTATAGTTTCCTGGATTCTCCTTTAAGCCCTTGCTGTAGATGGGGGTGACATTAGCCTTCTTCCAGTCTTCTGGCATATCCACCAATCTCCACGACTTCTCAAAGATTATGGAGAGTGGCCTTGCAATGACCTTCTTACAGTGCTCTGCTTGCCACCTCTGCCACTCTTCAGTGCATGGCACATACCACTGCATCTGCAAGAATATGCAATGAGTCACCAGTATGTAAAGCTATAGCTTAACAATGCCAAAAGCCTTGCTCCCATTCAGGAGTACCCTCTAGAGTCCAACTACAGACTGCCATTAAAAGTCAAATATTAAGCCCTACACATACAAGCCTTAACACCTTGGAGATTCAGTGTGCTCAACTAGCACTCTAGCTGGCTCTCCCAGATGGCTCCGGTCGTCCCCTCGACACCTGCCAAATGCTACAGAAGTGACTCTCCGCACCTGCTGCTGACATCTACTCTATCCAAGGTGACACTACACCCTTTGCCTCAACAGTCTAGGCATACCAACATATTAACCACAGACTCTTATCGCTATTCCACATACCCCTGACTCTACACCCCCGGGCAGGGCAGCTCCAAGCCAAAACACACACAGGCACAGACCGACAGTACACAGAACACTACAAACAACGTGCCTCAAAGAGGAAAGAAAACTCTCGGCAAGAAGAATGACAGCCGGATGGAAGATGCTGTCTGGCAAGACCACCTACGAAACCGTGATGGTGATGTGAGGAGGCTCTGTGGCAACCCCAGAAAAAGAGGAGAACTTGTCATGGCCCGTGACAAGAAGTTACTCTCAAAAGTGAGGAGGCGTATGCGCAAGAAGGCTGGCTTCAGGACCTAAGAACATAAGGATGCAGGGAAGAAGTCCCAGTCAGCGAAAAATGGATGGCTGGACAGCAGAGCTGCTCATGCAGCCGGGAACAACGCCATAAAAGAGACCATTCAGAAACTTCCAAGACACAAGACCGATCCACGCTTTAAGCTTGTAACGCAAGAAAAGCGGCACCCGATTGGCACTATGCCGATGAGTACGGGCACTCGAGACCCTAGGGATGGTGCCCGTGGCGCCTGCTGTGCTCCTTGAGCGCAAAGAGCACATTGTGACCCGAGGAAGGTCTGAGGCACAGAAGACAGACCACACAAACTACACAACAACAGACACAGGCTGGAACTGCCCTGCCCACGCTAGCATCATGCTGAAGATTAACTCGCTCCCTTTAACCTGCCCAGAGAGGACTGTTCACGTACAAACCTTTGCCCTGTAGTAACTTTAAATCCCCCTCCTGCAAATTGCCAACCTTGTCCCCTTGGCCCACTCCCCAGTGGCGAACCCCTCAACTTAGCTTTCAGTGGGCCGGGGGTCTGAATCCATCTTTGACAAAAGACACATCAGCCATCTGACATTTTCCTGCAGTTGCTAGGTTCTTCTTCACCATCTGCAAAGAAAAAAACCACACACAACACCAGCAGTAAGCGTCATGACACTAGACACCAACCTCTTCCACAACACCCTCATCCTCAGAAGTGCCATGGTGTTCCGCTTGCCTGCTCCATGCCGATTCCAGAGTCGCAGGCTGTGGCCACCATTACTTGCGGCACCTCAGATACCAAGAGACAAAACAATTACCACTGCGCTTGTGAGATATCACCAGTCCCGTGCTCCTCCTCTCTACTGCCCAGCTCATCTCAAATGCTCATCCAATTCCAAAGGCAGACTGCACAGCACCTGCAAAACCAAAAAAGCTTCACCAAGTTGCCATAAGATACTTAGCTCTCAGATGCTGACCCTGTCAACAACCGCCTCACCTTCTCAGACTGCTTGTCAGTGGGCTGCTCCAGTCCTCTGACACTATGTGCATCACCTGCAAAAATCAATGCCAGTAACACATGCTGAGATACTGCCCAAGACGAGAGCTTGCCCACACTGATTCCCATCTCCCAGTCCTTTACCTTGGACAGTTGCCTGCACTGCCTCTGCTGTTTTCAGGTTGCCATGTTGAGGTGCGGATACCACCTGTAGAACCCAAACAACAAGGGATGCTTATAACTTCATCAACAATATGACACCTGAAAAATAACTGCTACTTCAGCCCCTAGTTGTTGCTCACCATGCCTGAGTCAGCTCTAGTGCCCATATCCCACATCGCTTCACACCTTCAAAATAAAACAAAAACCCAAAACATAAGCTTCTCATATAGCCACCAGTCAAATCTTGCCTCTGAACACCATGGGCCAACCCACCTTCTTACAGTGCTCTGCTTGGCTCTCCTACATTGCCCTTCGGTGTGCAGCTCATACCACTGCATCTGCAAAAACAATATCAAATGAGTCACCAGTATGTAGAGCTATAGCTTAATTCCAAAGGTCTTGCTCCCATGTAGGAATACCCTCTAGAGTCCAACTACAGCCTGCCCTTAAAAGAAAACCCACAACCTTTAAACCCCCCACAAAGAAGCCTTAACACTTTGGAGCTGCAATCTGCTTCACTACCCCTGAACAGCCCCTCCCACATGGCTCCGCTCATCTCCATACAACACCCCTAAAAGAGCCGTCCACACAACCTGCTGATGGCTACTGGATCTGAGATGACTGTACACCCTTTGCCTCAACAGTCTAGGCATATCAACATATTAACCACAGACTCTTATCGCTATTCCACATACCCCTGACTCTACACCCCCGGGCAGGGCAGCTCCAAGCCAAAACACACACAGGCACAGACCGACAGTACACAGAACACTACAAACAACGTGCCTCAAAGAGGAGAGAAAACTCTCGGCAAGAAGAATGACAGCCGGATGGAAGATGCTGTCTGGCAAGACCACCTACGAGACCGTGATGGTGATGTGAGGAGGCTCTGTGGCAACCCCAGAAAAAGAGGAGAACTTGTCATGGCCCGTGACAAGAAGTTACTCTCAAAAGTGAGGAGGCGTATGCGCAAGAAGGCTGGCTTCAGGACCTAAGAACATAAGGATGCAGGGAAGAAGTCCCAGTCGGCGAAAAATGGATGGCTGGACAGCAGAGCTGCTCATGCAGCCGGGAACAACGCCATAAAAGAGACCATTCAGAAACTTCCAAGACACAAGACCGATCCACGCTTTAAGCTTGTAACGCAAGAAAAGCGGCACCCGATTGGCACTATGCCGATGAGTACGGGCACTCGAGACCCTAGGGATGGTGCCCGTGGCGCCTGCTGTGCTCCTTGAGCGCAAAGAGCACATTGTGACCCGAGGAAGGTCTAAGGCACAGAAGACAGACCACGCAAACTACACAAGAACAACAGACACAGGCTGGAACTGCCCTGCCCACGCTAGCATCATGCTGAAGATTAACTCGCTCCCTTTACCTGCCCAGAGGAGACTGTTCCCAGACAGCCCTATCCTCTACACTATCATTAAAACCCCTTCATGCAATTGCCAGCCTGGTCCCCTCCCTCCCCCAACCCCTCTCCGGCATCAGTGCCTCAACTTAGCTTTCAGAGGGCCGGGAACCTGAATCCATCCTCAACAAGAATAACCACAAATCAGCCCACTAGATTAATCCTGCAGTCACCAGGCTCCTCTTCATCATCTGAAAAAAAAAAAAGACAAAAACACCACACACCAAAAAACCCCAGAACACCCACATACAAACCAATACACACACACACATCACCGCCCTCAGTCAGCATCGCATCGGTCAGAGGCCTTTCCCGCAAAATCCCCCACCTCAGACACACCGTGGCATTCTGCTCACCTGCTTCATGCTGATTACAGAGTCGGACTCTGTGGCTGTTGTCACTTGTGGCACCTAGGATACCAAGGACACCAAATTACTGTTGCACTTGCAAGAAGTCACCAGCCCCGTGCACCTCCTCTCTCCTACCCAGCTCACGTCAAACGCTCAGCCAATTCCAGAGGCAGCCCGCACAGAACCTGCAAAATCAGAGAGAAACACTTCACTGAGTTGCCATATAATAATTTGCTAATAGACCTCAACCCAGCCCACAACCTGCTCACCTTCTTGGACCCCTCATCGGCATGCGGCATCCCCCCTCCGAGCCTGCATGTGGCACCTGCAGAAACCCAAGCAAAAAGGCACATGGTGAGATAGTGCCCAAAACCACAGCCTGCCTGCACCGATCCCCGTCTCACACTCGTTTCCCTTGACAGCTCAGCCGCCCAGCCTCCGTCAGTTTGGGTTGCCACGTTGAGGCTTGCACACCACCTGTAAGACCCAAACAACAAGGGTTGCTTATAAATTCACCAGCAATTGCAACACCTGAAAAATAACCTCTACTTCAGCCCACCAATCACCACTCACCTTGCCCAAGTCACCTCCGGTGCCCACATCCCACGTTATTCCTCGCTTTGCACCTTCAAATTAAAAAAAAAAGCCATAACATAGTCATACAGCCACCAGTCATATCTCACCTCTGACACCACAGACTGACCCACCTTCTTACGGCACTCGGCTCTCCTATGTCACCCTTAGGTGCGTGGCTCATCCCTCTGCATCTGCAAAAACAATATCAAATGAGTCACCCGGATGCAGAGCAAATGCTTAACAATGCCAGAGGCCTTGCTCCCATTCAGGAGTACCCTCTAGAGTCCAACTACAGACTGCCATTAAAGGAAACGTAACTCAAACATTAAGCCCTACACATACAAGCCTTAACACCTTGGAGATTCAGTGTGCTCAACTAGCACTCTAGCTGGCTCTCCCAGATGGCTCCGGTCATCCCCTCAGCACCTGCAAAACGCTACAGAAGTGACTCTCCGCACCTGCTGCAGACATCTACTCTATCCAAGGTGACACTACACCCTTTGCCTCAACAGTCTAGGCATACCAACATATTAACCACAGACTCTTATCGCTATTCCACATACCCCTGACTCTACACCCCCGGGCAGGGCAGCTCCAAGCCAAAACACACACAGGCACAGACCGACAGTACACAGAACACTACAAACAACGTGCCTCAAAGAGGAGAGAAAACTCTCGGCAAGAAGAATGACAGCCGGACGGAAGACGCTGTCGTGCAAGACCACCTGCGGGACCGTGACGGTGATGTAAGGGAGGCTCTGTGGCAACCCCAGAAAAAGAGGAGAACTTGTCATGGCCCGTGACAAGAAGTTACTCTCAAAAGTGAGGAGGCGTATGCGCAAGAAGGCTGGCTTCAAGACCTAAGAACATAAGGATGCAGGGAAGAAGTCCCAGTTGGCAAAAAATGGATGGCTAGAGAGCAGAGCTGCTCACGCAGCCAGGAACAACGCCATAAAAGACACCATTCAGAAACTTCCAAGACGCAAGACCGATCCACACTTTAAGCTTGTAACGCAAGAAAAGCAGCACCCGATTGGCACTATGCCAATGAGTACGGGCACTCAAGACCCTAGGGATGGTGCCCGAGGCACCTGCCGTGCTCCTTGAGCGCAAAGAGCACATTGTGACCCGAGGAAGGTCTGAGGCACAGAAGACAGACCACACAAACTACACAACAGACACAGGCTGGAACTGCCCTGCCCACACTAGCATCATGCTGAAGAGTAACTCGCTCCCTTTAACCTGCCCAGAGAGGACTGTTCACATACAAACCTTTGCCCTGTAGTAACTTTAAATCCCCCTCCTGCAAATTGCCAACCTTGTCCCCTTCCCAGTGCCCTTTGGTGCATGGCTCATCAAGACAATATTGAATGAGTCACCTGGATGCAGAGGGATAGCTTAACAATTCCAGAGGTCTTGCTCCCATTAGGAATACCCTCTAGAGTCCAACTACAGACTGCCATTAAAAGAAACATAGGTCAGACATTAAGCCCTACACATACAAGCCTTAACACCCTGGAGATTTAATGTGCTCAACTAGCACTCCAGCTGCCTCTTCCAGACAGCGCTGGTCATCCCCTTAGCGCCTGCAAAAAGGCTATGGAAATTACTGTCCTCACCCGCTGCCGATGCCTACTTGCTCTGAGATGGGCTGTATGGCCTTTGCCAAAAAAGTTTAGGCATATTAAATTAACCATATGCTCTTATTGCTATTCTTCCCCTGACTCTACCATTGCTACACACCCAGGCAGAGCAGCTCCAACCCAGACACACAAGCACAGACTGACCCTGCACACAAACACTACAAACAACACAACCCAGAGACCCAAGAAAACTCTCGGCAAGAAGAATGACTCCCAGCCCAGAGATGCCATCAGGTGAGATTGAAGGGGCCATGAGGAATAATCTACATCAGCCCCTCAAAATTCAAATGCTGTCACCTGTAATAAAGAGATATGTCCACAACTGGGACAATGGATGTGTGAGAAGCTAGGCTTAAAGACCTAAGAGTGTTAAGACACAGGGAAGAAGTCCCAGAAAAGGGCTCCAGGAAGACAGACTGCTCCTGAGCAGCAATGCTGATGTTGCCTTAATCACCACTGCAAAAAGATGACCATCCATAAACTTTGATACATGAGACATGCACGACAGATCTGTGTGTTGGACTTATAACATGAGAAAGGAAGTGCTCAGTGAGCATTACACTGATGAGCCAAGGCTTGTGAGACCCTCGGTATTGCTACCAATGTGCCCACCGGGCACAGAGAACAACAGAGATATCAAGACCCAAATAAAGTATGGTATGGTACACAGAACACAGACTACAAAAATTACACAATACTACAGACACAGGTTGTAACTGCCCTGCCCAGTAGACTCTTGTGTTTTCTGGAAAGGACCCCACACCCTCTCTCTGGCCAAATGTGTCTAATCTCAAACCACCTTTTCAGCTACACCAATTTTAAAACCCCTGCCTGCCCAACCTGCGGTTTCCCCACCCAACCAACCACACAAAGATAGCATCAGCCCCTCAACTTGCCTTTCAGAGGGATGGGGTCAGAAACCAACCTGTGCAAAGACCACATAGGCTACCTAGGATGTTGCTGTGATCACCTGGATCCTCTTCATCTGCAAACATGGAGTGCCATCAATCAGCATCACACCAGTCAATGCTGACCTCTTCCACAACAATGCCCTCCTCAGAAGCACTGTGGCATTCCGCTTGCTCCCCGTCTAATACCAGATGTTGCAGCCAGCATCACCCATGGCACCTAGAAACCGAGAGATACAAAGTGACCGTTGTGCCTGGAAGCGGTCACCTGCTCACAAACAATTCTACACTTCAAAAATAACTGCTATTATGGTTTGGCATTCATCACTCACCTTGCACCACAAGCTCAGGGGGAAGACATCCTGCTTTGCATCTAGTTTTGCAAGTTGCTTCACACCTTCAAAACAGAGCATTAACTAGTCTCATAGGCACTCATAGTGATGTGTTCCCTCCATCATCACATGCCAACCTACCTTCTCAAGGCGCTCCACTCACCTCCTCCCTTCGGTGCATCTGCAGCAACAATAAAGCAAGCCAGCTGGATGCTGACAAATACTGTAACAAACAGTGAACCGGCCCCTTTTTGACTTCTTCGCTCCGCCAACCTTGTCAATCCATGCTTTGCACTCTGATCTGCCATGCTGAGTCAGCAACATCAGTGAGTTAAAAAAAAGACAAACAATAGTACCCATAGGAAGTATACACCCTTCCCTCTTCTTTCCTCTACCAATAGCCACACCCCCAACTCATCCTTTCCCCCAGCAGACTAACATGGCTCCTCTCACCTCCCATGCCATGCCTCCAGGGTCAGTGACCGCATCAGGCGCCCACTTGTATAGTTGGTCTGTCTCTGATGACTTGGGAACCGTAACCTTTGATGCCAAGCCCACCTCAGGAAAATGCAGAGATGCACACAGATGTTATATACTGCTTTCCAAACAAGACGCTCACCATGCAAAACAGACCAACAAATCCCTATGACTGACTTACATACTCAGGCACCACAGACAAAGCACAAAACCTGAACAATCAACCTCACCCCCTGTCATGGCCCACAACACCATCCGCTTCCTTTATGGATAAATAACTCCCGAATGACTCCATGAACTGCAGCACAGAGAACCCCTCAGTAGACAGCATGCTCAAATAAGAGCACTGACATATACAGCATGGGAGACTGGGCTGCCAGAACCTGCTTGCATACAGAACACTACTATTAGTTAACGCTGCACTATAATGTCTTAATCCAAAACTGCATAGCGGTTACAGGAGACCCAAATATAGACAGATACTGAATATGACTTGATGGTCACAATATCTAATGGAGATGGGTGCCAAAAATCTAACAGAGACCCTTCAGACCCAAATACTTGATGAGATGCTTCTTGCCAATATACAAGCTCCATGAGGAAAAGCCAAAGGCAACGCAGACCAAGCTATTAAAATCTCAGTACAGAAGTATGCATTACTTCAGGTGGCGGGATGGCTCTGCCAAGTTGGTCCGACCCAAGCACCTGGTTCTAACGCCTGTCCAGTGATATCTGATCTCTCACAGCCTCCCATGTAGTGGACAGCTCCCCTGTCCAGGACCATGTTTTACATGTTCCAGCCCCACTCTGCCCCTGTGATGGAAATAAAACAAAACAAATAAGGACTCTGCTTCATCACTTTTGCCTCCAAAAAAAGCTTCCTTCCTCTACTGACAGTCAACACCGATAACCTTATGCTGTTCCTTGAATGCAGGCTGGCCCTCAGATGCCTGTACTGCCAATGACATACTAGAGCAAACCTCACTGGACACTTAAGGAAAAAGGCAAAACTGGAATAGTATAAAAAAGCTTGCGTGCCTGGGACTGCAATAAGAGAAAGACCCCCAGCTGGAGATTGTTACAAGCACAAATAATACACATCCTCTTCTCCAAGAAATTCCAGGTAAGACAGTGACAAACCTGCGCTGGAAAGAAGTGCCTAGCCAATGCCACTAAGTAACAATGACTGTGTCATCCACATAGATGGTGAAGGGATGGATGCAAAAACTAAGTTGGGAATGAAATAAGTAAAAGGCACAGAGAAGCAGAGACCTCAGCATTCAGGAGGGTGTATTTTAATGTACCTAATGCTTTCTAAGATGAGACTCATCTGACATTCAGCCCTGCATACTGTGATGCGGAGGCCTGGATGGTTTACACTGTGTCTCTGGTGACTTTGTCGTACCTCCCCCTAGCTGCAGAGAGACTAAAACAAAACAGACCTCATTGACACCCAAAACCAACTGCAAAACCAGTCTGAGAAAGGCTGATGAACCCTCCTCCCTTTCCCAACCATCCCCCCAGTCCCAAAACTTTTGAAACCCCTTCTCTTCTCCTGAACTGTCAGGGAAAGAGCCCCACTCCTTCCTGACAGCTCCTTCCCTGTATTTTCATTGCCTGAACCCCCTGCATCAGCCGCTCCTCGGGAGCTGCTCTTCTGAGCTGTACCCTACATTCTGTGAGCACCTCCTATCTTCCATCTTCCCACAGACTCTGGGCTCTGCTACAGGCCTGCAAGATAAATGAGGTCCTGATGCTTACAATTTATGAGGGGCCTGCTGCAAGCTGCAAAGGTTCTAGAGACAACATGGTACTCTGTGGGCAATTGGAAAAGGCGATGAGCCATCCCATACCCTGAAAGACACTACACCTTATATCCCTGCCGCTTTCTTGAGTAACACTAAGGCTCCATATACAGATGCCTATAAGATGGTCACCCTAAGCCCTGTTAGATAATCTCACCATCAGTCCTATTAAGATGGATTATACTAGCAGCTTACAGAATATACAGCAAAACTGGCAAAAAGACAAGGTTCCATCTTCAATAAAGTCAGGAATTCCAAAAAAATGCAATGCATCTAGAATAAAAAAAAATGCATACTATTACACCACCTTGCTACCCCTGAATGCTCAATACAAAATTATTGACCCAAAAAAAGGAAAGCTGTATACAAGTGTACTTTCCACTATATACGCTGCTTAACCTTGGCTGGTCCCAAAGCTCTTACCTCAGATGCCTCTACTTCTCTAAAAGTCAAAACACATCTGCCCCATACTTTAACCAGCTCAAACACTGCAGTTGACTAAAGGAACAGCAAAGCACTAACACCAGAGAAGCCCAGGAGCAGAATGAGCTTCCTGACCAGAGGCTGTGGCTCATATACCCCGGGATCCACCCACCACCTTTCCCACAATCCACTGTGAAAGGGGAGGGGTGAACCAACCGAAGGCATAAAGGCAGCTGGAGGAGTAGCAAGGAGTTTTCTCATCTGCCTTAAGTTTACAGCCTGCGAAGTGCTGAATGGAGAAAGTGACCCTTACTGGAAATGATGATATCTGCTCTCTTACTACAACTACATTTATTGCATCAGCAACATGACCAGGTAGGGAATTAAGCTTAATTTTTCTGGGGTGTAGATAGAATAAGATAGATGTACTAAGCTATATAGGAAATTAGCTCGTTAAATGCAATAATAGTGTTGTTATCAAAAATTATGTGCTTTAGTTTTCTATAAAAAACCCCAAAAGTCTATGGGGCTACACTTCATTTCTAGCAAGACCATGCATGCTACCTAACTTCTACCAGAACTATGTTCTGGATAGGACTGAATGGCAAAGCAGAATTAGATCCTGTAAAAATCCCTTCTTAAAAATATCTCTGGTTGCAAAGTAAATTATTTACTGTAAATGAGCGATGATTTAGAGTCACCTCAACGGCCTCTCCGACTGACTCCCTTAACAGAACTATATGAGTCCCAAAGGACAGGAAACACAAAAACCCCATGGAAATACAAGAAACTTATCAGAAGCTGTATGAAGCAGCATGAAGCAGCCTAATTAACACCTGAGTAGCTAGAACAAAAGTAAATTGCAAAACATGACAAAAAAACACTGCAGGAGCTGCGTCAATAAAAATAGATGAAGGCTATCTCCTTCTCTGAAGAACTCAAGAGAAGATCTGAGCTGACGATAGACATCTTTGGGTACCAGATACCACATAGAAACATACTATAAGACAGAAAACAGACTGCTGTGGAGCACAAAGGTGGCTTCGGAAGAGGTTCTGACAGAACAAGAGGCATTGTCACAGGGATTAGAGAGGTCCTGAAGGGGTCAGAGAGACCAAAGGAGTTTCGGGGATGCAATGAGCAGAAAAGGAAGTTGAACAAAGTACAAATATCCTCAGGGGACCGAACGGAGGCACACTGAACATGTGAGGGGACAGAAAGACCGACTGGGGTAAGAGATGTGGACTCAGGAAGGGTTCTGAGGGGGAGAGAGGGGTGCAAAGTGCCCTCCTGAGCTAGAACAGGGCTCTGGGACGTAGGGAATGTCTCACGAGAGCTCAGCAATGGGAGCAGAGGAGTCCTGAGGGGGCCCAAGAGACCAAAGAAGCCTCACGGGTAACAATGAGGAATTCTGAAGGGAGTTCAACAAAGTACAAATGTTGTCAGGGGGCTGGGACCTGAATGAAGACATCCTAAATGGCAAAGAGTAAGATAAGAGTGCTCTGAAGTGCACACACGCACACAAAAAAAAAATCAAAAGGGAGCTACAAGAGTGCTGTGGAGTACAAGAAAGAACTCGGAAGACATCATTAGAGAGATTAGAGGAATTTGGAGGGGGCAGGGCAAGAAAAGAAGGCTTGGAGACACAGTGAGGGCCTTGGAGTCTCAGGAGGGCATCTAGGCAAACTACAGATGACCGAGTGAGAGAGGAACTGAATGGAGACACCCTTGATAACAGAGAGAAAGATAAAGGAGTGCTGCGTAGCAAAGAAACATGGCAGGCTCTGACGGAACAAGAAAGATGGAAAGGGAGATGAAGTGCTACAAGGTGCTGTAGAGAATGAAGAGGGTCTCAGGAGGCATCGTGACTGTGAGGAGAGGGGTGTTGAGGGGGGCTGACAGACAAAAGAAGGCTTGGGGACACAAGGAGGAACTTGGGTGATCATTTGAGCAGAGTACAGATGGTCTCGGGTGAGGGGACTGAACACAGGAATCCTAGATAGCATAGAGGAACAAATGAGTGCTCTACAGCTCAAAGATGGCCTCACCTAAAGTGCCACAAGATGGATGTGGAGCACAAGAAAGGTCTTGGGAGGCACTGTAACCGGGAGAAAAAGTGTCCTGAGGGAGCCAGAGAGACAGAAAAAGGACTGGGGACACAATGATTAAATCCAGAGGGGATCTGAACTGAGAAAACATGTCATCAGAGGGCCAGGGAACGAATAGAGGCACGGCTAGAGGGAAGAGAGGACCGAATAACTGGGCCGAGTCACGGATATAGACTCAAAAAGTCTTCTGAGGGAACGAGAGGGGTGCGAGGTCCACTACAAAGCTAAAAGTGTGCTAAGGGCAACCTTGAAGGCAACGATAGGCATCGTGACACCATTAGAGGGGTCCTGAATGGGCCAGAGAGACCAAAGAAGGCTCAGGGACACAAGGAGGAAGTCTGGAGGGGATTTGAACAGAGTACAGATGTCCTCGGGAGGCTGGGGATGGAATGGAGGCACCCTAGATGGCAGACAGGACGATAAGAGCGCTCTGAGGCACAAACCAACCCGAGGACAGGGTTCAGAGGTAACGAGAGAGGATCAAAGTCCGCTACAGAGCTAAAACAGGGCTGTGGGACACAAAGAAGGTCTTGGGAGACACAATGACTGGGAGCAGAGGAGTCATGAAAGGCTCGGAGGGTTAAGAGAGAGAGAAAGGGAAGTAAAGTGCTACAAAAATGCTGTGGAGCACAAGGAAGGTCTCAGGAAGCACCCTAGATGGCATAGGGAAGAAAAAGAATGCTCTTTTTGAGGAACAGAGATCTTAGGAGAGGTGCGATTGCAACAAAACGAGTCCAAAGGGGGATCATGGAGCTAAAAGTGGGCTGCGGGGAACATCTAAGACCTCAGGAGGCATCATGACAGTAGCAGAGGGGTTCTGAGAGGGACAGGGAAAAGAAGGCTCGAGGACACCATGAAAAAGTCCAGAGGGGATTTGAACAGACTACAGATGTCCTCAGGGGACCGGGGACTGAACATAGGTATCCTAGCTAGCATAGAGGACAACATGAGCGTTCTGGAGATGAAAGATGGCATGAGGAAAGGTTCTCGGGGAGCAAGAAGGGTGCAAAGTGTGCTACAGAGCCAAAAGAGGGCTGTGGGGCAGGAGGACAGCCTTGGGAGGCATGATGACGGAAGCAGGGTGCTTAGAGTGAAAGAGAGACAGAAGGCGGCTCTGGGACACAATGCAAAACTCAAGAAGGTGTCCCCGCAAACAATGTACAGATGTCCTCAGGGGATGAGCAACTGAATGGAGACGTCCTAGATGGCAGTGAATAAGGTAAGAGAGCTCTGGGCACAGAGAAAGCCTGAGGAAGGGTTCTGTCTGAATAAGAGAGATGCAAAGAGGGCTGCAGAGCTCAAAGGGTGCCATGGGGCACAAGGACAGTCTCGGGAGGCATCGTGACAGGAACGAGAGGGCTCTGGGGTGCAGGGGGTTGTGGACATAGAGACAAACAAAGGATTGCTGATGCAGTGAGGTACTCGGGAGGGGATTTGAACAGAGTACAGATGTCCTCAGGGGACCGGGGACCAAATGGAAGCATCCGACATCGTCCACCATTAAAGCCCAAAGAGGGCTTTAAACTAGAGATGCCGGGGGAGGGGAACCTCAATCCATCCCACTCCTACCAGTTTGATGCCAGGGCCAGCAATAGATGCCCAGAGCCTGGAGAAGGAACACAGGTCAGCAGGAGAGCGCCGGAAGAGCAGCACAAAGGAACTCCAGCCAGTAAGACAGCTTCATCGGGGGCCCAATTTAATGCCTCTATGCAAACACACATAGCATGGGGAATAAACAAGAGGAGTTAGAGACGTGCGCACGCCTGCAGGGCTACGACCTTATTGGCATCACGGAGACATGGTGGGATGGCTCCTATGACTGGAGTGTTGGGATGGAGGGATACAGGCTCTTTAGGAAGGACAGGCAGGGGAGATGAGGCGGGGGTGTTGCCCTCTATGTCAATGACCAGCTGGAGTGCATGGAGCTCAGCCTGGGGATGGATGAGGAGCTGACCGAGAGCTTGTGGGTCAGAATTAAAGGGAAGGCAGGGACAGGTGACATTACGGTGGGGGTCTGCTACAGGCCACCTGACCAGGAAGACCGAGCGGATGAGGCCCTCTATAGACAGATAGGAGCAGCCTCACATTCACAAGCCCTGGTCCTCGTGGGGGACTTCAACCACCCCGATACCTGTTGGAGGGACAACATGGCAGGGCATAAGCAATCCGGGAGGTTCCTGGAATGCGTCGATGATCACTTCCTTCTCCAAGTGGTAAAGGAGCCAACGAGGAGAGGTGCTATGCTGGACCTTGTTCTCACCAACAAGGAGGGGCTGGTGAGGAATGTGAAGCTCAAGGGCAGCCTGGGCTGCAGTGACTATGAAATGGTGGAGTTCAAGATCCTTAGGGCGGCAAGGAGGGCGCACAGCAAGCTCGCTACCCTGGACTTCAGGGATCTGCTTGGTAGAGTGCCATGGGACAAAGCCCTGGAGGGAAGAGGGGCCCAAGAAAGCTGGGTAATTCTCAAGGATCACCTCCTTCAAGCTCAGGAGTGATGCATCCCAACAAAGAGGAAGTCAGGCAAAAACGCCAGGAGGCCTGCATGGATGAACAAGGAGCTCCTGGACAAACTCAAACACAAAAAGGAAGGCTACAGAGGGTGGAAGCAAGGACAGGTAGCCTGGGAGGAATACGGAGAAATTGTCCGAGCAGCCAGGGATCAGGTTAGGAAAGCTAAAGCCCTGATAGAATTAAATCTGTCCAGGGACATCAAGGGCAACAAGAAAAGATTCTATAGATACGTGGGGGATAAAAGGAAGACGAAGGAAAATGTGGGCCCTCTCTGGAAGGAAACGGGAGACCTGGTTACCCGGGATATGGAGAAGGCAGAGGTACTCAATGACTTTTTTGCCTTGGTCTTCACCAGCAAGTGCTTGAGCCTCACTGCCCAAGCCGCAGAAGGCAAAGGCGGGGACTGGGAGAATGAAGAGCTGCCCACTGTGGGAGAAGATCAGGTTGGAGACCATCTAAGGCACTTGAAGGTGCACAAGTCCATGGGACCTGATGAGATCCATCCGTGGGTCCTGAAGGAACTGGTGGATGAAGTTGCTAAGCCACTATCCATCGTATTTGAGAAGTCGTGGCAGTCTGATGAAGTTCCCACTGACTGGAAAAGGGGAAACATAACCCCCATTTTTAAAAAGGGGAAAAAGGAACACCCAGGGAACTACAGGCCAGTCAGTCTCACCTCTGTGCCTGGGAAGATCATGGAACAGATCCTCCTGGAAGCTCTGCTAAGGCACATGGAGGACAGGGAGGGGATTCGAGACAGCCAGCATGGCGTCACCAAGGGCAAGTCCTGCCTGACTAACCTAGTGGCCTTCTATGATGGAGTGACTACATCAGTGGACATGGGAAGGGCTACAGATGTCATCTATCTGGACCTCTGTAAGGCCTTTGACACGGTCCCCCACAACATCCTTCTCTCTAAACTGGAGAGGTATGGATTTGATGGGTGGACTGTCCGGTGGGTGAGGAATTGGTTAGATGGCTGCATCCAGAGAGTAGTGGTCAACGGCTCAATGTCCAGATGGAGACTGGTGATGAGTGGCGTCCCGCAGGGGTCCGTGTTGGGACCAGTACTGTTTAATATTTTCATCAATGACATAGTGGGATCGAGTGCACCCTCAGCAAGTTTGCAGATGACATCAAGCTGAGTGGTGCAGGTGACATGCCAGAGGGACTGGATGCCATCCAGAGGGACCTGGACAAGCTCGAGAAGTGGGCCTGTGTGAACCTCATGAGGTTTAACAAGGCTAAGTGCAAGGTCCTGCACCTGGGTCAGGGCAACCCCCGGTATCAATGCAGGCTGGGGGATGAAGGGATTGAGAGCAGCCCTGCCGAGAAGGACTTGGGGGTACTGGTGGATGAAAAGCTGGACGTGAGCCGGCAATGGGTGCTTGCAGCCCAGAAAGCCAGCCGTCTCCTGGGCTGCATCAAAAGAAGTGTGGCCAGCAGGTCGAGGGAGGGGATTCTGCCCCTCTACTCTGCTCTAGTGAGACCCCACCCAGAGTACTGCGTCCAGCTCTGGAGCCCTCAGCATAAGAAAGACACGGACCTGTTGGAGTGGGTCCAGAGGAGGGCCACAAAAATGATCAGGGGGATGGAACACCTCTCCTGTGAAGAAAGGCTGAGAGAGTTGGGGTTGTTCAGCCTAGAGAAGAGAAGGCTTTGGGGAGACCTTCTTGCAGCCTGTCAGTACTTAAAGAGGGCTTATAAAAAAGATGGCAGCAAACTTTTTAGCAGGGCCTGTTGCAACAGGACAAGGGGGAATGGCTTTAAACTAAAGGGGGGTAGATTTGGACTATAAGGAAGAATTTTTTTATGCTGAGGGTGGTGAAGCACTGGCACAGGTTGCCCAGAGAGGTGGTGGATGCCCCATCCCTGGAAACATTCCAGGTCAGGTTGGACAGGGCTCTGAGCAACCTGATCTAGTTGAAGATGTCCCTGCCCACGGCAGGGGGGTTGGACTAGATGACCTTTAAAGGTCCCTTCCAACCCAAACTATTCTATGATTCTATGACATTGGAAGAGTGACAGGGTGCAGAGCATAGGGAGTCACTGAAAACAGACAGGTGGCTGGGTAGAGGGAGACCTAGAAATGCAATTTTCACAAGCAATGGGGAAGAAGGCAGTGTGGGAAGAATGAAATAATAGCGGGTGAGGAGCTGGAAAGGGAGAGGCATAGAAAGGAAATGTAGAAAGGAAATACAGTGCTACCAGAAGAGCAAAAAGCTTTGGGGAGCTGGACAGCCCGAAAGGGAGACAGAGGCAAGGAGGCAGGCAGAGATCTGGAGAAGCATGGCTGGGACACACGCGAGAGGATGCATGACTCACTGCAACTCCTGGCACCGGCAGGAGACCTTCATCACCCTGACACTTCTCTTTCTGCCTCTGCCCCTTCCTCCTCCGCAGTGCCGCCTGCCCAACCCTCGCCCACTCAGCAGCATGCAGTGGACTCCTCGATGCTCCTCATCTGCAAGGCTTCCTCGATACATGGCAGCTCATGCACGTAGTCAACAGAGGCACCGAGCTCCCAGCACCGCACACTGGTGGTCTGCTCTGTTGGGGATGGCTCAGAGGGATCCTTCCTTGCCACAAGGACTGGCCATTCCTTGCTGGAGGCAGCTGCCTGTGGGACCCCATTGGATTCACTCCTCAGCCAGTTCCCCTCCATCAGCTCTCTCAAGCAGGCATGCCCAGGCAGCCCCTTTTACAGCTAAAGCCTCTTCACACAGCAGGGCCAGCCCCATCCTCAGCCTCACTGGCCACACCTGGGGCTGCCCCAGCTCCAGCCCCACCTGGAGCCCATTGGGAACAGGGGGCCATTGCCAAAGACCCACAGCACATCACCCCCTCCCCTGCACCTGTCCACAGGCACAAGCTCTGCACCCAGGGACTGCAATCACATCCAGGGGCACAGAGGAGGCAGTGGTTAAACATTGGAACAGGCTGCCCAGGGAAGTGGTTGAGTCACCATCCCTGGAAGTATTTAAAAGACGTGTAGATGAGGCGCTTAGGGACATGGTTTAGTGGGCGTGGTGGTGGTGGGTCGATGGTTGGACTCGATGATCTTGGAGGTCTTTTCCAACCTTTATGATTCTATGAAAAGTTTATTCATTAATGCACATAAAAAATCCTGGCAGTGAGCTGGCTACAAGGCTCAGTGCCCAAATGCGGCACGACAGAGGGAGAAAAGGGAAGAGAAAAGCAGGAGGAAGGACAGAGGGACATAGAGAAAAGGTGTGGGACAGGGAGCCAGAAAACAGGATACTGTGAACAAGAGAGGGACGGGGAGCAGGACAACAGTGTAGAGAGAGGAGAGCAGAGAGATTGTGGGGGGGGAAACAGGGACAAAGAGATGGAGGAATAAATAAGAGAGACAGGGAGCAGGAGAGAGAGGTGGAAGGGACCAGCAGGACAAGATGATAAACACAAGACAAGGGACAGGGAAAAATTCTAAAGTGATAGGGGAAAAGAAACATAGGCAAGAAAAAAAATAGAAACAGGGAGCTGGACAGAGGTAGACATAGAAAGAAAATTTCAAAAAGCAACAGGGTACAAGAAACATAGGCAAGAACTAACAAATAGGGACAGGGAGATAGAAAGAGGGAGATGTAGGAAGAAAGTGCAAAAAGTGACAGGGTACGGGACAGAGAGGGAAGAATTCATTATAGACAGGGAGAGGGATAGAGGGAGATGTAGAAAGAAAATTTTGAAAGTGACAGGATACAAGAAAAGATAGGTACATGGAGCTGCATAGAGGGAGACGTAAGAAGAAAATTTGAAAAGCGATGGGGTACAAGAAACACCAGCAAGAAATTAAAATCAGATCAGGGAGATAGAGAGAGGGAAGGGTAGCAAGAAAATTTAAAAAGCGACTGGGTTCAAGAAACATATGCAAGAATTAAAAAGATAGGGACAGGGAGCCTGATGAAAGGAAACTGTGGTGGGTTGACGTTGGCTGGCCACCAGGTGCCCACCGAGCCACTCTATCACTCCCCCTCCTCAACAAGACAGGGAGAAAATACAACAAAAAAGCTTGTGGGTCAAGATAAGGACAAAGAGATCACTCACCAATTCCTGTCACAGGCAAAACAGAGTCGACTTGGGGAAATTAATTTATTATCATTCAAAAATCAGAGTAGGATAATGAGAAATAACAACAAATCTAAAACACACCTTCCCCCCTCCCCACTCTTTTATCCTGGGCTCATCTTTGCTCCTGACTTCTCTACATCCTACCCCCGAGCAATGCAGGGGGACAGGGAGTGGGGGTTGCAGTCAGTTCATCACACATTTTCTCTGCTGCTCCTTCTTCCTCATGCTCTTTTTCTGCTCCAGTGTGGGGTCCCTCCCATGGGGCCACAGGTGCTGACAGGAGCCTGCTCCAGCACAGGCTCTCCACAGGGCCACAGCTTCCTTCAGGCACATCCACCTGCTCCGGCATGAGGTCCTCCATGGGCTGCAGGTGCATGTCTGCTCCTCCATGGACCTCCATGGGTTGCAGGGGGACCACCCATGTCACTATGGTCTTCACCATGGGCTGCAGGGGAATCTCTGCTCCAGTACCTGGAGCACCTCCTCCCCCTCCCCCTCCTTCTTCACTGGCCTTGGTCTCTGCAGGGCTGTTTCACACTCACATTTTCTCTATCACAGCTTCTGCACAGCATTTTTTACCCCTTCTTAAATGTCCATCACAGAGGTGCTACCAGCATTGCTGATGGGCTCAGCTCTGACCAGCTGGAGCTGGAACTGGCTGGTCCCGACATGGGGGTAACTCCTGGTGTCTTCTCATAGAACCCACCCCTGCAGCCCCTGCCCCACCACCCCAGCTAACAAAACCTTGCCATGTAAACCCAATACAACAGCGACCAGCTACAGCGCAGAGAGGGGGAATTGAAAAATAGGGAAAGGGAGCCACAGAGAGAGAGGCAGAGGGGAAAAAATAGCGATGGGCGACAGGCCAGAGAGGAGGAAGGGACAAGGAACCAGACTGAGAGAGATGGAGAAAAACAAAGAATAGCGATGGGCCACAGGGCAGAGGGGAGGAATTAAAAAAGGGGACAGTGAGGTGGTGTCATGGTTTAACCTCAGTCAGCAACTGAGCACCACACAGCCGCTCGCTCAGTCCCCCCCCTGCGGTGGGATGGGGGAAAGAATCGGAAGAGTAAAAGTGAGAAAACTTGTGGGTTGAGATAAAAACAGTTTAATAACGGAAATGAAATAAAACAATAGTAATAATAATAATAAGAATATGCAAAGCAAGTGATGCACAATGCAATTGCTCACCACCCACCAACCGATGCCCAGCCAGTCCCCGAGCAGCAGCCCCTCTGGCCAGCTTGCCCCCAGTTTATATACTGAGCATGATGTCACATGGTATGGAATGTCCCTTTGGCCAGTTTGGGTCAGCTGTCCTGGCTGTGCGCCCTCCCAGCTTCTTGTGCACCTCCAGCCTTCTCAGTTGGTAGAGCATGGGAAGCTGAAAAGTCCTTGACTAGTGTAAGCACTGCTCAGCAACAACCAAAACATCGGTGTGTTATCAACATTATTCTCATGCTAAATCCAAAACACAGCACTGTACCAGCTACTAGGAAGAAAATTAACTCTATCCCAGCCAAAACCAGGACAGGTGGACAGAGATAAACCGAGACATACCAAAAAACCTCGATGAGCTGAAGGGAAGAGACAGAGGAATTAAAGAATACGGACAGGGAGAGAAGGATAAAGACTAAAATGGGCTATGGGACAGAGAGGGAAGAAATTAAAACATAGGGACAAGGACCTGGAAAGAGAGAGTCTAAGAAAGAAGACATGTATCTAGAATACAGGGCAGAGAGAGAGGGATTTAAAAATAGGGACATGGAGCCAGCTGGAGGGCAGGGGGGACTGTGAAGGGCTAAAGGGCAGACACAGACGAATTAAAAAAAAATGGGATAAGAAGACAGACAGATAGATGGAGAAAGACAAAAATAGCGATGGGCTGCAGGACAGAGGATGAAAAAAAAAAGAGGGACAGGGAACAGGACAGAAGCGCAGAGCGACAAAGGAAACAGGTAGTACAACAGAGAAAGAGGGGGACTTGGAGAACAAGAGAGGGAGAGGTGCAGGGAAACAAAAAAATGACAGAAATGAAAGAGAAGTGAGGGCAGAGAGGGACTGGGATGCAGAATAGGGACGACACGGCCCCAAGGAGTCCAGGACTCTACACAGCTCCTGCTCTTGGAGCTGCGGGAAGAATTTGACAGTTCGGACATGTCCTTCTCTGTGTCCCCCTCTCTCCCTCCTCTGTAGCTCCGGTCACTTGACTGTCCTCCACCTAAGAGAATGTCTTACAGCTCTTACAATATGAGGCTGCCCAGATACATAGCCTCACACGCGCACACACGCCAAGGCCATACTGTGCTTTTGGTTACACATACAGACCCTGTGGTGCACGCTGGTGATCGGATCTGCTGAGGACTACACTAAGAGGGATCCTTCCTCACCCAGAGAGGCAGGCTTTCTCTTGCCTGCAGCAGGAGGCAGCTGCCAGCCGGATGACCTTTGATTTCTTCTTCTTTACCTTTCTCTGGCCTCTCCAGCTTCAGCCGCAGCAGCTCCTGTTCACAGCCAGTAAGTGCTCCACCTGTCCCTTTCCGCCCATGCCGCTAGAAGAATGAGGCCAAAGGCAACCCACACAAACCTGAGCCAGCTGCGGTCAACAGCATCCCCAGAGAGGAACTGACAACTGAGTCCTCAGTGCTGCCTCTGGGAGAGGGAAAGAACAACTGTTATCCACAGTAATGACTGTAGCAGCTCTCCTCAGGCAGCAACCCCTTCTTCTGCAGGAGCTGCTGGAGGCAGGGGTTGGGGGCAGTCTGTGGCTATGGGACAGGCTTCAGGGGAGGTGCTGGAGCCAGGGGGGAGCTGCATAGGGTGAGCTGGGCTGGAAGAGTTTTGCTGAGTTGGGGAGGCACCCAGCACCTTTTCCAGGGGGTGGGAAGGCCTCCAAGTACCCAGAGGGGTGGGGGCAGCCATCTCCTGCCCCTCTTCCCGCTTCCTCTCCACCAGCTCTCAGAAAATCCCTGGGAGCTGCCCTGATGGGGCCTGACTCCAACTGACCATGAACCTGTCAGTTAGAAACATCCTTGCAGCTCATCAGCATTCTCAGACAGGCATGCCCCAGCAGCACCACCTCCTGGGGCTGCAGCCCTTTTACACAGAGGGGCCATCACCATCAGCCTCACTGGCCCCACCTGGGGCTCCTCCAGCCCCAGCCCACAGCTGCAGCCACGGCCCCTGACACCCACTGCGTAACCTGCTCGCCTGGACTCTGACTCTCTGCCCCTCACCAAGTACAAAGGACTACAAATACGGCCACGAGTGCAAAGGAGACAGCAAGTGTTTATTCGTTAATGTGTATAAGTCCCAGGAGTGAGTCTGCTCCAGGGTTCGGTGCCTGTACACTCATCCTTCCCCTAGGACAACTCGGCAGTCGTTCCTGGAGCAGCAGGTACAGAGAATGAAAATACAGTGATGGGGAGCAGGACAGAGGAACAGAAAGAGAAAAATAAAATGAGGGAGAAGGACTGAGGAGCAGAGAAAGAAAGGTACAGGGAAAAGGACAGTGAGATGGAGAAATCAATTAAAAAAAAAGAGATGAGGAGCCCTGCAGCAACATGGTGAAAGAAAAACAGGGTCAGGGAGCAGGACAGAAGGAAAGAGAGAGAAAATGATGAGTGAGGAGCAGAACAGACGGATTGAGAGAGAAATTGAATGAGAGGAATAAGGAAGGAGGGAGGGAGAGAAAAAGGCAGGGGACAAGCCAGAGGGATTGACAGGGGAGGGGAAGATAGACACAGATCAGGACAAAGAGATGGAGAAAGAAAAACCAGCGCTGGGCTGCAGGATGAGAGAAAAGGCCAGGGAGCAGGACAGAGGGGAATCATGGGACAGCGAGCCGGGCAGGGGGATATAGCGAGAAATGATGGGACAGGCAGTGGTATGGAGATACATGGACAAAAAGTTAGGGGGAGGATGGAGGACAGAGAGAATAAGAGAAAAGGGACAGGGAGCGGGGCAGAGATGGAGAAAGAAACATTCCAGACAGAGAAAGAGGGACAGGTAAGACAACAGATAATTGGAGATAGAAAGGAAAGGGAATAGCACAGAGGGTCACAGAGAAAAAGAGAGGGATGGCAGAAAGAGAAAAAGAAGACAAGGGAAAAGGACTGAGGAGCAGAGAGAAAATGGTACAGGGAAAAGGACAGAGCTGGAGAAAAAGACAGACTAGAGGCAGAGCAAAGGGAAAGATTGACAAGGACAGGGAGCAGGACAAAGGGATGGAGGAGGAAAAAAAACAGTGATGGGCAGTGAATAGGATGGAGGAAGAGAGAAAAAGAGCAAGAGCAGCAAGAGAAGGAGAATGACAGAAGGATGTAGAGAGAAAGACCAGGACACGTAAAAGGGGAGGGGGGGACACGACACATCAGAAGGGTAGAAAGAAAAAGAGAGGGATGGGGAGCAAGACAGTGTGATAGAGAGGGAGGGAGGGAGTGGGATGCAAGGATACAGAAAAACAGAGGTACAGGGAAGAGGAAAGAATGACAGAGAAAGGGGAGGATGGGGAGCAGGAGAGAGAGACAGAGAACAGAAAACGCAATGGGCAGAAGAACAGAAATACAGAGAATTAAAAAAATACTTCTAGGGAGCAGGACAGAGGGATAGAGCAAGAGGAAAAAATCAACAGGGAGAAGGACGGGTAACACACAGAAGGACACACACAGGGAGCGAGAGGGAGGGGACACAGAGCAGGACAGAGGGATGAAGAGAGGGAAAAAAAAAGGGACAGGAAGAAAAGCAGAGTAACCAGGAGGGGAAAAAGAACCAGAAAGGGAACTGGACAAAGATAAGCAGCAGGACAGAGAGATGGAGAAAGAAAAAACAGGGACAGGGACAGAGAGGTAGAGAGGCAAAGAGAGGGACGGGGACCAGGACAGTGGGATATAAACAGGGAGGGACAGGGAGCGCGGGACACAAGGTTGCAGAGAGAGAGGTACAGAGAAGTGGAAAGAATGACAGAGGGAAAAAGAGAGGGGTGGGGAGCAGGTCAGAGAGCTGGAGAAAGAAAAAGTACTGCTGGGGAGCAGGACAGGAGGATAGAGCCGAAAGAGACGATGCAGACAGCAAAAACAACGACAGGCAACAGGACAGAGGGACTGACAGAGAAGTAAGGGACAGGGAGCAGGACAGAGGAATGGGAGGAAAAAATACTGATGAGCAACAGGACAAAGGGATGCAGGTGAAAAGAAGGAGGGAAACGGAAGGAGGGAGAGAAAGAGAAAGATGGGGATAGAGCGCGGGACATGGAGAGACCAAAAGCAGGTCAAGGAATGGGACAGAGGGAGTGGGGATGGGGGAGGAGGGAGGAACAGATGCAGATCAAGACAAAGAGATGGAGAAGGGAAAAAAAACAATGACGGGCTGCTGGACAGAGACAGAGGAAGAAAAAGAAGGGCCCAGAGTAGGGAAGAGAGAAAGGAAAAAAGGGACAGTTGGCTGGACGGGGGGATATAACTAGAAACAATGAGACAGGCAGTGGGACAGAGGGATAAAGGTAGAATAACCAGGGAGAGGAAGGACGACAGATGGACAGTGAGAGGAAAAAAGGGACAGGGAGCAGGACCGAGAGATGGAGGAAGAAGCATTAGGGGCAGAGGGATAGAGAGAGGGAAATACAGGTTGGAGGAAGGACAGAGGGACAGAGAGAGAAAGAGAGGGACAGAGAGAGAAAGAGAGTGACAGAACTCAGAGAGCAAGAGAAAGAAAAAACAGTGACAAGCAGCAGGCCAGAGGCAGGGGGCCCAGGGGAAGGAAGGACAGGAGGAAGGAGAGAGGGATACAGAAAACAAGTGGGGGACAGGGAGCAAGACAAGGTGATACAGAGAGAGAAAAAAAGGGAGAGTGGGGCAGGACAAAGTGAAAGACAGGCAAAAATAAGAGACAGGGAGCAGGACAGAGTGACAGAGAACCAAAAAACCAAAGAGGGAACAAGACAGAGAAACAAGGGGAAAGGGAAGGAGGACAGAGAAGCAGAGAGAGAGGTAGGGGTGGGATAGGGAGCAGGACAGAGAGATGGAGCAAGAAAGGAAAAAAGGACAGGAGGCAGAACAAAGGGAAAGCAAGACAAGGACAGGGAGCAGGACAAAGAGATGGAAAAAACAGCAATGGGCTACAGGACAGAGGCAGAGGATGAAATAAAAAAAAAGGAGGGAGAGGGAGTAGGACAAAAGCACAGAGAGAAAAAGAAAAGGGAGTGGTAGAACAGGAGAAAGAGAGGGAGAGAGGAAGAGGGAGCAGGGCAGAAGAATAGGGAGAGGCACAAGGAAGCAAAAAAAAAAGAGGTGGGGCCAGGGGCGGGGCAGGGAGGGCCCGGGACTCACCGCAGCTCTTGCTCTCGGTGCTGCCAGGAGAATTTGCCAGTTTAGATGTTTCTTTCTCCTTCTCTCCTCCCTTCCTCTTCTGTAACTCCGGTCGCTTGGCTGCCCTCCACCTAAGAGAATACGTGGGTGTCTTACAGCTCTTACGATACAAGGCTTCCTAGACACGTAGCCTCACTCGCTCGTGCACTACATGGCTGTACCATGCTGCTGGTGACACATACAGACCCTGCAGTGCACGTTGGCGGCATGACCTGCTGCGGACTATGAAAAAGGATCCTTCCTCACCCAGAGAGGCAGACTTTCTTTTGTCTGCAGCAGGAGGCAGCTGCCAGCCGGATGGCCTTTGATTTCTTCTTCTTTACCTTTCTCTGGCCTCTCCAGCCTCAGCCACAGCAGCTCCTGTCCACAGCCAGTAAGTGCTCCACCTGTCCCTTTCCACCCATGCTGCTAGGAGAACGAGGCCAAAGGCAACCCACACAAACCTAAGCCAGCAGCAATCAACAGCATCTGCAGAGAGAAACCGACAATTGAGTCCGCCATGCTGCCTCTGGGAGAGGGAAAGAACAAGCAACTGTTATCCACAGTGATGACTGTAGCTCTCCTCAGGCACCAACCCCTCCTGCAGGAGCTGCTAAAGACAGGGGTTAGGGGCAGTCCGTGGCTATGGCTTGGCAGCAAGCGAGCGCGGTGTAAAGCTCAACTACGCATGCGCAGCGCTTGAGCTGCAGTACCGGCTTTTGATCGCCGGGCGGCAGCAGCGAGCACGGCATAACGCCAATCAGCGCATGAGCGGTGTCCATCCTGCAGTACCAACGTTTGATCGCCGGGCGGCAGCAGCGAGCGTGGTGAGCGCTAAAATGCGCATGCGCGGCCCTTGAGCTGCAGTACTGCACTTTGGTCACCTGGCGGCAGCAGAGAGCGCGATATAACACCCCACCGCGCATGAGCGGTGTCCGTCCTGCAGTACCGACGTTTGATCGCCTGGGGGCAGCAGCGAGCGCTGCATAATGCTCAAATGCGCATGCGCGTCTCTTGAGCTGCAGTACTGCATTTTGGTCAACGGGCGGCAGCAGAGAGCACGGTGTAACGCTCAAATGCACATGCGCGGCGCTTGAGCTGCAGTACCGACTTTTGATCGCCGGGCGGCAGCAGCGAGCGCGGCGTAACGCTCAGATGCGCATGCGCGGGTCTTGAGCTGCAGTACCGCATTTCGGTCACCGGGCGGCAGCAGAGAGCGCGGTGTAACACCCCTCCACCCATGCACTGCGACCGGACTGCAGTACCGACGTTTGATCGCCGGGCGGCAGCAGCGAGCTCGGCGTAACGCTCAAATGCGCATGCGCCACGCTCGAGTTGCAGTACCGACGTTTGATCGCTGGGCGGCAGCAGAGAGCGCGGTGTAACGCTCAAATGCACATGCGCATCTCTTGAGCTGCAGTACCGGCCTTTGATCGCCGGGCGGCAGCAGCGAGCGTGGCGTAACGCTCAGATGCGCATGCGCGGCCCTTGAGCTGCAGTACCGCATTTTGGTCACCTGGCGGCAGCAGAGAGTCCGATGTAACACGCCACCGCGCATGAGCGGTGTCCGTTCTGCAGTACCGACGTTTGATCGCCTGGGGGCAGCAGCGAACGCGGCGTGACGCTCAAATGCGCATGCGCGTCTCTTGAGCTGCAGTACTGCATTTTGGTCACCGGGCGGCAGCAGAGAGCGCGGTGTAACGCTTAAATGCACATGCGCGGCGCTTGAGCTGCAGTACTGGATTTTGCTCACCGGGAGGCGGCAGAGAGCGCGTTGTAACACCCCACTGCGCATGCGCAGGGTCCCTCCTGCAGTACCGGCTTTTCATCGCCGGGCGGCAGCAGCGAGGGCGGTGTAACGCTCAAATGCGCATGCGCATCTCTTGAGCTGCAGTACTGCATTTTGGTCACCGGGCGGCAGCAGAGAGCACGGTGTAACGCTCAGATGCGCATGAGCGGCGCTTGAGCTGCAGTACCGCATTTTGGTCACCGGGCGGCAGCAGAGAGCGCGGTGTAACACCTCTCCACCCATGCACTGCGACCGGACTGCAGTACCGACGTTTGATCGCCGGGCGGCAGCAGCGAGCTCGGCGCAACGCTCAAGTGCGCATGCGCTTTGCTGGTGCGGCAGTACCGCATTTCGGTCGCTGGGCGGCAGCAGCGAGGGCAGGGGCACGCGCTCTCGGGGCGCGGCCGCACGGCTTGTCGGGGACGGGCGCAGCGGAAAGCCCGCAGAAAACCACACGAAACCGGCAACAACACTACACCTCGTGCCGCGCCGCGGGGGCCGCGGCGGTAGCAAGGACTACGCCGCGCCGCACTCGCCCGAGAGCCATGCGACTGCCCGGCAGCCACGTCCGCGAAAACTACACCTCCCGGCATGCACCGGCAGAGACAGCACGGCCGCCCGGCAGCAGAGTGACGTAAGACTACAGTTCCCGGCATGCTCCGGGAAACCAACATGGTCGAACGGAAGCCCCGTGCCCCCCGGACTACAGCTCCCGGCATGCCGTGGGAGGCAGCCGTCCCCGCTCTCTGACCCTGCGGGGACACCGTTCTCCCCGGCAGATGCACCCGGAAGCCCCGCCCAGCCCCCAGCGCAGCCTCGCGCAGCCACCGCTGCCCGGCTCCCACACGGCGCGGCCCCCGCGCCGGCCTTGCCGCCCGCTCCACTCCTCCCTTGGCTCACACCGGCCCTTCCACGGCCACCCGGGGCACGGCAGCCCCACCACCAGCCCCACAGCCTGCAGCTACTCTGGCAACACAGCCCCTTTACAGGGAGGGGCCGTCGCCATCAGCCTCACTGCCCGCACCTGGGGCTCCTCTGGCCCAAGCCCAGAGCTGGAGCCCGGCAGGAACAGGGGGCCATCGCCCGAACCCCACAGTGCGCCAACTCCTCCCCTGGGCTCCAACACAGCCCCTCGCCCGGTGCAAAGGAAGTGCGAACACAGCCGCGCGGGCAAAGGACACAGGGAATGTTTATTCAGTCACGCACGTAACAAGTCTCGGGAGCGAGTCTGCTCCAGGGCTTGGAGCCTCCGACACTCCCCCTGCCCCTGGGACACCTCAGCAGTCGTTCCCAGAGCCATGCTCGTTGGTCCAGCGGGGAACGGACAGTCGGTCGGTCAGCTCCTGGAGCGATGGGCTGCTGGGCTGAGGCGGAGGCCGCCAAAAATGAGGAGCAGGGCGCAGGACACTACGAGAGAAAAGTGTCAGCCAGCTGGACAGCAGGGGTGTAGTGAGAAAGCATGAGGCAGAGAACGGGACAGTGAGAGAAAGATGGGGACAAGGAGCCCGACAGAGATGGAGAAAGAAGCAACAGGGAGAGAGGAAGAGAGGCAGTAGAAAGAGGGAGAAGGAGCAGGACACAGACCGATAGAGAAGGGTGGGGAGCAGGATGGAGATGCAGAAAAAAAGGGGATAGACAGCATGACAGGGAGGAAAAAAGAATAGGGGCAGGGAGCCAGGACAGCGAACGATGGATGGAAGGGGTGGGGCTTGGGGAACACACAAACCAAACCACATGGCTACACGCTACAGGGCAGAGAGGGAAGAATTAAGAAACAGGGACAGGGAGCCAGAAAAAAGAGAGCTGGAGAGCAAAAAGAATAGCAATGTGTACAGAAAGAGGGGAGGAATTCTAAAATAGGGTCATGGGGGAGCCAGAGACAGTGAGATGGAGAAAGGACAAAAGCGACAGGCTATAGGGTGGAGAGAGAGGAATTAATGAATAGGGACAGAGAGCTGGCCAGAGAGAGATGGAGAGAGGCAAAAGATCGCACGGGAGACAGGGCAAAGAGGGAGGAATTAGAAAACCAGGGACAGGGAGCTGGACAGAGAGAGAGGCAGAAATAAAATTGGAAAAAAAGATGGGCCACAGGGCAGAGAGGGAGGAATTGATAAATAGGGACAGGGGACCAGACAGAGCACGATCACGATGGAGAACAGAAAAAAATAGTGGTGGGCTACAGGGAAGAGGGAGGAATTAAAGAACACGGACTGGGAGCTGGACAGAGAGACATGGAGAAAGAACAGAAAAAAAAACCAGCAACGCGCTACAAGATGGATAGGGAGGAAATAAAAAATAGCAGCAGGGAGCCAGACACAGAGAGATAGAGAAAGACAAACAAATAGCGTGGGGCTATGGGGAAGAGAACATGGAATTAAAACATGGAGAGGGAGCTGGACAGGGAGAGATGTTGAAGATGATCTTAAGTTTTACTGAATCTTTAGGTTATGAAATAATCAACTATAAGAACATTTTGATTCTAATAAGTTAGCCCCTATGGTAGCATTACATATAGGATGCTGTGTTACTTACTATTTGAGGCTGTGTTGCTTGAAGTCCCTATTCCCTATTCTCTGGACTCTCTAGACCATAACCAGAGCCCCGAGGTTCTATTGTATACGGGATGAGTTATTTGACAACCTGGTAAGGTAGGTATCTAGCTGGCCAACTTGGCAACAAAACCTACTTTTAAGGTGTCCTGAAGTGAACTGTCTTCATTATAATACTAAAAAACACACCCACAGGTCAAGAAGACCCTTGTCCAGGTGAAGACCCTTCCCCCGCGCAAGCGTAGTAACAGAAGAGAATGACATAACTGTTATTATATGTAAATCACTAACCAATCATTGTAACTGGGAGTGTACTACCTTATAATTTTTGTGTATAAATGTAACGGTGATCTAGCCTTAGGTGTGCTTGATTTGTGGAAATCCCACCTTGCACCCAGCGCTGCAATAAAGAATGCCTGCTTTCTAAAACTCCAAATTGAGTCTTAAAGAGTTCTTCATCTACCGATTTACAGTAACAGAGAGACCAAGGGAAAAGTCCAGACAGGCTACAGGGGGCAGAGGGAGGAATGAAAAACTCGGGACAGGGAGGTGGACAGAGAGATGGAGAAATGCAAAAACAGCCCGGCGCGGCGCCATGCTGCTCGCGGGCACCGCGCATGCGCTAGTCGCCGACGGCGCGCCGAAGGGGCCAGAGCCGGCACGCGAACTCCGGGCTGCAGTACCGCGCTTCGGCCACCAGGCGGCAGCAGCAGCGAACACCCGCCGGGCGGCGCGTGGTCAGGGGCGGCACCGGCGCCGCAGTCCCGCGCTTTGCCGAGCGCCCGCCGGCACCGCGCACGTGGGGCGGCACCGGCGTTTCCTTAACGGGAGGCAGCAACGAGCGCGACGGCACCGTCCCGCAGGCACCGCGGCATCGCATCGCCGTTACGGGCGGACGGCGCCGTGGAGGACGGGGACGCCACCGCGCATGCGCGGCTCCCGAGCTTTCCGTGGCCGGGCAGCAGCGTCACCTTAACCGTCCTTTTGTGGGCATTAGCGGGGTGGGGAACGACTGACACCTCAGCCCCGTTTACACCATCCCAAGACCGTAACGACTGACTGGGGGTACAGGGCTTAAATTCCTCTGCCTTCTTCCCACCCGCGGCCCAGGCAGTAATATCCGTTGCCTCTGTACCAAAAAGCATCCGAGTGGCTCAGGCACGTCAGTCCTTTGCATTTGGCTGCTTTAAAAGTCTGGCGGTGGTTTCTGTCCGTGCCCCCCACCCCATTACCTAGGGAGGAGACACAGCACAGGGAACCTGCGGAACAGGGTTTTTTATCCCCCGGAGTAAGCCCCAGGGATTGCTGTACGGGTCCACATGCGGCATCAGGGTTGTGGGAGTGACGGCAGCAAGTCCACAGGTGCTGGGGAGAGATTTTTAAAAAATAAAGCAACGCAGATGACATCCTGCAGGCAGGAGAGAAGAGGCTGAAAGCTGCTTTGTGTGAGAGGGGCAGCTCTGTTTAGCAGGAAACAGCGCGTCCGAGCACACCAGATGCAAGTGGCTGATCTGCAAATGAGCGATACGCTGGTGATCCTTGGACTTTGTTGTGTTGTTCGCACCTTTCCTCACCTCTGTGCCATCAGTACCCTGCTCTCCTAACCCTGCATACACACAAGAATTCCTGTGCAGTGCTTGTCACTCAAATAAGAGACACTGCACGATGTTACTTACCACCCTGCCCTCCAGCATGCAAAGTAATTAGACATGAAGCAGGGAAAGCAAAGAGGCATGTTGGTATATTAGATGTCCTCAGCAGATGACTGCGGGGCCCTGGAGGTTCCGTCTTTGCTCTGTACGGGAGCGTAGCTCTGCACTCCTTGCCACTCCTGCCAGCGAGCGTGGCAGTCACACTTTGCTGCCTGCAACATGCAATACGTGGTAGGCTGGATGGGCTGTTCTGCCACTGTGTCAGGTGAGCAGCTCAGTTCCTTTGGCTGCCTAATTCACCTCCTTAAAACAATCACTTCAACACTCAGTTTATTTCAGACCCCTCTAAATATCTCCTGGCCTGCAAGCCATTTTCAGCTAGCAACACAGCTCAAATAAAGTGCTGGTAGAAATACAGCTGTCATCTTGCTTTGATGTCAAAAGGCTTTTGAAACTTGAACCCCTGATTGTTTTGGCATCAAGACTGCAAGGCGAGAAATACCCCTCTACTTGAACAAGCAAGACACCTGCCAAATAGCTGTGCAGAGTGATACGCCTGTGACTGACACCTTTTCCTGCTAAAACCAGAGCATGGTTCCCTTGTGAAGAGCCATTGGTGGTGCAGAATGTGCACCCAGTGCACCCAGCACACCCAGCACCCAGTGCTTTCCCTGCACTGGGTCCCCAGAGAACAGCATCTTAGTTCGACTGGAGTGTGCAGCAGCCTGTTGTCGTCCTGGCCCCTTGCCCTTGAGAAAGTGGCCGCCTGTAGCAGCGGCAGAACCACTGCTGCCCAAAGGGGAAAGGAATGACTTGGTGTAAAGCTCTCCAGGCTGCCTGTGTCCCGTGCAGAGTCAATGACCTCAGCAACCTGTACACAGAGCGAAGCTAACAACCTGAGAAGGAGTCACAGTGTGTAGCAGTTTCTGCAACAACCGTACTTTCCAGCCTAGCTGGACAGAGTAAGAGGTGAGAGAAAGGGGCCTGCTGGGTCCCTTGAGAGGCAGAATTGCTGTAGATTGTGCTGTGGCTGTTTCACTCTTTGGCAGAGTTACTTCCCAGAGGTTGGGAGACAGGTACGTTTGCATGGCATGAGTACTGCTGCTTGCGGAGCAAACGGCACTATACAGCAGCAATGAAGAAGAAGGATGGCCAATCAAGACGGTAGGAATAACATGGAGAGCCTAAAGCATTAGCCAGGCGGGGCTTGCAACTAACCTTGTGTTGTGGTTTAAGCCCAGCCGGCAACTAAGCACCGCACAACCACTCAACTCACACACACATACTCCCCCCCCCCCGCCCCGGTGGGATGGGGGAGAGAATCAGAAGGGTTAAAGTGAGAAAACTCGTGGGTTGAGATAAGAACAGTTCAACCACCACCACCACCACCACCACCCACTCCCCCACTTGTAAGGAAAAGAGGAAAACAAACATAACAAAGAGAAAAATAAAACCCAAGACAAGTGATACAAATTAAAACAATGGCTCACCACTAACCAACCCATGCCCAGCCAGCCCCTGAGCAGCACCCCCACACACACCGATCTCCCCCCTAGTTTTATTACTGAGCGTGACGTCATATGGTGTGGAATATCCCTTTGGCCAGTTGGGGTCAGGTGTCCCGGCTGTGTCCCCTCCCAACTTTCTGTGCCCCCTCCCAACTTTCTGTGCCACCCAGCCTTCTTGCTGGCGGGGCGGTGTGAGGAGCAGAACAGCCCTTGACACTGTGCCAGCACTGCTCAGCAGTAGCTAATACATCCCTGTGTTATCAACACGGTTTCCAGCACAAATCCAAAACGTAGGAGGAGGGAGAGTAGAGTGGGAGTGGGGTGCAGGGAAGTGTGGGGGAGGTGTCAGAATTTGGGGGGGGGGCAATGGGCAGGTGGGGGGATGCAGGCAGCACCCCGGGGGTCCAGAAGCAGAGAGGTTATGGCAGGGGCGGTGACAAATATGGGGGGAGTGGAGGGGGGAGAGGGAGCACAAGATAGGAGGGCAGCGGATGCGGGGGGCATGTCACAGGGCAAAAACTCACATGGGGACAAAAACTCACACGGGAAAAACTCGCTTAGGGGGACATTTTGATGCAAAGTATCTGGGAGGGCAGAGAGACACACAGAGGGGGACAGGGGGGAGGAGACAGACATAGACAGGGGGTATGTGTGGGTAGAAAGGTGCATGGGCAACGTGCGTGGGGGTGACCCACAAGAGGTGACTGACTCACACCAGATAATCCACTCCAGACAACTCCCAGCAATGCCCCTCAAACTGCCAGTGTTTCACCCCAAATTTTCCCCAAATTGTTTTTTGGGGTTTTTTGGCTTTTCCAAGATATTAAATTCTGGGTTTTTTCAGTGCTTTTCCACAACATAAAAATTGGTGATTTTTGCTTTTGCTTTTGTGCATGAAAATGGGTTGCGGTTTTTTTTTTTTGCTTTCCGGCTGCACAAATCCAGGCGGATTTGGCTTTCCCAGGAGCCCCAAATTGGATTTTTTCTCTCAAAAAGTGGGGTTTTTTTCCCCATTGCAGACCCAGAATCAGGGGGGTTGGGGTATTTTTGTGCCATGGCAGCAGCTCGTGCTCTGCATGCATGGCCCCGCAGGGTAAAGTCCCCGTTTGGGGGAATCGTCCCTAAATTGGGATGGGAAAAGGGGGAAAAGGAGAAGGGGGAAGGGGCAGCTTTTAAAAGTGCTTTTGTATCTTCAATAGAGATTAGAGAGGGGGTTGAGTTTTTAAATCCTTTCTATAAATAGGGTTTCTTTGCATTTTGAAAACCTTATATAGCATAGATGTTTACACTTACGTATCTATTTACACATATATATATTTAAGGAGTATGTTTTATATATATTATCTATGAACACATATAATATCTGTTTAGACTTATATTTACACCTTTATATGTTTACATATATATCTATTTAGACTACGTCTACTTACACTTATATATAAGTGTAAACATATTCTATATAAGTGTAAATAGTTATATAAGTGTAAATAGATATAGAAGTGTAAATAGATATAGAAGTGTAACACTTGCACAACATCTAGTTTGGAGTTCTCTTGAAACTGCCCAGGCGGGGAAAAGCAAGTAAGATGAGTCATAGCTCTTTTAAAAGCAACTGGTGAGCCAAAAAATGCGATGTGATGCTGTCTGATGATGTTAGCTATGTTCAGAGTTCAAATAGTGCCAAATAAATAAGCAAAGAAGAAATAATTTGCCCTCTGCCTTCAAGATGTGGGCAACCAACAGTTAGGCCAGACTCCTTCATCACTCTGCTTCAGATACTGCCAGTCATTTTTAGTCTGTTGAAAGTGGCTGTATTAACGCATGTATTCTTGAGTACAACTTCCCTTCATAATTTTATTAAGTAATTAAGAAAATTGCTTTCCATTCAAATCAATCCTTTAAAGTCGGAGGAGAAAGAAATGACCTTTCAGTGTTGCTCATGACTTTCAATGACTGGATATGATAATATTTCTGCTTATAGAATCATAGAATCATAGAATCATTGAGGTTGGAAAAGACCTCTAAGATCATCGAGTCCAACCGTCAACCCAACACCACCATGCCCACTAAACCATGTCCCTAAGCGCCTCATCTACACGTCTTTTAAATACCTCCAGGGATGGGGACTCAACCACTTCCCTGGGCAGCCTGTTCCAATGTTTCACCACTCTTTCAGTAAAGAAATTTTTCCTTACATCCAATCTAAACCTCCCCTGCCGCAACTTGAGGCCATTTCCTCTCGTCCTATCACTTGTTACTTCGGAGAAAAGACCAACACCCACCTCGCTACAACCTCCTTTCAGGTAGTTGTAGAGAGCGATGAGGTCTCCCCTCAGCCTCCTTTTCTCCAGGCTGAACAGTCCCAGTTCCCTCAGCCGCTCCTCATAAGACTTGTTCTCCAGACCCCTCACCAGCCTCGTTGCCCTTCTCTGGACACGCTCCAGCACCTCAACGTCCTTCTTGTAGTGAGGGGCCCAAAACTGAACACAGTATTCGAGGTGCGGCCTCACCAGGGCCGAGTACAGGGGCACGATCACTTCCCTACTCCTACTGGCCACACTATTTCTGATACAAGCCAGGATGCCATTGGCCTTCTTGGCCGCCTGGGCACACTGCCGGCTCATGTTCAGCCGGCTGTCGACCAACACCCCCAGGTCCTTCTCTGCTGGGCAGCTTTCCAGCCACTCTTCCCCAAGCCTGTAGCGCTGCATGGGGTTGTTGTGGCCGAAGTGCAGGACCCGGCACTTGGCCTTGTTGAACCTCATACAGTTGGCCTGGGCCCATCCATCCAGCCTGTCCAGGTCCCTCTGCAGAGCCTTCCTACCCTCGAGCAGATCAACACTCCCACCCAACTTGGTGTCGTCTGCAAACTTACTGAGGGTGCACTCAATCCCCTCATCCAGATCATCAATAAAGATATTAAACAAGACCGGCCCCAGTACTGAGCCCTGGGGAACACCGCTCGTGACCGGCCGCCAACTGGAGGTAACTCCATTCACCACAACTCTCTGGGCCCGGCCATCCAGCCAGTTTTTGACCCAGCGCAGAGTCCACCTGTCTAAGCCGTGAGCCGCCAGCTTCTCTAGGAGAATGCTGTGGGAGACAGTGTCAAAGGCCTTGCTGAAGTCCAGGTAGACCACATCCACAGCCTTTCCCTCATCCACTAGGCGGGTCACCTGGTCATAGAAGGAGATCAGGTTGGTCAAGCAGGACCTGCCTCTCATGAACCCGTGCTGGCTAGGCCGGATCCCCTGGTTGTCCCGCTCATGCCTTGTGAGCGCCCTCAAGCTTCTCAGCTTTCAATTGCTCCTGTAATTCTTCACCTTATTCTTCCCTTTAAATCTCCTTCCCTGCAACTGTTACATACAGTCTTTGGGAGCCTGATTCTTTTCAAGGTATTTAAGTGAATTAAAAGGCAAATACCACATGGAAACATTTATCTGGAAACAGTGCCACTTAACATGGATCAAACACGTTCTCAAAGGAGGAACTTGTGGCCTTTTACCATAAGGGTTCATTGAGTTTATTTACAGCAAGCGTATTAAACTAAACAGTTCAAAGAATAAACATACTCCAAACAAATACAACCCTTTTCAGAATAAAATGTCATGTCCATGATAGCTATTGAATGGAATCTCTGACCAAAAAAAAAAAACCACCAAACACGTACTAGAAAACAAAAATGTCTCAGAAGTAATGTGCTTGAATGAATGAAATTCATGCGTGCAACAGAGATTGTCTGAAGGTGGTGATTATAACCCAGGTGTTTTTTGTGGGTAGACAGTGGGCAGCAACAATGAAGCCTGTGGCATTTCTTGTATAAACATTTCTATCTGCAAATTGGCACACACCTCCTCAAACAAAGATAGCAATTAATTAACCAGGAGAGTCCATTTCAGCTCTTAAGGTGCTTATTCAGGATATTCAAGTATTGCCTTGGCATTCACTTGCACTGAGAATGGATTCATGATGACATTTTTGTATTAAATTATTGAAATTTTGCATGTGTATATTTTGGTTTTACTTGAATATGTGAATCACTTGAACACCTAGTGATTTTCACTGTGAAAAGAAGTGTGACTGCATTTCAGGGATCCTGCCTTGCTAACTGTACTTGATTTTGGAGCAGGGGGAAACTTTATTTCCTTTTCTTTTGGAGTGCACCCTTCCATGCCCTGAAATGTCTTTAGAATAAAATAATCATCAGGTAAACTAGTTGTCCTGGTTTCAGCCATGATTACCACGGGCTTGGTAGTTAGCAGAAGTTAGAATGCTACTGGGTGGTTTTTCCGATGCCATGTTGGTTTTATCACACTAGCCCAAAAGCTGGATTAACCCAGTGCCCTGTCTCCTTCAGGAAGTAATGGGCACAGTCAGAGAAGCTCTACCTGGTATCCTCCTGCAATGATTTTCCCTTTTTCCATTTGTTGTCTCCTGTAATCAGTTATTTTCTTGTTTTGTTTTTTTTTCTTTAGTCCTTTCAGACTTAAAGGTTGTCCTAGGGTCAGATTAATGCCTGGCCTTAGCTGGAGAACAGGCAGTCCATCATGAGAACTTTCTGTTATTCTTTGCAACTATATGCTAGCTTTTGTCAAATGTATGCCAAGCTAACGAAGGTCACCATAGAAAAATTGACCTCTGGAGGTCATCTGGTCCAACCCCTGCTGACAGCAATGAAGATGTGGTGACCTGGACTACCTCTGGACTGCATGAGGCTGAAGAAGACCCACTTCAAGGAAGAGGAGGAGAATGTAAATCTTTAGTTCTTGCTTGCTTATGCCTTACACTGCTCATTTTTGCAGTAACTGCTAAAGCCAGAGATTTAGCCATGGAATATACCCTTTCACTTTTGTTTTCACCCGTACTTCAGTCACGTTGCCTGTACGCTATACAGGGCGCTACCCCTCACAACATCATTTTTTCTGTTTTGGCTGGGAGATATGGGGAGCAAAGAACATCATTCGTACAGAGCCTTTAGCTACCGCAGAGATGCAATTAACCCCTCCTTGCTGTACAGGCTGCTTTTCCTGGCACCACCATAGTTTGTGCTGTCCTGCTCTTGGGCTAAGCTTTCATTCTTCTTGTGCTACCCGTTCGCACATTTCAAGCACTGGATTTTACACATAAAGACAATCTATATTCTAGAAATCAAAAGCCATTCTGTGTAACATTCACTATTAATTTTGTCCGCAGGTCAAATTTTTCAGCAACAGGGCTATAGTGTCCAGAGAGGAAAAAGAACAGATATAAAATTGGCCCTAGAAAAGATGTAATAATACTTTTTATTCAGCCTCCCACTAGAAACCTTGCCTCCATGAAAATCCAAATGAAAGCTGTTAAAGGAAAAGGAAAAGCATAACCGTAGCTTAGACCTATGTGCTTCAAAGCTCTCCTGCCTATTCCGGTAATTGTAGAACCGTTGGAATGATTATGGTCTGTAGTCATGCCATCTGCTGGTGGAAAGTTGCCATGAATATCGTTTATATAACCCGTGCTGAACGACAGTTAAACATGATCATTAAAGAGGAAAATTTATAATAATAATACCTAGAGTGTTCTGAAAAACAGCATATAAATCCTCTAGAATCATAGCTCCAATGTTTATCAAAGACTAACGTAGCGACAGTTTAGAGCAGGAACATACCTCTGAAACTGTCAGTGAATGATTTATGGTTTTACGTGGTAGGTTTGGGGGTTCTTTTGTTTTGGGTTTGGTTTTTTGTTTTGGTTTTGTGTGGTTGTTCTTTTTTTAAAGCAGGCTGAGTCTCACAGTGGGTATGCAATATGACTGGTCAAGGCAGTAGAAATGAGGATTAAAAGAAAATTTTGTTGCGTGGGGACTGATTTGATCATTCTTCCCTTTTTTCCCTAGTTTCTGGTGTGGGTCCAAGCAATTCCAACCACCTACGAATAAAGCACACCACCATGTTAGGGAATGAAGCACAGAAGCAAGGTGAAGCATCGGGTACTTTAATATAAATATTAATTATTATTATGATGATGCTAGTTATGATTGTCAAACTTTGTACAATCTGTTCTTCATGTCTCCGTACCCGTCCACCCCTCTTCATACATACTGACATAAGTATCAAAAGAGCAATTCAAGATAAAGGACTGAGAGAAAACAGTATTGTAGCTTGAAATATTAACTTTACTAAACTGTTGCTGTGTTTTAAAACCCCAGCTTATATTTGACTCTGTCTCTCCTGTAATAATATCCAAAGGATTACAGAATCTTGTCTGTAGCAGCAGCAAAGTGTCTTGCAGGAAGTTTCTGGATACTAACTCTCAGTGGATCTTGCTGGTTCCAATAGTTATTCTGAAGGCTTTGCAATGGTTTCCATGCACTGCTTTGCACCCTGCTCAGGTAAGTACTCTATCTGCCCTACAATTCTTTGAGTTGACGAAAGAGCAGATATCACTTTTCTGATTAAATGTGAGTTACGTTGACTTATGCTTGTGTGCTCCGGCCAGAGCAGCTGGTTTGGTCCTGTCCTGTGCCTCACTGAGCCATGCAGAGGTCTTGGGTGACTTTTTTTTCAGAGCCTAAAGGTTTGAGATACCCCAGAAATGAGGCACTGGAACATGGATATTTTTTAAGCTCTTGCAAAAAAAAGATGGCTGAACAGGGTCTTGACAAGGATACTGGGGAGTACAATAGCAAAACCCAGGATGCAAAATGGGCTTCAAAAAAGCAAAGGGCAAGCGCACCTTTGACGGTTATTTTGCACAATATGCCAGCATTGACACAACTTTTTTTGAATACACTGATGCAGAAAAAGATGCTGAAGACTGTGACCCATGGACAGTGTGGGTAAGATACACCTGAGTGCCAGCCTCTCCAAAACTTAGATACTGATTGAGATGGCATTGCAGTATTTGCATTTCATCCCTGTATTACCAGTCAACCTCCTATCCTGGCGCACTGCAGAACGTGAAGGAGCAGCATTACCTCTATCTTTATTTTAAGTAATTGTTATTGCATACTATGACATAGGCTTAGTTCTGGATACTGCTGTCTCGAGTAGATGCAAGATAGCCTTTTACAGCTTCCTCCCACCCTTATTCCAGTCATTTAAAATGCTAACCATGCTGTGGTTGAAAAGAAGGTCCAAGTCCCCTTTGCAACAGCCCAGTCACCCCATTCCTCTCCTGTCCTCTTCCCTGTGCTGCCTCACTGGGCTACAAGTTACACTGGTGACTGTGCCAGAGTCAGAAAACATTTTGACAAACACGTAAGTACCAGAGCAGAACAGAATAAGTAGCTGTACAGCACAGTATGTAGCACAGTGTGTATGTACTGTGTGCACAGTGCCTTCTGGCCAAGCAACACACTTATTTAATGCAGATATTTTTTCTTGGTACAAAATCTAGCAAGGAATTCTTCATATAAACTGTAGTACAGCTATGAGCAAGATGTACAGCAGAAAGAATGAAACTTTGATACTATTAACTCACTGTGTGTCCGTCTTGTAAACCTGCACTTATTTTCAGATTTCTGAGCGTGTCTTCAGGGGATATAAAATGGAATTCTAGATATGGAATGTGCTCCAGCTTGGCACTTATATTACAAGGTAAGGCTGCTTTGTCACTCACCTTTGAATATCATGGATGCTCTATATGACATAGCAAGAGAGACTGTTCTTGCCAGGCATATTTTGCTGGAGCCTGCAACTCCTTGGAAACAGGCACTTTCTTTGTTTCCACGTCATATGGATCAGGGGATATGTCTTTCGTATTAAAACTGCCAAAATACGTGTGCAGCTAGCCTCATCCTGTCCTGTACCCAGTAACCAATTCTGTACCAGTTTCTGGAAACATAATTTGTGTTCTCTTGATCTCTGCAATCTTTCATCTCTGACAATATTTTTAGAGACATGAATGCAATTTCTAATGTGACTGTTAGAAGCTCTAGTCAGTAATATACAAGCTGATGCACAACAGAACAGAAAATCCAGCATAACCTGTCAGCTCACTGCCTTCCTGCTGCCAACACTGAAGGTGCTAAAAGTGAACTACTTACTTTTTTTTGCAGTCTGAAGTGGGCCTGTGTGAACCTCATGAGGTTTAACAAGGCCAAGTGCAAGGCTGGGCTGCATCCAAAGAATGCAATCCTGGGCTGCATCCAAAGAAGCGTGGCCAGCAGGTCGAGGGAGGGGATTCTGCCCCTCTATTCTGCTCTGGTGAGACCCCACCTGAAGTACTGCATCCAGCTCTGGAGCCCTCAGCATAAGAAAGACCCGGACCTGTTGGAGCGAGTCCAGAAGAGGGCCACGAAAATGATCAGGGGGATGGAACACCTCTCCTATGAAGAAAGGCTGAGAGAGTTGGGGTTGTTCAGCCTAGAGAAGAGAAGGCTTTGGGGAGACCTTCTTGCAGCCTGTCAGTACTTAAAGAGGGCTTATAAAAAAGATGGCGGCAAACTTTTTAGCAGGGCCTGTTGCGACAGGACAAGGGGGAATGGCTTTAAACTAAAGGGGGGTAGATTTAGACTAGATATAAGGAAGAAATTTTTTACGCTGAGGGTGGTGAGGCACTGGCACAGGTTGCCCAGAGAGGTGGTGGATGCCCCATCCCTGGAAACATTCCAGGTCAGGTTGGACAGGGCTCTGAGCAACCTGATCTAGTTGAAGATGTCCCTGCTCATTGCAGGGGGGTTGGACTAGATGGCCTTTAGAGGTCCCTTCCAACCCAAACTATTCTATGATTTTAAGATAATAGTGAACAGCAACATTACTGGAGTTTGGAGTTAAAAAGTGCTGATAGATGCTTGTTCTCACTATGCCTGGCTGAGGCTTCTCTAACAGTAACGAGGAGGATGTAATTAAATACTATGATTGATAGTGTTACACAGGGAAACAGGCAATGCTTGCTTGAGCTAATCTTGTCTTTAACTAGTCTCCCTACTTCTCTATTACCAGAACATTCGACCCATTTGTTCTAAAAGTTATAAAGGAAGTTCACAAATTTATTTATCAGTATTTATATAAAGATGATGGTAAGAACAGTCAACCTGTTTGTCCTGGTTTTGGTTGGGATAGAGTTAATTTTCTTCCTAGTAGCTGGTATACTGAGCAAACAGCCGTGTGGTGGTCAGCTGCCTGCCGGGTTAAACCACGTTACAAAAAAATCAGTACAGTTTCAGCCACAAGATGGAGCCAGTACAGTACCAGGCACATCTTCCCAGTTGAAGAAAATGTTACGTGCTATTTTGTCTCTAAATCCTTCAGCAGCTTTAAGAGGATTGTTTGCGTCTCACTTAGACACTGAGATAGCACTGGAGAAAACAAAAACCAGAAATATCTAGTAGTTAGAGTACAGAATTAATATCTAAATCATTCCAACCCACAAATGAAACTCTTACAGCTAATCTGATCAAGAAAAATAAAAATCAGTGATGCTTCTTTCTTGACTCTAAATAAAACCAGTCTTTAGACTCAGTTGCATTCTCCGGGGGTTTATGGAATTACGTGATTTGAGAAAAAAAAAGAAGGAAAGATTAAGAGGAGGGAAAAATCAAAGGGTGGCAAGTAAGGCCCTTGGGTTAATCTTACAGAATCAGGTGTATCAATATAAGTAATAAAACAGCAGAGGCAGCTCTAGCAGCTACCACAGTGAATTTAATACAGTAAAAATCCCAGTGAGCGGGACAGGAAGACAGGGGTTGCTCTGTACGTTCTTCTTCCAGCAATCTTTTTAGACACTTTTCAGATAAGTTATTAAAAAGGAATTCATCAGTTAGGCCTGCCTGCAGTGTCAAGTTATAGTGTACAATCCTGTGTTCTGACAGTTACAGAGCATCTATGCTTTCTTCTTGTTACTATTGTTCTCCTCTTCAGTCTCCTTGTCATTCAGTTTCAAAGTTACACTAGACTCATAGTAATTACAATAAAAGATTTTATTTTTGTCCTCCTCCGATAGAAAATTTCTGTGGCCAACATTACTTTTTACTTTGTATAGTCATCTCAACATTGCAAAAAAGAATAAGCTCTTTAATAATATCTGCCTTCATATAATTCTAGAGAATAGTGTGATGCCTTAAAGTTTTACCCTGCCCTGTTGCATTTTGCCCTGTAAACAATGGACTGGCTACCACCGAGGAAGTCAATCCTCCTAATCAAAATAGGTATCTGTGGTTTTTTCCTAGAGTATAGCTTTACTAAGGAAACATATGTTCTGATTCACCTCTGAAAAAATCCAGATGACCTGCTGGTCATTCTCAACAAGAGATGCCTCCTGAATGTAGCTGAGCTTTTAACTTGAACGGTATGTCTGGACCAATTCAGGAGAAAACACTAACAAGCTGAAAATGTTTTTACAATCAATTAGCTAACTTTTTTTTTGCTTTCCCCTTATAGTAAGATTCTCAGTAGCAGAAGTCTTCATTAAAATATCAGTGCATTTATAAACAGGCCAGTCACATCCCCACTTCTTCAACTTAAGAACGAGTAAGTTTGTGTAACATATGATCTGCACAACGGTACTGCTTGTAGAAAAGACAGAAGTTAAACATCTGTAGCACTCATTTTAACTTTCATATATTGTTTATTCAAACAGCTAACTATATTAAAATAGTTGCTGTGAGGCTGATGGATTAATAACAGATTAATGGTAACAGAAATATATTTTCTTAGCATTGTATAAGCTATCATTGTCTAAAAAACATCTATAAGATGAGGTCTGTGGGGTGGCCTAACATTTTTATTAGACTAATTACCATGTTATCTGTTCCCAGAAGTCCATTTTGCTTATATTCTCTTAAACATCAGTGATTTTCAAATCTAATTTACATTTAAGCTATTAAAGAAACTTTACTATATATTCCTAGTAAGTTACTGAAAGTGTTGTTACAACTTAAAAAAAAAAATTTCAACTCAGTGTCTCTGATGTATCTGAAATGCTCTTTGTAATTCAGGGAAGGTAATAGACTCATCAAGATTTTGTTTCCCTCTCTATAAGGCTTCTCTGGGCTTTAGACTTTGCAAATCTCCTTGCTTAGAAAGGTGGGAATAGGCAGGTATTCATGTTCTTGAAGTGGGAACAGCAATTCTGAAATGCCTTTGGGGATCCTAATGAAGAATCAGTTGAATGCCTGGCAATTAACCAAACAGACAGATATGATCATCAGACTGTCTAAAAAGGAAAAGAACAGTCCTGTGCTTGACAGGGAGAAAAATCGCTGCTGGAATCCACAGTTCAAGAAATCATTTGATAAGTTGGAGAAGGATCTGAAAAGACATATAGAAACAACTTCGGAATTGAAAAATGTGCTTTATAAAATGCTATTACTTAGAAGAATGACTTGCTCTTGTATCTACGATGAGTCCTATTGCCTCCTCAGTCTCACAGATTAAGGAAAAAACAGCTGAAAGATAAAATTAAATATATTCAAGGGAGAAATAAGATGTATATATTTGTCAATGAGAGTAATTAATGACTGCAACAAGGAATTAACAATTTGTAGAGACAGGATGTTCTAAGATGTTTTCCTAAGGGATGTTCTGGTTTAAATAACAATATCACCAGTCACACGGCTTCTATCTTACAGTGAGTTGTACCACATGATTACAGTAATCCCCTTGGCCCTATTTATCTGTGATACAATAGAATATGTTTGTGCTGGATGCCCCAATCTGGACAGGATATAAAATGAGGATGGATATATAAGTCTAGGTTTTAAAATAAGAAACACACCTCTTGGCGGAAGGGGGGGGACCAAACAAACCTAAAACAGAAAAAGCTTGAATCCCTGCCTTTAGCTGACTGGTTTGCATACATAGGCAAGCATATGCAGAATATGTTTATACAAAACATGTATCAACAGAAAATTAATCCCTGCTTTTCTACGGCTCACAAAACACAGGTTTAACTTCTCAGATAAGTAATAGCTGGCCAACATTAGCCAAGGAGTCTGTAGCTGCATGAAGCAGATGACAATCCTACATAAAGATGGATTTTATAATATGTATGTGTACATTGAAAAGCTTATGTAGTTCTTTTTATTCTACTACCTTTTCCTTTCGCCTTAGAGAAATGTGTCTTCTGCTTTCTTTACTGCTAAATACAGACAATACACGCTAGCATCTGCTTTTGCACTTTGAAATGCTATGGTCCTCATAAAGTGCAATTAGTTTGTATGTGGTGTTGTGCTGGTTTATTGTGTTGCCACTCCTGTTTGCATGCTACATTGATAATTAAAATGTTCCACTGTACTGTGTAATTTACTTACCAGGAGCGAATAGCTGCAAAACTGATGATACCATTTCCAGTCTCATGGTAAAGTGCAGCCTGATTCTTGCCTACAGTCTCAATGTATCTTGCTGGAGGCACAACCTAGCCCTCTCTGCATTCAGAATTACCCAGCCACTGTCAGAGGTTCAGAATAGTTCTGTCTTTTCAGTCTTTGGATATGATCTAGACACACCCCCTCCCAAAGGACCTTGGGATAGTTTAAAATAACTACTACTCTTTCAGAGATGAAGGGGAAGTTATGGAACTACTGGGTTAGGCTCTAGTTCACTGACAGATTTTGTCCAGTCCAGTCATTTATACCAATGCACTTTCATAATCAGAAATTAAATCCAAATACTGAATTCTGAAACAGGTCGCAGACAAATGTTAAGACTGCCTACTGTTTTCATCCTGTTTTCCATCTCTAGTATGCTTTCATAACATTAACTATCAAAATGAGTCTGTATTTGATAGATAAAATGCTTATGCTTATTTCCCATAAAAAGAAACCTGAGGTAGACAGTAAGATTTAGAATTCCAGAGTTAGGCCTGAGAGATATGATACACAGCTCACACCACTGCCTAAATCTACAGTTTTAATTAAAATAGGAAGACCTTCTAATGTATATTTTTGGTACTGTTTTTTGGTCCTGAATCTTCTTTTGTAGCAGTCTAAAGCATATTAGAATGAGTCAAAACACTTGTGTCCCCAACTTTAGAACTTCATTTCTACTGTATCTCACCTTTGGGTCCTGATCTGTGAATCCCACAGTTCAGAGGTTGTAATTGATTGACTGTGCCAGATATGCACACAAATGGAGCAGTTATAAATTCTCCCATTAGAAAAACATTGTTCTTAATTTTATATAGAGAGATATACACCTGTATTCACACACTACAATTGTCTGTTCTGCTCTTGAGTCTCTTGAAAGACTTTCTGCAAATCCAGCAACAGCTAGCAGGAAAAGCAGAAACAACCAGTTGCAGGGCTTCCCCGCTTACTGAACTAGGCAAGTAGCTGCTCGCAGTCCCTGCAGCTGCCTCTGCTTTTGAGGACAGTCAGAACTTCATGGATCCAGTATCTTTTTCTCTCCACAGCTTGGCTAGTACAAGAAACAATTTTCAGGAATAAATATGGCTGTCACTTGTTCTTATGATCACCATTTTCATTACTGTGCTTGTATCAAGATGATTCTTTTTGTTGGCCTTACATTTTTGTTTAAAGACCAAAAGGAGTATATAACAAAACCTGAACTCTTATAAGCTCCTACTACTGCTATCCTGCAGTGAAAGGTCTAGATTTTCTAGTGAAAGTAGATATTTCAGTATTATAAAACCAAATTCTGGGGGGGGAAAAAAAAAAAAAAATTAACCTAGCTATTAAGGCATGCTGAAGCTTGAAGGGCTTGTATGCTGGTTAATTCCCTGGTGAACTTCTCTGCTTTAGGTAGGACACTTGTATATCTGTCAGTCTGAATATTAGAAAAGTTTAGATAAAATCTGGGTTTGCGATTTCAAAAGTCACACAAGAGATAAAAGTAGCACTTCCACAGTGTTGGTGGGGATAAAAAGAGCAATTCAGATTTTGCAGATGACAAATCACCCTCTAGCGGTGTATATTTCAGCCCTCTGATTAGAGAGAATATATATACTCCTGAATGAGGTATCTAGAGTTGGGTGATACAGACTTTTTTCCACCTCACATCCATTTATATGTATATGAGCAGATGTCTATGTCATATAAAAATCACAATACAAATTTGTTTGATTCATAGCCCCCAAACAAACTCCTCTGCCTATTCTCCACTTGAGGATAGCTTGAGACGTCAAAGTATTTCCAGGCAGACGATCATATCACTTCATATTCCCTGATCCACTGAAGCAATAACTTCACTGCATCTTTTCTGGGTTTGCAGGTTTTACGTTGGCATACGTAGTATAATTTAATACTTACTTCTACTGGTTTCAAAAATCATCCCAAATGAAAAGATACTAATTTATTTGCCCACCTGAAAGACCTCCCTACAGACGCAGTTCCAGACAAGTAACTAAAATATGCTGTGACAAATACCAGTATAATTTATGACCTAGCAACAAGCTGTTTTGCAATTAATGCGTAATGTTATATTTTCATATTATATAATCAGAAGTTTGATATTAGTTTTGTCAGTTACTTCTGTATTATGCTCTTTAGGCTGGCTGCTGCCATGTCCCAGGAAATAGACACGTATTTCTTTTCCTCGGAGAACGTCGGAGAACACAATGTTATAAACCTGACTAATGGAAGAGAAGAGCAAACCTTTTTTTTTTCCCCTCTCATTACTAAGCTCACATTTATGGCAAACATATAGGAAATAAGTTATTTTTGTCTAAAAAAATGGTTTTTCCTTCTTTCAGTAGTCTTCTTTCAGCTAAAACAGAGAACACGGAGCTTGACAATTCTAAGACCAATCAAATTTTTTTTTAATTTGGTTAAAGTCTCCAAACTTCTGAGACTCAACATATCCTGAAGAAGCAAAGGAAGGAATGATCCTGACATTCTTTCTCAGTTTAGATGCCTTTAATGGTCTTTCCTGCTGCTACCTGTCATGTTTCGAGTTTGTCCTGTTTTCAGGAATGGCTTTTTATGTTTTTGGATACGATTCACCTACCAGTTCTATTTCTGATGTGCTAAACCACATGGACCATGACTGCATGCCATCTCTCCAATTCCTGTAATAACCCAGTGAATTCTAGAACTACAGACCATAACCTTGATTAGAATCCTAACGAGAAAGAGCAACACTACCCCCTGCTATTACAGAATTATATTTAAAGAGAAGTTTCATGACACAGAGCTCACAACAAAAACATAGGCAAGAGTTGTCAGTGTCAAAATCAGTCCCATTAAAATGGTGTGCATTGTATTACTGATGATAATACGACTGTGATATAATTAGTACACTACACAGGATTTAGTAGTACTAGTAGTATGCCATCTGCTTTACTAATCAAGACCAGAGCTCCACTGTGAAAGGCAGACTTCACCCTAAGAGTTTACAATCTAAACAGTACAGAAATTGACATGCAAGCATTTAATTTCTTCTGTGCTTTTTATTTTAAGTTATTTCACTGTCTCAGTGGACTACATGCAGTACTTTCAAGTACATCATGCTGTATCAGAGGTTCATTCGTACAAGCAACTTTAACCTGCTATGGAAGGCACTGAATACATCCTTGACATGTCTTTATCTTAAAAAAAAAAGAGAGAAAAGGATGGCATTCTAACAGTGCAGCTTGTGTATTTGTTACTAGGGAAACAAACAGCAAAGAGAAAGAAACCCTTAGTGTCCTTGTCATTTGGATCTTTCAGTGGAGAAGCAGAGCTTGTGTTAAAACAATGGAAACATTGTTCAGCTTTTGGGATCCTTTGCTGTCCTCACTGAATGACAGACACTTCTTTCTCCCCCTTGTCCATCTTGCCATCTCTGAACAGGAGAGCCACTTCTATATTCAGGATTGGACTGCTGGTTATTTTTTTATTCCTCATGTAGAGTTTAATTCCTGTTTCTGTGTAACCTGGTCAGTTCCTAACACCTAAACCAAGATCACAGCATGTCTCTCAAGGTAAACAGCAGAGAGAAACCTGATGCTGCACTGACATCTGTAGAAAAGCATATACAGCAGCACTAGTAAGTCCAAGTTTGCACTTCTTCGAGTCGGTACTGAATCAGAGCATCAGCAAGACTCTAGAGAGCACGAGAGGTACTGTCGCATTTGCCTCATTTCAACATCGGGACCCTGTGCAGCTATGACCCCTGAAGAGGACTGTGCTATCACAGTGAGTGCTATCACTGCCTTTGAGGTTCAGGGGTTGTGTATTGTGGTGGGAGCCTTGCCACCAGTTTCAGTGAACCAGTGAGGTGTCAGTCATGACTTAGGTGGACTGACACCTCACTACGTGGGTTGGGAGGACTACCTGCAGAGATCAATGTTGTTTTTATTGTGACTTTCTGCTCATGGCTTAATATTCCTCGTTCCCAATCCTCAAAAAGAAGATAAAAGTTGGAACTATGGTAAACATACTGTGGTATAGTACTTAGAACCTGTAAAATACAATGTAAGTATTAACTGTTATTAAAAGGTCAAAGCAATTACTTCTAACATACAGGAATATTTTTATAGGCAACTCTATGGCAGCTGTGTAAATAGGGCATAGGATCAGCCATACCAGATGACAACAGCTGTCCATCTAGCCAGGTATGTTTTGACTAGATAAAGAATGGACTAAGAAGTCTGTCTTGTTAAGGGAGAGTAATAAGAGTTACTTCATTACTCAAAATGAAGTAAAAGAAACAGCTTGTTAAAAATTTGTAAAAGCCCTTTATGGGATATTTTTAACTTTTAACAGGCTGGAGCTGTTTCTCAAGAAGCATCTCAAGATTTATGTACTCTCTGCACTGTATCAGATTTAATGTAATTTCTCTGCTAAACTATGCTACATCCCTGCCTCATTCTCCATTCCGATTATTATCTTGTTGTACATCTTTGTCATACGCCTCATCTAACTCATCTGTGGGAACTGGATTAGGAAGCTTGATTTGGTGCACTCTGAAGTGTAGCTAAGTAAGTCAAAAGGATTATCACCTTTCTCCTTTGTACAAGACTACAGCTACCAGCACTGGAGCTAGAGAGATGATGGGAAAATTGCAATAAAAGCCCTACTGCAAATACTCTCACAGATGTTTGCTTCCTGCTGTTTTGCCAAAACATATTTCTTCTTTACTGTGCAAGCGTGACTTTTTTGTACTATTCTTCAAGAATGGCCATTAATTTGCCATTAAGAAGGAAGAAGCATATGACAAAAATGTATAAACATGTGAATTATATTAAAAAATGGATAGGCAGAATAAAATCCACTAGCACATGGTTTATTGATTATAGCCACTAGCTGAATTGTAATGGATTCTATTTCTCTAATATTCTGCAAAGTACCAAGGCCACTTGGGTAAAAAAAACACTTGATAAAGATTTGAAAAAAAAAAAGGTGTAAGTACCGACAAGAAAAGAAGGCGAAGAAAATTTTATTGATGCTGCATTTATGTAGCACAACAAAAGAGCCCTGCCTCAGGGTACAAAGTATAACTGACAGTTTCATCACAGGCTTTGTCAGTTTGTATCTCTATCCTCTACTCATGGAAATACAGGAGTACAGCCAAACTGAACTAGGGGCTAGCTTTTATTTACTTTTTTAAGGAAAACACCATCACTGCCAACAGACCTCAGATGCTTCGGAAACTACTTGTATGTGAGCTGCATTTTGGTTTCCTTCATCTTCAAAATTGTTCTTTTATACCTTAAAACCTGTGTAGTTTTTTTCCTTATAAGCAATGAGGTCTTCCCAAAACTCCTTTTCCGGCAACAAGTGCTCTGACCTATCCTACTTATCCTCCAATCTCCAACTGGGCTTTTTTTCTTAATGGTTTTTCTACAGCACTGAACTTTTAAGAGACCCGTGTCATCTTCCAGGCTTTTACCTACTTTCAGCAGAAATGTGGAAGACAAATACTCTCCGTCGAGGAAAAAAAAAAAGTCTGAGCAATCCTACATCGCTTATTATAGTGCCTTCACGTGAAAACCCCTCCGAAAATACCCCGGGACAAAACCATAACCGAGCCGGCTGCTTCGGCTGAGAATTTACCTCGTGTTCGTTTTATTCCCCCCAGCCCGTGCAGCTTTTCTCCTCGGCTCTCGCCTGGCTCCTCCTCGCCGCCACAGAGATAGGCCCCTGCGTACCTCAGCGGGGGCCGGGCGGGCGACAGCCCTCAGCGCGCGCCGGCGCCGCTTCCCGCCTCGCACCGCCGCGCGCCCGAGGCGGGGGGAGGCGGGGAGGAGGGGGCGCTCGCTGCACGCGCCCAGCACCACATGCCCGCCTGCCCGGCTGTGTGCACAGCGGCCCGCGGGGGCGGAGCGAAGTTGGGGTGGAGCCAAGCCGGCGCTCTCGCCCCGCCCCCGAGCTGCCCCCCTCCTCCACAAAGTCAGGGGGGCGGAGCGCCGCGCGCCCCCAGCCCGCGCGCGCCCCCCGCAGCGGTCGCCGCCGCTCCTTCTCCCGCCCCCAGGGGGCGGGGCGGGCGCGAGGGCGCGCGCGCGCGCGTGGCGATTGGCTGCCGGCGGCGGTGGGAGCGGGTTTAACGGCTGCAGCACCCCCAGGCTGGGGGAAAACAAAACAAAGGCGGCGGTGGCGGGCGGGAGCGCGGCGCGGCGGCAGGATGCCTCGGCCGCCCCTCGGCCCTCAGGGCGGGAGACGCGCGCCTAGCCCCCGCTTATGACCCCTGGCCGCCGCCGAGAAGGTACCTTCGAGGCGAGAGAAGCTGCACCTCCCCCCCCTTTGTTTTTCGTTGAGGGCCCGGCGCCGAGCCCTCGCCGGCCGCCGCGTGAAGACCGGGGGTCCCGCCTCCTCTCCTGCCGCTGCCCCCTGAGGGAAAGGGACCCGGGGACGCGCTGCTGCTCGGTGTCCGGGCTGGGGAGCGGAGCCGGCACAGCGCAGCGGTGAGTACCGGACCGTGCGGGAAGTCGGCCTCTCTCCTTGCTGTTGTTTTTTTTTTTTGGGGGGGGCGGGGAGGCGGCTCCGAAAGGAGCCCCGTGTTGCACCCCCGGCCGGGGGGGCTGTGGTTTCCTGTGCGCGAGGGGCGGGGGGCCGCCAAGGCAACTTTGCTGGCGGGAGGAGGGCTCGGACGCTATTTATAGCACCTGGAAATGACGGCAGAGCTGCCTGCCTGCAGCCTCCTCGTTACAGGGCGGGCGGTGATGGTTTACATAATTGAGGGGCGGCGAGGCTGAGCACGGCGAGCGGGGGTCCGGTGGGTTCCCCCCTCGCGCTCTCCTGCCCTGCGAGGGCCCCGGGCGCGGTGCGGCGGGTCCCTGCCCGGGGTCCGCCGGGGACGGAGCCGGTAGGTTGGAAGAGAGCTGGTCCACGTTTGGGTGGCCGCGCACGGCTGTCCCCGGGCTGCGTGCCGGCGGCCTGGGGGAAACGAGCCGTTGTCCTGCGGGGATCGCTGCGAGCGAGAGAGAAAAGGCAACGGCGTCACCCGCTGCGGCGGCTTTGCGCTCTGGCGTGAGGGGGGGAAAAGGCTTAAACGTGTGCGGAGCAGCTGCTCCTTCCCGGCAGGGAAACCGAGGTCTGTCTCCGCCCGTAGCTTTATCCTCGCATATTTTTCCTGATATTTCTCGGTATCTAGCATATTTTTCCTGTTATTTCTCGGTATCTAAAGCGAAAAATGTGGCTCCTGTGTCTCAGTCTTTTAACTTTGAGGTTTTTCCTGCTGGAGTAATCAAATCGCAGCTTACAGTGCGTGCATAGGCTTTGCCCGGCTTTGTGGAGCTAGTCAGACTCTTAAGCTTATTTTGTGTCGCTCCTTTTTTTGTTTGTTTTGAGCTTAGAAAGAATGACGGAGAGGCTAATTCCTTACGCATTTTATTTCTCTGTGCGCTGGTGTGTGGTTCCAAGCAGCGGTGTGAAAATCCGCGGGCAGGCGGGGAAGCTGCTTTTCCTCTGGCCGGTGCCCGGTAGGCAGCTCATCCAGCGGGGCGGATCCCGCAGGCCGACTCACCGCCCCATTCCCGCTCCGCCCGTGCGTCCCGGGGGACCGCCCCCCCCCCCCGCCACGCTTATCGGGGTGTTTGTTTACACATCCGGGAGCTGGGCGGGGCCGCCCCCCGACCCATTGGCCGCCCGGCGCCCCTCCCCGGTGACGTCACGGGGCGGGGCGCCTGGCCCGTGCCGTCCCTCGCGGGGCGAGGCGCGGGAGGCGGAACGGGGCTGTTAATTATTCATCCCCCTAAATTCCGCCTTTGGCTTTTGGGGCGTCCCTTGGAGCGCGTCGGGATGCGCGTCCTCTTCGGGGCGAGGGGGCGTCCCTGGGGTCGGTCTGCTTTGTGGCTGTGCCGGGGAAAATCCCCTTGTGCGCGGTGCGTGCAGCACGGCGCTACAGCCCTCGCGAGGGAGGCGAAGAGGTTTTTTTGTTCGGGTTCCTCCTGCCGCCTGTACAGAGTCAGTGGCGAATACACTTAGTGCTTCCAGGGGTTCCTATTGGTTCTGGACTGGTAGGTGCAAATACAAGTCACAGAAGCAGGCTCTGGGCAGCGATTTAGAAATGGATAGACAACAACCTATACACTTGCTTTTGCACTTAATTTTGCAATTTCTTTCAGATTGGTTAGATCTTCAGGAAACCTAGCTGTCACGTGCCTGACCAAAGCACAGACTGTGGTGTTGTCTAAGAACAAGAAATAGTTGCCTCAGGTTTTTACACTGCTTTCCACAGAATAATGAACAGCAGCTGTGGAACCTGCTACTGCTCAAATATCGGACTGAAGTGAGACTGGATTTGCTCACCATTATGAGAGCGAGCTAAGAAATGGTTCAAGTTTTGAATCTTGCCTTTAACATGACAAAGCAACAAGTTCTGTAGTTCTTAGGGTGTATATCAAACACTTAGGATTGCCTTCTTTTTGAAGAGAGCAAATACAGTTTTGTCAAAAGAGCTTTGGAATTCTCTAATTTCTGTAGTTGAAGGACTTGGTATATTGACTCTGAAAGAGGCCAGGTTGCCTTTAGAAATGTGAACTAAAAGAGCTTCTAGGAATGCCTTGAAGAAAAATATTTTCCTTTTATGTTCAACTTGCTGAACTCCTACAAGCATTGAACTCATGTTTCAATTACTGATCTAAAGGGTCTGATCCAAAGTCAAAACATCTTTGCTTGTGGTGCCTTTCATTCTGAAACCCTCAGGTTTTTTACTGTTTCTGTGAACATAAACAGGATCTGTATCTTTCTAACATTAAGAGTTCACGCAGGGAATTTAAAGGGAACATCACGTTTAACTTCTAGGATTGTATTTCTTGTGTCTTCTGTCTTTCTCCTACAATCTGTTACCTCTAATAAATGTGGCTTAATATCTAGCTGTTCTACAAAAGCAAGCTGTTTTCTCCAAACACTGTAATCATTCTTCCCTTTGCAGTTATAATTAAATTATCCTGAGACAATAGGTATATAATATTTGTTTAAATGACTTTATTAATAATTAAGTTCTGCTCTTCATGCTAACTGGGTTAATATTTCAAACATACTAATGTATCCCTTATCAAATCTGTTTTCCTTCTCAGTGACTAACACAAGTCCAATCATTCTGATGTGTAGATACGTGCTTTGGATGGCAACTTGTTCCCATTTTTGCTTTATTTTTTGGATTGCATATGTTCTGCTACATATCTTGTTTGTAGCTTGTCTCTGCCTTTGCAATTCTTTGTGCAAGAAATTTTCTTGTAGTAAGTCCTTCAGTAGTTCTTGAGTCTTTTCTCCTGCTGCTGCCACAAGGCTAAGGTTAAAAAAATAATTAAAAAAAATCCAAACCAAAACCCTTTAAATCTTGCTGTGGTTGTTTCTTGTGCTAGGCCTGCTGTACAGATTACTTTTTTAAGACTTCTTTTGGAGCACAGTGACTGCTTCCTATAATGAAAGCCACATAAAAGATTGTTTATCTGCTCTATTTGTATTACTAGTATCATACTGCTAGAAGAGTGGTTAACTGCTGCCCTGCACACAGTTTACAACAGTGATAAGTGTTTTGCATGCTCGTTTTAATAGTTGGATCAAGATACTGTAAATTCTTTATATTGGCTCTCATTTCTGTGTTGGTGCTATTGACCTACTCTGTCAGTCACCTGATAGCTGATGGCATAGTGACTGTGCAGTGTTCATGTTTGAGTCACTCATTAGCTTGACACATATAGTGTGGTAACTGATGGCCTTTGACAGATCAGTAGATGTTGTTACGAATACTTAGAATCTGTAATTTTCAGGCAAACTGTAAAAAAGGCTTGCTTTCCAGCATAGCAGGAAGGGCTGGCCTTCTCTGTTTATGCATATAATGTCTCTTAAAGGCACACTGAGGATTAAGAATGCAATTGGGTATTCTCTGTGTAGAATTTAGCTTTTATTATCTGACTGTGATTTTGGTAGCATCCATTAAGGCTACTCTGGTAGGGTGAGGAAGTATCTAATTAGCTCTGATCAGGACACTGGTCAAAAAGGTCTTTGCCTAAAAGCATAATTGTGCTGAGCTTGAAAGAGGAGGAGACATGGATCCCTGAATAGGGTGACGGCATCTTACTTGGTAGATGCAATACAGCAAGATTTTTGCTGAAAGCCAAAGTGCAAGTATCTATTGTATGTTTATTGTTGGACATAGCAAGTGTTTTCCAAGATGCCTTGTCACTTGCTATATTGGAACTGACCACTAGAACTTCAAAGACAATTAACTTTCTCTAATCCCCTGCCTTTTTGCTGTAACTTTCTGCATTGATGTCTTAAAGAACATACCTGGTATATTGTAGAAAGTGCTTGTGCTTCATGGAGAACTGTTTGAATCTCCTCCTTCATTAGAAATGTGATGCGATAGATGCCACTAGTGCAACAGAACTGCTTGTTGCTGTGTTGAATGGAACTTGAATTGAGCAGTTTCATAGAAAAAAGGGGCCGGTAGTGTAGCCATGCATTTGCTCTAAAGAGCACTTCACTTTGTATCTAGAACTGTTGAATAACAAGTTTATTCTGGCCTTGTTGTAAGCTGCTAATTGGTTTGCTCTTTTCACCTACAGGTTGTGACTGTTTCTCTTCTGTCACTTGTGTGGAAAGTGCCACACACACTCCAGAACAACAACGGCTTTTGCTTGCATATTCCAGTGTTTCTTTTGTCAGCGAGTTCAGCAAAGTTGTAATTCTTCAAGTGCCAGCCCTGAGCTGAGTGAGGAGCCACCAGCAGAAATGGTAAAAATGACAAAATCAAAAACGTTCCAGGCTTACCTGCCAAACTGTCATCGAACCTACAGCTGTATCCACTGCAGAGCCCATCTAGCCAATCACGATGAATTGATCTCCAAGGCAAGTGGTTTGTTTAGAGACCTCATCAATTATTTATTAACCAAAATGGTTATCACTGCTCCTAAGTAGATAAGGGATGCAAATTGATGCGTACTTCAAAGTACTTTCCCTGGGTTCACTCTTGGGTCATACATGTTGTATACAGAGGACTGGGTATATTCTGGAAACTTTTGAACGTGACATAAAGGCTGATCTAATGTATTCCCTGTATTAACAAGCTCTGTCTACTGTCAGGTAGGTAGTATTTGTGAGCTGTCATATCTGAAAAGTCTGCTAAGGAAAACTGTCAGAACAAAACATGGATCTCTGGGTAGAAGAATGATTCTGGTTATGGTTATTCCAGATAAAAATTGTTTTTTACTCTATTTGACTGAAGGTCACAAAACTGGCTGTTTCAACAATGTTCCACTGCTATTACGGAATCTGTAAACACATTTACTTCTGCTGTATACCAGTTCCTAAGGAATATGATTAGCCAGAGATGTTCAAAATAGTTGGACTGTCTGAACTTAAGCTTAGAGGATGTGTGGATCCTTGAAACAGGCTAGGCCTGTCGTCCTTACCTGTTGCTAGAAGAAACCAATATTTGTGATGTATGAAATGCATAGGAAAATTTGGGGATAAATATTTGACAGACTGGTTCATTCTTTGCTTCAAATAAACTCCTGATGGATTTGCTCTTAATGGTGTCCTGGAGAAAACACTTCAGTTGCTTTTCAAACCTCTTAATACAAATTGCTTTCTATATAACTATTTTGTCAAATAAAATTTTTAGTGGCAAACCCTTTATAACTAACTTTATCTGTTGCTTCTGCCTGTTTGTGTGTTCAGCAGTGCTAAGGTGATGCTGCTCATGAGTGCTGAAGAAATGGGGGGGTGGGTTGAGAATGCTGCTACTTCTGAATTGAGGTTTTCTTTGGGTGAGGAGAAAGTATACCTGCGTGCTTATCCCTTAGTGTTACCAGGAAATAATGGGCTTTCCCCATGCAGATTTTCTTGTGTTACTAATTTTTTTTATCTTTGTTTAGATCTCAAGACAACTTTTTGACTTGAATAGTAAAATTGGTGGCAGTTCTTGGCAGTGTTACTTACTGCTTGCTTACTACTGCTCTGCCTGTAGTCTTTTCCCCTAAACAATTCTTTCCCTCAACTTAGTACATGTATTGAAGCATGGAACTACAAATGTGACACACTAAATGTGAAACAGTGAGCTAGCTACATATATGAAATTATGTGAAGAAATTAAGAGGGAGGACTTTTTTACTTGTATTAAGCTGCAAAAGTTCCTCACTTTATAGTGATTGACCTTGTTTTGTTTTAAGGTTAGAAAAAAACAAGAAATATTCAAATAGTAATGTGAATCCATTTGAATTTCATTTGTTTCCATGTTGATTTCAGAATTTGAATATAAGGGGTCTTTTTGGCAACACTGGATTCTAAATTGCAAGCAATCACAGCTTCATTCACTACATGTTCTGGGCCAAAAACTAGTGGGAGGGGTTACATCTTTCCTGAACTTCAGTTTGTAGATGCCTACATAAAGAATGAAACTTTGCTAGCTGTGTCTTTGAGATGTATGAAAATGTGCTACCTGCACAAGCCAATTTATCGTTATCTGTAGTTTTAGCTTTCTCTGCAACTATGAAAGGACTTGACATGTTGCCTAGTGTTGAAATCAACTTGGTTGTTAGTGATTAGAGCATACATGTCTAGATATTTTTACCCTAACCTTGTGTTTTCTGCATCTAGGGAGGAACCTGGGGAAAGGGGGAGGAATGGGAGGAAGGCTGGTTGAGAATAGGAGTCCCAAACTAGGAGGTCATGAGCAGTAGGGATGTTGACAAACATTAGTCTGTACAGCTAAACACATGCACACATGTATGAGCAGTTGCTATAATAATTTGTAACTCGGTCATCTTGGGGGGGGGAAACACTGATTTGAAGGATACATAATGAGAGAACTAATGAACTGTATATGACTTAATTCAAATAAGTGTAATTTTGAAGTGATGTTAGCATGTCTTGGACACTACTGATTTGCATTGTTAACAAGTCTGCAAGTGCTGGATTTTCTGTTTCTTTGGCGAAGACTTCAAAGTGAATGTTAGTATTTTAAAAAGTGTTTATTAGGAGGAATATACCAGTCTTCATTACAATGGGTGGTGTTCAGAGGACAGGGAAAGAACCTGCAGCTTCTTTCAAGAAGCCAATGGATATTTAGAATCATATCCTACTATGACTACAGGCACAGAAGAGAAGTAACCTCTATCAGCAAGCAACCACAGGCCTTAATAAAGAGCAAGGCAAAAAATTGATGCCATAGGAGGCACTTGTTGGATTTAAAATGTTCAAATAACACATAAAAAGCAACCAACAATTTAAAAAATTGACATAATTAAGTTCTGAGGGAAAACTTCTACAAGACTTTTTGAAGTCCAGGGGAGGTTGCCCCTTAAAGTGATTCTAAAATAAGTTTTGTGAAAGGCTTAACTGGAAGAGCTTTCTTCTGTTTTGTTTGTAAATGGTAGAGAATGTGCAGTGATTATTAGCAGTAGTTAATTTTGTAGGAGGCAAATGTTGCTTGAAGAGCGTAAGTTCCAAAGCACTTGAGAATGGCTTGTATCCATTAAGTTCCAGTAATTGTTTAGAAACTCAGTCAAGGTCCAACAAATGACAAAGAAATACAAATACCTAATAGAAATCTTGGAACCTAGTGGCTATATTGCAAAGGATAATGCTTTGTTAGTCAAGGTTGACCTGCTTGAAAGACTGTTGAATCATCTTACAATGTGCCTTAATGCTTGGGATGGATGAAAATCTGGGTTACTTTGTATAGATGCCTGTATAAATATTGTCACTTTCTTCTGTCTCATTCATTGCAAAGCATATCTGACCAGAGGGGGAAAAAGTCATATGAAGTTACAGACAAGACTAGATGTGTCAATATTTTCAAGAACAAGTTCTGCATAAAGGTATATATACATAACTGTCATTGACTTCACTGGGAAATCCTTGCACCTTATGGGTAAAAGAACAATCTTGGTGGTTAAATTTAGTTCTCCAAGGCATTCGGTATGTCTGCTATTATGTTATTGATGAGAAGGAAAAGTCTTCAGCTTAAATAGATGCCAAAACATTTTTAGCCTTGCTTAGCAATCTGTTTTTGTTCTCCACTGTTTAACTGATGAGTTCAAGAGGAATTTTCTTAAGGGTTTATTGTCTTTAAGTAAATGTGCTGTTCTTAGCTTGATTCAATTTGGTAAGCCCCCTTTGCTTATGATGTAAGGAGTACTTGGAAAGATAGTTGAGCCTTGTTGTGGTTTAACCCGCCAGGCAGTTAAATACCGCACAGCTGTTTGCTCACTCCCCAACACACAGTGGGATGGGGGAGAGAATTGTGGAAAAAAGTAAAATTCATGGGTTGAGATCAAGACAGTTTAGTAGGACAGAAAAGGAAGGGGAAATAATAATAATGATAAAAGAATATACAAAGCAAGTGATGCACAATGCAAATTGCTCACCACCTGCTGACCGATGCCCAGTCAGTCCCTGAGCAGTTGTTGCCCCCCTGGGCCAACATCCCCTAGCATGATGTCATATGGTATGGAATATCCCTTTGGCCAGTTTGGGTCAGCTGTCCTGGCTGTGCCCCCCCGAGCTTGTCACTGGCAGGGCATGAGAAGCTGAAAAGTCCTTGACTAGTGCAAGCACTGCTTAGCAACAACTAAAACATCGGTGTGTTATCAACATTATTCTCATGCTAAATCCAAAACACAGCACTGTACCAGCTACTAGGAAGAAAATTAACCAGCTGAAACCAGGACAGGCCTGTTGAATGCTTGAAGGCCATTTTTGTACCCTGCTGAAAAAGTTGAGAATGGGCCTAATTTCATAAATATTCTAGTGATAATTTTTTTCTCTAAGAGGCTTCTAGTTTTTTGGGTTCTGTTTTTTTTTTTCTCTTGGGGGAAGAATCTAGTTTTTGGGAGAGAAGCAGTCTTTGGAAAACATCCAAGAAGAGATTTGAAGGTTTAAAGGAGCTGGAAAGTGTGTAAGAGAAGTGTTCTACTCTACGGGTGTTTTGACATAATTATTTCTGAAATACATTCAAGATGCTGTATAACTCAAGATAACTTGTCCTGCCTGACAGTCTTCACTTTGGGAAATATCATTTGCTAAATCTGCAGGCATGCAGTTTTTTTGGGTGGAATTTAAGGTTGTTCTCTACATATTGAACTTTATAACTTGCTTTATTAAAATCAGTAAATAATTGAACGAAAATGTACTTTCAGAAGGTTTTTTTAATACTTATCATGGAGTCATCTAGAACTTGCCTAGTAAGCAGCTGAGCAGCAGCAGCATCTCTAGTTGTCTGCAGTATTGAGGAGTTGGATCTGAGAGAAATACCAAATGGAACAAATCTTTCTTTCCCTGATAAATTTTTTTTTTGTCTGTAGCTTATGTTGAATTCAATTTTCTGAATTTATTTTGCAAATCTTGAAGTGATGGGATATCCTTACAGTCTCTGATGCACCTTACTGAGAAGATAATTTCAGACATCAGAGCACTTTTATGTGTTTTGGGTTTACCTTAAGAATGCTGCATCTAAGAATACTGTCTTCTGAATTACTCAGTAATATTTCTTTGAATTGCATATTTGTTCAGAATATTAATTCAGGTTGATCTATCTTAGCTTGTAAAGTGAACTCTAGCAAATGAAAGGAAACTCAAGAAGATGAAACCAAAAAAACCCTATGACTTCTTTCATTTCCATTCTTTAAAATTATTTTTCTGTGTTATGAGTAGCTTGCAAGCTGTGCTTAAGAAAGATACTGTTAATGCCATTCTGACTTGCTTATAATAATGCCTGCCATACTTTTAATACATGCTAAGATAGCAGTTTCTCTGGATGTTTTCTGTGGAGCATGATCTCTAGCCACACAATCTAATCCCATCTGTGGGGAATAATTAATTACATAAGCTTTTTAGTAGCTTCCTGTCCCCCACCCATGCCCTTAGGTGTCCCTTAGGGCAGTAAATATGTTCTGCTTAACTGATACTTCCTTTTCTCCTGGGTGAAACAGCTAATCCTGGTGTTAGAGGTAATGATGGGTTTAACTTAGAAGCATAGATCATATCTAATTCTGCAGGTATGTACTAGCATGTAAGTGAAACACTTATAAAGTTTCTTTACTACAAAATGTATTGATGACAGAGGTCTGTCAGGTGACTTGAAAGATCATAATACCAAACTACTGTAGCAGTTGACCTTAGTATAGTTCCTAAGCACAGTTAAACAGTTTTGCTTACACTATCAGACATTCTAGACACTTTCAACTGTGCTGAAACAAGAAAGTTATGGATGTTGTAGATCTTCCTGTAGGAATGGACAGCTAGTCAGAGATGTGGTTTTTCTAGGCAAAAAGTTAAATCATAAATCAATGAAATATTGAGGACCATGAAAAAGCAGACTTAAAGCAAGTTTGTTTTAACTGTGAATATTAATTGAACTGATGAATTGCCCAGCTTCTAAGTAAAAATCCTGGTTGATGTGAGCCATTGATGACAGTTGGTCACACCAGCCTCTATCTTCTAATTCCTCTCCACTGGGTAAGACATTTAAGACTCAGTTTTAATAGAACGTTCTGTTTTAGTTATGATTTATGTATAGTGCTAGCCATCTTGGAAGTGCTGAACAAATCTTGCAAAGTAAAAGTTTGTGTTTGCATAGGTGATGTTTATTCTTCAGAAGAGCAGTTTGTCTGGAGACTGGTTTGAACAGTTATGCCTTTTAGTCCTTGACACTGCCATTTAAAATATTCTCTTCTCTTTCATTTCCTTTGAGGAGTTGACACACAGTGTTTAACCTGTTGGTCTCTTAAAATTCGTATCAGTATAACTGAATCATACAGTGCAAAGTGTGAGAAACTTAGTGCTGGTAAAAACAAATGTTTGTTCAGTATTAATTTTTTTCTGGTTATGCAAAATACTCTATAGCCAAGTTACAAGCTTAGCAAGCAGTTCAAGTGCCAAAATGAGTTGTCCTCTTTCAATTTCTAGTAATAGGATGCATCAGGAAGTAGAGCTCTGATAATAAATCTTTCTTATACCTGTTAGTAGGTGGACCCTACATGTAAATCAATACTCTGTGATCAAGAGAATGCATATGTGACAGATGTATACCTTTCTGTGTTTGAATACAGTTTTTGGGGAAAAAAATCTCATCTATTCAATGTGAATAAGAAACTATGACTGCCAAGCTCTGACAAGTTAAGAAATTCATAAGAAAAATTAAAAGGCACAGGAATTTAAAAATTGATATCTTTACAGTGCTTTTACTTCAGTCAGTGTATAGGTGTTCCATATGGACGGATAGCAGACCATTAAATGCTCAATGACACATTGATGTTGTGGTTTGACACTGGGTTTAAAGGAAAATCTGAGTTGCCTAGACCCAAGTTCTGTATTCCAGAACACAGTAGCACAAGTTGCCACAGGTTGCTGCCAAGTTGTCTGTGAGTGATGTAAACGTGGAGGAGCTCACTCTTTCCAGCTGGGCAAAACCCCCAATTGTTCTATGGCATGTAAATACAATGTTTAGCCTCTAAACATGTATGTAGGTGAGCAAGATGAATCGGCCCAACTCTGCTAACAGGAAGCTAGAGAAGGTGGGAATGGAGGAGCTTTTCACGGTGGGATATTTGTGAACAGATTTTCTTTCTAAAACCCCTGTCCCAGGAAAGGTTGTTTTGTGTTGCTTTTCCCTCTGCTCTACCCTGATAATTCTGAAAATTAGAAGGTAATGAAGATGGCCATTTCTGAGGGGAAAAAAACCCTAGGAGATTACAGCATAGTTAGGGCAACAAAGCAAAGGGTGCAAGAAAAGAAAAGTCAACTTTAAAAATACATCAGGAAAAAAGAACAACTAAAGCAGTACTTTCCAACCTGCAGTTTGTATTTCATTTGGCTAGAATTTTTTTAGCTTATGAAACGAGGGGGGAAGGGCTTCTTTTTCTGCTATTCCTGGTATCCTGTTACTGCCCTCTGCTTAATTTTGAGAAAAGCAGGGTCAAAGGAGAGCTTTTATTAGGTGATGATTAAGTCAAGACTAAACATAAACTTGGCAGAAATAATTGCATAAAGTAGTTCAAAAGGTCTCCTGACTGTTGATTTGTTCTGGAGTCTTTTTCTTTCCCAGCTAGCTGGGGAACTTCAAGTATGGCATAAAAGTAGCTTAAAAAGTGATTGTGTAGGACCAGACAAAAAAAAAACCCACAGATTAATTTGTATGTGACTGGCATGTCTAATTACATGTAAATGGAGAAACTAACACATGATTAATAGGAGAGAGTACTTCTTGGAGTTTGAAAAAAGACTTGTGAATTCTAATTCGCAACAGAGTTTTTAAAGCAAGGAGAAATGGCTGCAACTTCTTTAAGAATTTTTATAATAACTTAACCAAAAATAATGGTCATCATGGCTTTGAAAAGTTGTTTTTCTTAATTTCAGGTACATGGAACAAGAAGTTCTAGTTTAAGTTTACTTCATGAATAAGAGGACCTTTAAAGTGTTTCCCTTGCTTTTTCTTAAATTTTGGGGTTGCACAACTGTAGTTGTCTCTAAATTCATGTGTAGTTGACTCAGGCTAGTTACTCATTTGTTAATGGGGAGTTTTTGAGAGTATATACATAAATAGTTTTTGTCTTCATCTGCAATAAGCATTCTCTGCTTCGTTGTTGATTGTGAGACACTGGCTCTAAGTTAGAGCACTGTTTATTCTACAGAAACTACAGACTAGGTTTTGTACTGTTCTGCCAGTTTTGTGATGCGTTTTCAAGTATCTCAGGAGAACGGAACTAGTGATGGGTTTGTTTTAATGGTAGGTGTAAGGATTACTTTCTGGCAGAGCTGTTCAGACTCTGTACTCAACTGAGTCTCTGTCAGGGTCAGTCCTACTTGAAGTTTTAGGCTGTGCAGTACAGTGAAAGCTATCTTTTTTTCCTCGCCTTGTGAAAAAGACTTGCAGTTCTGGATAATGGAGAGAGTACCTTTTCTTTTGTCTTTGCTATAAATGAAGAAATATGTTCTGTGCCCAAAAATCTTCATTTAATAATGCTTTTAAATGGTTGCTAAAATATAAAATATTAATGCTATAAACTGTTAAGTAAACTTCTCATATTAAGGTGAGATTTTATGAGTAGCTAAGGGCTGTATGTAACTACACTGCCAACATTGCTACTTACAGTAGTCCAGAGTCATGGATTTCTTTTAACATTCTTTGTTGCAGTATGTAATCTGGTTAATGTTGATGAAAACATGTTCATTTATATACACTTCCCTTTTAGATCTTTTTTTGCAAACTGTTCTGAGTAAGTAGTTAAGGTACAACAGTTACTGGTGTTGTGTTACTAATCATTAGACTGGCAAAATATCTATTTTGGTGTCAAGTGATTTCTAATTATATAACTAAATACCTGTCAGAAGAAGAATCCATTGCAGAAAGGTCCTTCTGCCTGTGGTTCCATGCCTAATGTTACTAAAATCATTCAAAAATATCCATGGTGAGATTTTCCTTCCAAAAACTTTCCATGTTGATCTAATGTAGATTTCAGAAAAGTTGGTCTTTGATCTTCAATACTAGAACTGCAAGGATTCTTAAAAACAATTGTACTTTCTCTTCAGCATGGATAAAATTGTTAATTTTCTTTGAAAGTGGGTTAGGGAAGGGAAATTCTGGGAAAAAAGAAATTAAGACAGTTTAGGAATTTTTTTAAATGGAATTCATCATGGAAGAGAAAAAAACTCCAGTGTGATCCTGTTTGAATGGGAAATAATGGCTATGTCTAAATTACCAAGTAATTCAATACAGAAGGAACAAATCAACAGATGAAAGCAGTGATGTGTCTTACAGACACTGTGAATGTTTTACCTATGGCTGGATCTAGTCTGCTCACAAGTTTTGCCAGGATGTTTGTAGCTCAAGGCTGTCTGATCATAGGTTCAGGCCTTTCTCTTCATTAGCGTTTGTAGAGTGCACAGTAGAAGAGCTTCTGGTTTAGTTCAGTACAGAAGGAACAAAGATGTAGTTCATAGGCACTGAAACTGCTCTGCAAGCCAAACCAATCCCCAGTAAGTGTGGTTGATTAGGGGTTTTACTTCAAAACTGTGCTACTGCTCCAAACTAAAACATTAATTTAGATCCAGCCAAGAAAGTCTAACAGTCATCTTTTGTCCATAATCTCTCAGGAATGTGAGAGATTTGAAAGCATATGGCTGTGCTGAGCCATTTGATGGTAACAGTTGTTTTATTAAAATAAAGCTGAGGTTATAAACTGATCAGATGCATTTCCTGAATACAGTATGCTGGTTTTATGATTGGTCCAGAATTTTGCTGGTCTTACATCAAATGATGCAATGAAATTGAAATAAATCATCTTTTGGGTGCAGCGGGAGAAGACAGAGGAGATGGAAATAATTCCCTTTGAGTTAAAAGCAAATTTTAACTAGCATGAAGGATGTCTAGGAAAATGAGAATGGATATCTTGCACAGAGGGGTAGGAAAAAAGTATGTTTTGTTTGCATTACAGATGTCTTAATTTAAACAATACTTAACAACTTAAAACAGTTGCTGAAAACCTAATGTGGGTGAAAACTTTGACCAGGCTTTCCTATAAAGAGTTGGTATAAACTTTTAACTTAAAGTAATTCATTTGAAATAGTTTATATCTGTATTATGTTTATATGCTTACTAACACATCCTTCTGGAACTATTTTCTTGTTTGGTGGGTTTTTTGTGAGTTTTAACAAGTGCAATTTTTTTTAATGCAGTCCTTCCAGGGAAGCCAGGGACGAGCCTACCTCTTTAATTCTGTGTAAGTATGTTGTTGTGGTTATGCACACTACCTACAGAGTGTAATTTTTTTTGTATGCTTCATAAGTGAAAAACAGTAGGAATTAGTGTAGCTGCACTTTGCCCTGTTCTTTTTAACATTGGCTTTACTCACCAGCAACAGTTATTACAGAGCTCAGTTACTGAGCTGATTGGTAAGTATGCCTATGCACATATTATCTTATATTTTAAGTAATTCTGCTAATAGCTGAAAGTTTAGGGGAGGGTGTTATGAAATTCCTTTTGTGTATGTAATGGTAACTGTCTTGAGTAAGAATTGCCATTCTGAGATATTCCAGTGACTCTAAATTTGCTTTAGACAACTCTGCTGTAGTCTAAAGAAGAATTTTCCAGTGTGATATACAGGTTAATGTTCCAGTAAACTTGGTACATCTTAAATGACCTTCAATATTGCAAATGTGCTAGAGGCAGAAGGTGTCTGATCTTATCAAGCCTAACATTTGCAATTTTAAGCAAGTCCTACCCATGATATAGGGTTCTTTGAATTTGCTAATAGATGTATTTTTAAGTTTCTAATATGCAGGATTGCGTTTTTGTCTTTATTTTTCAGCAGTTTATTGTGTTGCAGCATTTTGGAAAAAAGAAGTGCAGTTAAGTGTGTCAGTCTATTTTAGACCAGGATAATGGAACTGTAACTGTAAAGGATTTGATTGCAGATCCTTGAAATTCTTTTTATATGTAGTTGTTCAGTGGTGACTTGGGACTTCTAGTGTAATTGTAGTAGTAAGAATCTGGTAATACAATAGCAAAAATGGCAAAATTTTGCTCTTGTATAACACTGTCTAAACTTCATTTAATGGTCTTGCCTGATGTTTTCTGCATAGACTCTTATTCATGAAAAAGCTTGATGCAGTACTTCATGGGATGTTTTGTTTTTATATTGCTGTTTGTTCATTATGGCTTAGTCTGCTGATCTGTAGCAAAGAAATATTTATGAGGCTTTTTCCTTGCTGCTATTTTGGAGTTGGTTCTGAATTCAACTGTTGGTGCTGATTTACTGCTACAGACTTCCATTATAGACATCTCAAATTGTTTTTGAAGAAAAGTCCAAAACTATAGAGGTGTCCAGTTACTGTTTAGTGTTTTGTTCTCTGGAACTTTAACTATTTAGCTTGTCTTTGATGGGAGTAAGTGGGCATGACCAACAATTTGCTGTTTAGACTAGTCACTTGAAAAACAAAAAACAAAACCCTTTTTTCTTCCTGTCCCTTCAGCTCAGTGTAACAGAGGAAGTGCCTTTTACAGCATTGAATAAGTTAGGCACTTTTTAAACTATTCCTTGTCCTCTGGAGAAAAGGTGGGTAACAGGTAAGAAAAGAAACACTCTTGTGCAGTTAATGTAGAGCAATTTCTCCTTTTTTTTTTTTTCAGGGTAAATGTGGGCTGTGGTCCAGCAGAGGAGCGAGTTCTTCTGACAGGTTTACATGCTGTAGCAGATATCTATTGTGAAAACTGTAAAACCACTCTTGGATGGAAATACGTAAGCAATATACTTAAGTCTTCAATAAATGGTTGTATGTTGAAGCACAGATATTTGAGTAGGCCATTGAGTAGCACCTATCCTGGTAGTTTAGGTGAGTTAGCTCTAGTGCTTTTGTATATATCAGACTGTAATGTAGTTTTGCTTCCTTACATCTGCTGTAGGGTTGTAGTAGATAACTTTATTCTGGACTGCAAAACAAGCATAAACTACAGGTGCTATTACAGCTATCTAATACTTCTGTAATATCTTTTTGCAAGATTACCAACCACATACACTAAACTGGATGGAAGAAATTGTCAAAGTGGGCCTTTAATTTCTTGGGTTGCAAGAGTTGGTTCATGTAGCAAAAATACAAATTATGATAAATGGTACTGAGCATGTTTACACTGCTTACAACGAATGTGAACTTGATTCTGTTGTTTGAAAAGTTACTGTGCACTTGCACAGTTACCTGTAACACTTGCAGCTGTGTTGCAAGTTTGATGTTTTGAAAATGTTAGCTTCTGGGTGTTGCATGTCGATTTTCATGGATTGAGTATAGCTTCAGATCTTATAGAAGGAAGTTGTCCTAATGCATTCCCTCTGAATGACCTTTTGAAAAGGTTCCTGTTCCCTCTTTTCATTGCTTCTGGGAATAAGGAAACTGAACACACATAACATGCCACTTCCTAACCTTCACTTAAAAAAAGCATTAAAATTCCCTAAGCGGTGAGAGAATGTGGAAAGTTCTAAAGCAAGATCTGTTGCGCAGTAGATCTGCTGATTCCGCTTATGCGAAGTTTACTCCTATTTCCTTCTCAACCCTCTTCATCCTCTCTTTCCTCCTTCCCACCCTTGATTCGGTGTAACTGATACGGGATGTTAACTGTAGTGTCTCCTGGTTTGTATTTTTAATGCAAGTTTGATGTTTAAAATACTTAATTTCCCCAGCTTAATTCAGTGTCTTGATTTTTCTTCTTTACAGGAACATGCTTTTGAGAGCAGTCAGAAATACAAAGAAGGAAAATTTATCATTGAACTTGCCCACATGATAAAAGACAATGGCTGGGAGTGAATCATAACCTTTTTCCTTCTGTTTGGACAATATTCTGTGGAACATGCTTTACAAAGACTAACGCGAAGTAAAGGAAGAGCTTGGCTAGAGTGGCCCTGAGAATATCACTGAACTCTGAAACCTCACAAATGAGTAGTGTAGTGTAAGTGGCTATTTCAGGCCATGTTTGCCTTTTCTCCTTGTGTAAGTTCCCTCTTTTTGTACATGTATTATTGTGTGAACAGTTGTTTTGGAACATTTTGGATGACCTTTTTCTAAGCTCTCTCAAACTAGAGAAACAGTTCACTAATTGAAAACGGATTTTACTGGTTAGCATCTATCTTTGATCTATGCCTTTAATGCTACCTTCTGCTGTGCATGCTTCTTGCCTAAACACCTACACTCCGGTCCTGTAGAAGTTCTATATCTGAGCAGTCTGAAAGAATGTATGGGATGGGGTGCTTTTTTATATGTAGCAATTTCTGATGTGTTTGGCAGTGAAGAGGATGCAGTATTGTAGTTATTAATTTCTTTTTTTAAATTTGAGTGTACCACAACCTATGTACATCTTGTAGGTGAATTGGTTAAAGGTACAGTGCTCACTTTAAAAAATTTCAATTGCACTGACTGAAGTTAGCAGGTCTCAAGTTGTTAGAAAGGTTATGCTGGAGGTTTGGTATCTTAATGAAATACCTTAGAAGGATCGTAAATCAATAATGCTATATAACATCTTCATTTAAGACCAACGTATTCCCTAAGGATTTTGCTGGATAAGAAATTTATAAAACTATAGCTTGCAAGATTAAAAAGGCAGAAAAATATATGCATCTTCTATTTTGGAAAAAAAAATTAGTTGGTGTATTAAAAAAAGTTTTGGTACTGTACCTTTGCCAGTAACAGGGACTTGTGCATCAGTAAAGTTTTATGGCTGGTTCCATGTAACTGTATAGTCCTAATGCACTGGACAAAGAGGTTGATATCAAGGAAAACTTGTTGAAGTATTCTGCTTCTGCTACAGTTGAACAAAAGTATTTATTTTTGTGAGAAATGGCCAGAGCCTATGACATGAAAATTAATATGTACCTGTAGGAAAAGGAGGGGCAATAAGAGGGAAAGGAAGTTTGACTCATTTTTTCATAAAATAAAATAACAAGATAGTTTTTAGAACTTGGGGGGTGGGGAAAGGGTTTCTTGGTTTGCTGGCTAAATCATTCCCAAGTACCTTTTTATAATAAAAATTTATATGAAACTTAACTTCTCTTTTGTTCTCATGCTGTTTCTTAAATGGAATGAGTTAATGAGAGAGAGACTTCTGGAAAGTGTATGCACCATATCAGCTGTTGGTATCTGTGCATGCAAATTCTGAGCAAATATGAAGAAATGTTCTGTAAATTTGCTAACTTTATTTTCAAATTAAACAGTCTCTGAAGACTTTTGTATTTTAGTCCTTTTAAAGTTTGAGGACAAAATGTTTGGGAAAAACCTTTAACACTACATAAATACTATAACTGAACAATATGGAAGCCTTGCAATACAAAATCATTTTCTCTCAATAACAATTCTAATATGGCACCTGCAAAATTAGTCATAGGTGCTGTTGCTGCTGTTACATTTTTGGAAATCTCTGATAGGCTTTCTGAACTCTGCTGCACTTTAGAAATTTTGTCATACATGAAAAATTATGCCAATGGGTAGGGGCAATACAAATCTTTAAAACCAGCTTTCTGGTGTCTTTGTGGAGAGGATGAGAGAGAAGAGAGTTCACCTATGTGTACGCATTCTCTGTGATGCAGGCTGGCTAAACTGCATTCAAGATGTTGTAGTGATCTATACCTAGGAATTAAAAATGTAAGAATTAGAAATAGTTAAAGCTGTTGGGTTTCAGTCCAGAGACCTGAGGTGGTACATTCATGTTCAATCTGGATTTTGTGGCTTACATGTTACTACTTCATGTGCACATCATCAGGCTTCAAAGTCTCCTTTTTAACAATGTTACTGATGCAAGATGGGCTTGGTGTTGCCTGTCTCTTGATCTTTTTGACCTGGAATTCTTGGGATTTTGTTTTCCTCCACTGTAATGTATGTTGCCAAGGAAGAAGGCACTAAAACTTCTATCAGCAAAAAGTTTGTGTTGGCTTCAAAGTCCAGTTGCAATGTTGATACTTGTGAACATGCTTATGTGAAGTTTGTATATCTTCGGGCTTTTCTTATCTCCTGGCTACAGACTTGTTGAAGCAGTACACTGGACTGAAGACAAAAGTAATGGCTGCTTTTCAGTAGAGAGTTGAAATTAAAGAAAATATGTAAAGTATTAAAGACTTTTCTCTCTAAAATTGGGGGTTTGGCTGTCTTGTGTTAGCAAGTTAATGCTGTCTGTAACACCATCTGATTCTTACTTAGAAATTCAACCTCTTTCTTCAGTGCATTATTTATATTTCAAACTGGACATTTTCACCAAAACCTTAATTAACTTTGATGCCAAAGGTTGGGACTTCATCAAGTGCTTAGCACATAGAGCTTCAGACTACTGGCATAAAGAGTTAATGATCTATACGTGATGTTTATGGCTTTTAAGAGAACCAAACAAAGCAATATTCTTTTTGGTCTTTCAAGAGTGGATGCTTAGAAGCAGTAAAGAGTAGAACTAGTACAGAATTGCTATTTCATGCTGCCATGTAACAATTCCTGAGGCTCATTCTATTGAGGGAATATGTGAATTTTCTTCCTGTGTTGCTTGGCAGTGTCAATGATTATTTTCTCCCCTTGTAAAGATATAGAGAGTTCTTGTTGTTGGTTTTGGTGAAAGTAAAATCCAGATAGCAATGGCTGCTGGCTGATGTGAAGAGGTCAGTCTGGTCACTGAACCCTCCAGCAGTCATTTGAAAGAAAAATAAGCTTACTTGAAAAAAAAATCTTACTAAAGCATTTTCCCTCTAACCAATTTTTGTAATATATTAAAGATTATATTTAAAGTTTGTATGTGTTTGCTCTGGGCAAGTTTACTTCCCCTCCAACTTGAGCACTTTTGTTACTTGTACTGGTTATTTTTATTGTTGGTCTTAACATTTATTTTGTATTTTGTTTTTTATAAACTGTAACAAAAAGCTTTTGTGAACCTTTGTTTCTTGCTGGCTCTTTCTTGGACCAAATGAACTGACTATGAGCTGGCTTAGAAGAAAAGTTCATTGGGATGCATAGGAATTTGCTAGCAAAAATGTACATGTATTGAAAGTTTTTTTCCTCTGAACCTCTAAAGCCACACCTGTCCTAAAGTAATTAATCATAATTTGATGTGAGTTTAGTAATCTGACCACACATTCTGTCTAGGTCCAAAATAATGGCTGTAACAGTGGTGTTCCAGGACTGAGTCTGCCTCCAAACACTATAGAGGTATTCTTTGGCTGGTCACTCTAAGTACCTTTTTGATTAATAAAAGGCAATGCTGCCATCTATAAAAATTCTGTTAAGCTGCAAATTTGCTGTGAAGTAAGCTGCAGAATTTGGTGAGGGATTGCTGACACATCAGCCTAACCAGTCTTGCTATATGCTTTTAGCAGTCTAGTAATCTCAATTTTATCTGCCAGTAAGAAGAGCCAGAATGTGAATTTCCCTTGTTCATTGTAAGCTATACAATGACAAACTGTATTAATGAAGTTTGTTATAATTCCATCTTAATTTCCCACTAGCAAGGCCTAGTATAATGGCTAATCTGAGTGGTATGCCTTGCATGCTTGCAGTCTTTCGCAATCCATGGGGGAGGAGGGGGAATAGTTTATGAAATTTCTTTGAATTAAAATCTGGCCTCAGAGGTTCTGACAAATAGTCATTACTGTGCCCATAACCAAATGGTCATCCGTATTTCTTATTGGTATATCAAGTTAGTGCAAGAGTTCATGAATGCTGTGTACCATTTTTGGTGGACTTACGCTTCCCTCTGAATAATGCTTGTAGAGCTCTTTCTGCACGCTCATCTCAGCAGTCAGATTGCAACAGTAGTGATCTACAGTCTCACAGACCAAATTTTGAACATCTCCATTCTTTGATAATGGCAATGAGCGGAAGAAGCTGTCAAATTATTGTTAAACTTTTTGGACATTTTATTGTACTTCATTGAAACTCATGTTAAGCCAACCAGCAGTATAAACACTTACTGCAAAAGGAACAGACACTTCAGAGGTTTCTTTTAAAAGGACTGTTACAAATGGTTTAAGGCCTAAAGCATGAGTCATAAATGGCATTTGAGTTGTGCCTCATCGTTTCTTAAACTCTTTACAATGCTTTCTTTTACAGGTGACATGGCTGTGTTGCTGTTTTGTCCTAGCAATACTGTACATTATTTGTTGTTTCACTATATTGCATCTACTTGAGGTATCACAATAAAAGCTTTCAATTGTTTTGTTGAGTTGCTTGTTATTTTTGTGCTGTCTTTTCTTGCTAATTTAGATTCTCATGCTTTATTCTCTGATAAGACTAGAGGGAAAAGCCAGTGCTCTTAGTTACTCTTAAACTTCTAAATGTGGGTTGAATCTGATTTTTACAAGGTTTTTAAGAATGTCACTAAACACTTGGTTTTTTCCTTTTGCTAATCTTTCCAAAATATAGAAAGTTGCATTGCTACTTGTAGAGCTTTTGCCCATTTTGAGCCAATCATGGAACTTCTGCAAAGTGCTTTCAAAAAGAGTCAGTCTGTGCACACCCTAAAACTAACTTTCAAAGAAATTGAAGGAAGTGTGGGCGTGCTTTCTGTTGTGTTATCTTGGTCATCCATAGACCAGAGGAGCACTCTGAGCACAGGCATTCAATCTGTTATTTCTGCTTTGGTTGAGAGGAACTTCTGTAGTTTCTCTAATCAGATTAATGGTCGTCTTACGTGTGAATGGAGTTAAAGTCCCTGCTGTGAGTCAGTAACAAGGATGTGATAAAGATTGGTCTTCTCCATCCAAGAGCCCAGGTCATAGTGGGCTTCATACTGACTTGAATTTATTCCACCAGTGTATTTGCAGGAGGCAGTGTGCTGTGTGTGTAACTGTGAAGGGCTCTTACCAACATTGAGACATGAACTTTTCCCTGAAGATCATGTCAGTACATCACCAGCTGTCTGTAGCAGCAGGCCTAACAGTGGCTCTCAGACTCTACAGTGGAAAAATTTCTGTGCAAAATAGCAAGTTTGGATAAGAAGGGATGATTAAATAGGAGGGAGATGGTTTCCATGATAAGCTGGCTACTTTCCTACTGTAGCCCCATATGTGGTTTGCTTGTTTACAGTGAGGGGACGCTTGGCTCATGTTCAACCTGCCATCCACTGTAACGCCCAGGTCCTTTTCAGTTTGAAAATCCAGTCTATGGCAGTCATTGATGGTTTACTAAATTGTTAGGCTGAGCAAAGTGATGTTTTCTCCTGAAGATTAATCTGAAGATGGCCATATTGATCTTAATGGTTGTGATTACAAAAGCAAAGGTAAACTGGGACTTTATTATGAAAGGCTTCATATTTGAAAGACTTCAACCAATATCTCAGTTTAAACAAATAAAAAAAGCTCTGTTTATTGATAGTAAAAACATCCTTTAAAATTTCTTAAAATGGTAGCAAGGGACTATTGCAGTGATTTAGTTTTCTATATAACAGGTGTAGGATTATCCTTAATCACATTAAACCATGTGAAATAAATAATTTTCAAGGAAGTGTTTCACATCAGACTTTCTTGCTAGTACAAGATGTAGGTGTGTGCTAAGTAATATTAAAGTGTTAATGAAATTTTCTTGGAAATTCTAACTCTAAGGTAGGCTAAATTATGTCATTGTGATAATTCTATTTTTAGCTTGATAAAGCGGTAGGGTACATAAAATTTGGATACAAAACATCAGTTGTTTGCATTTGAACACTTTGGATGAAGTAGGAAATTAGTAGCAAGGACTTAAGCAGGATTTGGGGTGGGGGTGTTATTTGGTTTAGTTCAATGGTCAATTCCTGAGCATTGGCAACAGTGCATCCAATATGAACGCCTTTGGACTGCCTGAGGCTGAGAATGAAGTAATACAGTGCAGGCTTATTCAGTGTCTCTTCAATAATCCACCATTTTGTCTCCCAAAGGGATGGGGATGCTCTACATGTGAGATCATAGTATTGCCATCCTGAGAAAAGATAGCCTGCTACCCTTTCTTTTATTCATGTGCTTATAAGCTGTCATCTCAGACTATTTTTTTTTTAACCTTTTCTTGGCTTTACTGTCTTAGGGCATTAAAAGAAAGGATCTTTCCAGATCTGAAAAAAAATTAAGGATGAAAATGGCATTTTGAGATGTATGGTATTTGTTGAATAAAACCCTAATTTTGACATGGATACAATCAAAGTAATAAAGATTCAAATAACACAAGTATCTTTCATATTTAAAATGTTCATAGTAACATCGTATTAAATTTTGGTGTAGTAAAGGGACTGTAAAACCACCAACTGTCAGCAATTGGATTACCAGAATAATTTTGGAAATGTGAACTCCAGTGTTGTCCTACCAGCTGGAAAATACCTGGAGGATCTCTGACTTCCAGATAGACAGAGATGGGCAGATGCTTCATCTAAAAGTTGGGAACCTTCCATTAGATGTCTTTTTGCCCCTGTTAAATTTAACTGGACAGTGGTCTCAGTTGAGGGTTCTTCCCCCATGCATGAAACACTGTAGCTGTAAGGTTAAGCTGTAGTGGGACAGCAGTAGTACCACTTACAAAATCTAGTTAGCCTGAACAGGAAAACAGTCATGACTAAAGCTTAGTTTAACTTCTGAAAAGGGCTCCAGTTAGGTTACTCTGCCCATGTAAGGTTTTCTTTCTATTTTTGTCTCTTCCTCTGCACCCTCCCCTTGGCTCTTCCCCAGATGGGTCCAACCTGTGGAGTGGAGCACCTGTGCTGCTGCTGGCACTCACACCTCTGACGAGCAAAGCAGCTATGGATTAACTGAGGCTGGACAAAGTAATTCCTTGGCTGTGAAGCAGCTCTGCTGAGCCATGTAATTGATGAGCATTAACTGTTTCTCCTCTAGTAAAGGCTGAGCTAATCTAAGGGTTTGGCTCATTCATTTCTATAGTATTGCTGAAGAAGACTCAAGTTGAGGTCACTAACTGCAGAGCTGAGGATCTGAGATGCTCTATGATCCTGGTAGCAGTTTTATGCTTTGCGTTACATATAAACCTGATTGCCCAAAGATTTTACTTAGTAAAGATCACTCTAGAAAGCAGGCAATATAGGTTTTTTTCTGTATTTAATGAAATAATGGGCAGTTTTTGCATGGTCTGATTATTTTAGTAGTAAATAGCGTAGCTTAACTTCCCTTCTTGCCCAAACAGACTTTACAAGTTTCTAGCTCAAGCAAAGGCAATGGCAGGACCAAACTAGCCATTTATTCAAAAGCAAGTTTGCATCCTGACATTAAAATATATATGTGTATGCAAACTCCATCACAGCATGGAGCATCATGGCTCACCCTTTACCTGCAAGAAGGATTGCAAATGTTATTTACTCTTCAGAACACCTTTATGACATGATTAGCAATGATTATCTGCTTTATTTTACACCTGACGAAAGTTAAGTTAGTTTTGCAAAATCACTTATGAGCAAAAGCCTCCAGTTTGGGACCTGGAGCTGATGACAGTGCAGCAATGGTGTATGGGTGTCTGAAAAAAATTTCTTGCTCTTATGTTTCAAGTGTTGTAGAATTAAAACTTCAGTGAATTAAGCAGCAGCCTGATTGCTACTGGTTTTGCTAACCTATTCTATGCATGTCTGTACAACATATATGTCAAAGCTGGTAGCCTTGTACCTTCTTGCATAAGGCAGACTATTAAGGTCATACGAGATTACAACCAATAGCATCTTTGGGTTTGGCTACCTCCATTTCTGATCACACATTGGATTTCTTCAAGCTTCTTTGTCCCTAGAAGCAAGAGCTCACCTGCACAGGCACCTTTGGTCCTTGTATGTTCAGGCTGAAAGCTCATCGTGTCGGCATGAGAACAGGGAAGGTATGTTACTGAATGTAGTAAAAGTTTTAATTTTTTTGAGCTTTGGGTTGAGCAGCATTAATAGCTGTGTTTGAATTGTGATTCAAGTTGGTTGTGCATTTAAAAGTGAAATCAAATAAGCTTTATTCTGCAGGAAAGGTTATTTAAAATGTTTTAATACTGAATCATATAAAACCATTCACAGAAGTGCAACACTAAATGTGGGGAAAAAAAAAAACCAACCCCCAAAAAAACAACTCCAGGAGCTCTGTGCCTTGTCTGTGCAAAGCAGCTTTTTTCCAAAACTTTCTTTAAAAGCCCACTAGAAGTGAGGGATCTTGTGACAGGTTGCAGGGCTGCCAAGGGTGAGAGGAGCTTGTTTTGCAATTGGGCCCGGGGGGGGCGGGGTATTGCTACATCTGGGAGCTGGGTTGCAGATGTAAAACGTGCTTTTGAGGGCTGGGGGGGCTTTCCTAAACAAATATAGTTCCTAAAAAAATATAAATAGATTCTCTGCCATGCACAGAGGAAAACCTGCTGATATTTTCACAGTGAACCTTCACTCTGATGATCCAGAGCTGCTGTGCACTGTGAAACCATTTTGAGAGGCATGTGCTAAGTGCCATAAAGCCAAGGTTTGAAAGGTATGTAGGGCACTAGGACAGGAGGGGTGAGTACCAATCTCTGCAGTGCTGGGAGGGTGGCTCTGCCTCCTAGGAAAAAGCTGAATCTGTAAGAGAAGTCTCTTACAGCCTGCCTTGCAGAAAGAGTGCAAGCGCAAATCAATGGGAAAAGATGAAATTTTGTGACAATTCAGGTCCCCCAAAAGCTATCCATCTCCGTGCTTTGTGTTAAATGGCAAATGCAACTGCTTTTTGTGTGCCCTGTGGAGAAGGATGTGCCCCTGCCCCAACACCCTGCTCACCGGCTAAACATCGCCTGTGCTGGGTGGTGAGGCAATGTCTCCTGCAGCTCACCGTGGTGGGTAGTGCACTGCCCAAAGGCAGGGTAAGACGAGAAACCCACAGCCCTCCTAACAGCTGCTCTTTGGGGCAAGAGGCTGTTTCTGGCCTTAATCTCTTTATAGGCCTGAATTAATCATCTGTTTCCCACTGATGGTCAAATAAGCACTATTGCACTGGATGGTACACTCCACTTCGTTACCTAGTATAACTGGTAAGACTGTAAATCTGCTTCTGCTTGTCTATGTAAATTACCTTCCCTCCCTTTCTTCCTCTTTTATCTTCTTCCTCAATTCCCATTTTTTTTTATGATACCCATAACAGTCCAAAGTCTGCAGCATTTTGCTTTTTGTTGTTCCTCCTCTTTCCCATCCTGAACGCATTACCCCCAGGGGCAGCATTAACAATTTGTGGTCAGGCATGAGACTGGTATTTCATGGTGTTTGATTCATTGCTGAATCAAACAGAGGGCGCCGCCGTGTTTCCACCCTGTCCTGGCTGGACATGCACCCCTGTGCCGGGGAGCCGTCATGGACAGTCCTCGAATTGCAAGGGCAGACGACAAGGTGCTGCTCTTTGCTACTAATCTATCGCTGCTTTACTGATTAAACTCCTGCAGCAAGTTTGAGGCCTAAATACTGTTTCTCTGGCATGATAATCAACAGAAAATGAGCATGTATGAACTGCAGCCCCATAGCCCTCCAGCGATGCTGTGCTTTATCGCCTCTGCTCCTCCTGCTCCCAGGCTGACGAAGCAATGGATTTTGCTTTAGCAGCAATTTTTTCCCCTTTCCCCCTCTCTTCTATAATGAAAAGTTTCTTGCAGCATAGAGGCTGGAGACACAAATTAATGCCCTTTAATTACCTACCCATAATATACAAAACCAAAAGGTTTCTCATATCGTTCTTTCAAGGTTTACTAAAATAGAGACTTTGCTCTGGCAGACCTCTCCTTCACCGGCCAAAACTCACGCTGAAGGTTAACAGCTCCTGAAGTTAATTATTATCTTTCCCTGTTTGCTCAGTGTTTCAGAGTTAAAACATGTAAATATGACTCCCCTGTGTAATTGCTGTGGTCAGCCAGCGACGAGCACTGCAGAAAACATAAACACGTCTATTAGCAGAGAGAAATGTTACTCCCTTGCCTGGCCTCCCCGGGCTCCCAGAAGTGTCCACTTGCCCAGAAAACAGCCAGCGCCGGATAACACTGTCCCGCTCGAGCTGGTGATTACATGGAGCCTGCTATGAAAACCCCCTCTCAAAATAGCAATTTCTAATCTCCCCCGAGGCCTTTAATCAGGTTTCTAATCCAGCAAAGCTGTCCGTACTGTAACATGCTGCGATTCCTGGGCCTTTATTAGAAACCCCTCTTGGTTACAGCATTTACTGGGTCAGGGGACTGATGGCAACGCTTGCCTGGACAGAAATAGCTGCAAATATTTTGTGAGACAGATCTGAGATAGTGGTTGATGCCATAACCTGGCTGCACCTTACCTGTGAGTGCTGGTCGTTACCGAAGGCTCATCTGCATAGAAATACAATGCAACACCAGCTCCTAATTTGATAGTTTCTGAGGACTGAAAGCAATCTCTGCTTTTCTGGAGACAAACGCAATAGCTGGTCCTGTCCAATCACTTTCAAATTAGATAGAAATGGCCTGAACACGTGACAGTCAAAGCTTTCTGGGCAGCTTCACAGGAGCAGAGGTTTTGCCCCTGTACCTTGGCTAAACTCCAGCTGGAGTAATTGCATCTGCCTCTTGCCCACCTTTCCCTGGATGGTTCTGATGGTCTCGGAGGACCTGATGTGTTGTAGTGGTGGGGTGACACGACTGATATGGGTAGCTTGCACGCAAGTATGTGGTATTTGCAGTATTAATGGGGATCCCTCCAGCAAAAGGCACTATATAAATGTAAACTCATCGCTTACAAAGCAAGTCAGCATCCTTGTGCATGGCTGTACACAAGCAGGTGGTATTAGTGAGGCAATGGGCTGTTAAATCTCCTCCTGCTACAGGAGCTTTTAAGAGGCTCCCTGCATCCCAGGATGATATTTGGACTTTGCGGCTCTGGTTGAAGAGATACAGGCTCCCAAAGGGGCTCAGCTGGAGGATGCTGTAGGGATGGTGGGGGCACTGTGACAGGGGGCTGTCCCGGTGCTCAGCAGTGTCTTGGCTGCTCGTGGAGGGGGATGCTGCAGCTGAGCCCCATCCGGGGCTTTGCCTTGGTGGTTCCTGGTCTGTACGGCTGTGCTGTGCAGCCCCGTGTCCCTGCCCAGCTGGGAAAGGGTGCAGCAGGATGGGGAGGCGGTGGGGAACTCAGGCTGGTGTGCAGCACTTTCCGTGCCCCAGGGCTTGTCATCCTGCTTGCATGTCCCACTCTGCAAAGCCATTTTATGCAGAACCAACATCAGTCCCAGGTTTGCAGGAACCAACAGGAAGGTTTAAAGGCACCATGCACTGAGACCATGTGGTGGTGGTGAGTGGCAGCGTGCTGCACTCAGATACCTCGCTAACACCAAACCCAGGAGGGGAAAAAAAGTTTAATAAAACTTGGGAAATGAATTGAGATGTGTGAGTACCCCAGATAACCAAGCACTGCTAACATTGTTGGGATGTGCACAACCGTGCGCCTCTCCAGGATAAGCCCCCACCGCCTCCCAGCCTCCGCTCCCCCCACCGTCCCTGAGCACAGCCGTGCATGCTGCAGCAGCCCATCTGCAACACACATTCATGGGGAAGACAATAAATACAGCGTATTTTGTTTCTTTATTTAGCATGTTCCTCCTGAGAGGCTCCAAGGTCTTGAACTCGCGGTTTTACTGAGCTTTCTGTTTATCCGCCTGGGCCTATGTGTGCATGTGCGTGTGCGGGGGGGGGGGGGCGCTTTAGTGGCAGCAGTTTCCTCCCCAGCAGGGTGAGCTCCCGGGGGCCGAGGGGTCCGGAGCAGCCCCATCCTGCAGCTGATGGCCTGTCAGCAAAGACTGCAGCAGCCTCTGTGCCCCATCAGCCCTCAGCCAGCGCCCGACTGCACCCACATCGTGACCAGATCAGCTGGCCTTCCCTGGGGTTTTACTTTCACGTTGTGCTGTTGACGTTTGTCCATATATTTTAGGCTCATTTTGCTGTTCCTATTTTCCCCCCATCCCTCTCCCCTTACTAACATCATTTAGCCAATGCTTGGGAAGTCTCCCACACGCTGTGAAGCCCAGAGCCCCTGTTGCTTCCCCATGCTCTCCCCTTCGCATCTGGCTGGCTCTGTGCCCCATCTCCCAATGGCAATCTGTGCCCTGCCCTGTCTCGAAGCCTGTCCAGCTCCAGCCTGCACATAGGCTCAGTGGAAGGGAAAAAAAAATGTTTTCCGAAGGTTAGTGCAGGGCCCTGAGCAGGGCAGGTGTGGGGCTGGCATCATGCTCTTGCCCCACACCATGGGTCCTGCTGTCTGGAGCCCTGCATAGCGTAGCCAAAATGAGAGCCCCCACCTCACTCAGCCGCCCACCCCAGTCCTGAGAAGACCCCACGGGGGCGCGGGGCCGGCATGTCCCCAGTGCTGGATGCTGCTGGCACGGGGCAGTGACTCGTTGCCGCTCGGGGCTCTGGGTGTGGATGTCTCACTCTTTTCTCGCCTTGGCAGCAGCAGCTTTGCCTGACCAAGGGCTTTTGCTCCCTGCCCAGCACAGCATGGGGTGGCCGGCAAGGTGGACCACAAGGTGGTCCTTGTCTGCTGCGCAGCGTCTGATGACATCAGGCCACAAACTTGCAGCAAAACTACCTGCCCCATCCCTTGGTTTCCTAGAGATCCAGCAGCCGGCTTGGCAAGCAGAAACCCAGTCCACAGGGCTTGTTAAATCAACACAGCAGGGACCATTACATGGAGGTTTGCATGATGAAGTGTTTGCAGCTGTGCCAGAGGGTGGGGGGTGTTTTTTAATCTTTGCTTTTTCCATTTGAGCTATAGAGGCAAAGCAGCCCTTTGAAACAGCACAGAGGGGGACAGCCTGCAAGCACAAATGGGCAAATCGCGTGTTTGAGCTGTGTCTGGCCATTGGAGCCCTGGAGCCTGTGAGGTCACCCTGCCTGTGTCCGGCAGCATCTGGGCACAGTTCCACCCCTGGGCAGCCCAGGGTGGCAGGCAAAAGTGTTGGGAGCTCCTGCTGGAAACCAGCCCCAGCCCAGGGAAGCAAGCTGCCGGGTGCTGCGCTGTTGCTCAGGCTAGCAGCCTTGGAAGAAAAATTATTTCAGTGCAATGAACATAACCTGAGATGAGGCTGCAGCAATGGGACATAGGCAGCGTGCCCAGCCATCCTTCGGGGGAGGGGGAGCCCCCAGAGCCCTTCTCCAGCCCTGACTGCACCCCTGACCACGCAGCAATGCCGCCCCTTGCCATTGCTTTCCTTTGCATCTCTGGGCTTTTCTTTTCTCTTTGCCTTTTTTCCCCTCTCTGCTCTCTTTTTTCTTTTTTTCTTTTTCCCTTTTTTCCTTTTTCTTTTTCCTCTTTCCTCTCCTCGCCTCTTTCTCCCTTTCTGCTGTGCCACAATCAGACAAAGCCTGATAGCCCGGAGCAGTTACTGGCTTTCTGAGCCACTGGTGTTCAGCAATACCATGGCCTGACTTTGCTGGCTGGGACAAGACCCCTTCCTGGGGAAGAAGGAACAGCTCTGGTGCCCGCGGCTGCCTGGGAGGGAGCCTGGCCGGTTCCAGGTGCAACATCCGAGCCCTCTGACCGTACAAGCTGTTGTTCCAGCGCCTGTGAGGGAGCATTAACACGCTGCGGTTTTCCCACTCAAAAATGCCAAGACTTGTAACAAGAGCTGGGGCTTCACCCAACGCTGTTGGTGTGAAGGGCTTCGTGGAAACTTCTCTGGTTTCTGTGGATGTCGGCTCTGAAAACCAAGCTTATCTCCTCTGAGCCATGCAGTAGGTCCCTAATTTGAATTATGTATGAGAGGCGAGGGCAGCAGATGGGCTGTGTGAGCATCTCCAGCTTTCACATCAAGAGTCGGTGAAATCTGCCCCTGGGCTGGCCCAGCCAGGCTTCCCAGGCACCGGCAGCCAGCAGCAACATCGGTAGAGCTGGTGGTTACCCCTCTTCCTCATTTTTTCCCATTTTCCCCTCTTTTTCCCATTTTTTCATGAAGCCAAGCTGCACAAATGTTCAATCCCCTGAGGCGTTGGACCGAGAAGCAGAGGCGGGGTCCGTCCTTGCGGGGAAACCTCCCTGTGGTCAGGTCAGCACTGCCTGGCTCCAACGCTGCCTAAAACCTGGCTGAAAATGTCTGTGCCTGGACTGCCTGCAGCCCTGTTGGGCGCGGGGTGCTGGGCAGGGACTTGCCTGTATGTGGGCAGGTTACGGGACGGATGCTGAAGCCACCTGACGGGCAGGGACATGGTCCTGAGGACCTTCCCCTCTGCTCCCCATCGCTCAGCACCCTGCCACCAGCCCGGACAACATGTCCTTGGTACAAGCTCTGAGTGGCATCTGGTTTGGCTTCGCTGTTGCTCCCTGCAGCCTCATTGCGCTACAGGCTTGATTTTAAAGGAAGATGAAAGTGTGGCAGGGACGCGGAGGCGGTGGAGCCAGCCCCATGCTCAATGAAGCTCAGGCTGGCGCTGATTCCTCGACAGAGCGAGCAGCCCTGCTGCTGTGAGAAGGGTGCTTGCAAGCCCTCACCTTTGGAAAAAACACACACACGCTAAAAAAAAAAAAAAATCAGGCCAAGCTCTTAACAAGTGTAATTTGTTTTTTTATAGATTAACTGCTGCAATACACCCCAGGCACTTTGCTGAACTGGGCGTTTAACCTACTCTTCCGATGCTTGGGTTTTTTTAAGTCAGGCGCACCACAAATTGCCATCCATGCTTTTATGGGGTCACAGACTGGAAAGATGTTTTTTCTTGCCTCTGCACATCTCCAGGCAGGAAGCCAGGAGCAGGGGGGGTCCACCTCTAAGAATCCCAGCCACGGGGTTGGGGGACACAGCCATGGCCAGCAGCCAAGACCCTTCATTTCAGTGCTGAGTAGAAATGCCGGGTATCAACTGATTAATTCTTCCCCAAGCATCTGCCATCTCCTCGCAGGGGCTGCCGGAGCCTCTCTGCCCCGCCAACCAGGAGGGCCCTTTGCTGGGCACCCAGCTCAGCTGGGTGGTTTCCTTTCTGGAAAGGTTTCAGGTGCCACCCAGCATGCGAGAGGGTTTTGCTGACCCCCTCAGCATGTAATCTTACTCCTGGGCTTGAGACACCTCCCGAAGCTGCTCTTGGCCCTGTTGCCCACTCCTCCGTCCCCAGGACAGGCTGTAACCGTCTCTTGGCAGGACAGCCCTGACCTGAGCACTCCAGCTCCCAGCAGATTACCCCAGGCTCACCAAGTGTTTGCAAAAAAAACCCCAATGATTTATTCTCGACAGCTCAGCTGGGCGGAGAAAAACACATGTTGCTCTTTACGTCTATTCTTAATTTTGTTTTTTTCTTCTGACAGAAGTTGCCAGTAATAATACAGCAGGAACAGCTCCCAGCCCCATAACCATCAGTTTTCTACCCTTTTCTGTAGCAAGTGCCAGCCTGGTTTCTTGCCAGCCCAATGTCTGCTGACAAAGTGTCCAGCAGTGATGCAGCCAGGGGTTAGCGATGGTGTGAGCAAGCCATGCTCCCTCAGCCCCAGATGGCGATAGGGACGGTGGGTGACTGCCATTTGCAGTCACTGGGAGGTGACAGCTGACGCCCCCAAATAGCTGGTTATGGAAATACAGATAGATGAAATGCAAAAAACAACACAGACAGATAGGACTTATAGGCCAGTGCTTCAGGATGGGAATTTTCCAGGAATACATTTATTCTGGAAATAAGACGACAGTTCCCAGCCTTTCTGGTCCCACAGGATGAGAGTGTTGGTGGGGGGGGTGGCACCTACTGCACCCCTGCAAGACCGGACCTGGGAAAAGCCCCGCCGCAATGGGCAGAGGAGGAGCCAGGAAAGTTTGACTCAGCCCTGGTGAGGTGGGCTTGGTTTGTGTTAACCGGTTTCCTTGTTTGCATTGGGTGCGGGGCTGGCAAGGGAGCTGAGCTCTGCCCTGACGGTCCCCACCCCGCAGCCAATGCCGACCAGCATCCCAGCGTGGATAAACGCGCTGTTTGCCTTATGGGGTGGGGTGAAAATACATCAGTGTCTTAAAATGTGACCCTCCAGGTTATTCACTATGTAAATATATGCTCTTAAATAATCAAAGCTGTAAAACTTAGTTAACGTCTTCCTTGTGTCTCTGCCTGCCTCCTTGCAGAGCTCCACAAGGTCTGTGGCCATAAAGCACAGCCAAAAATGAGCTTATTCAGCTGAGGACCTAGGAACAATGGAGACCAAGAGGCAGCCCAGGACTGGTGGAGCTGGAGCAGGATGGAGAAAGCAGGACTATCATTCAGGGTGAGGCTGGCATTGCCCAGACTGGGGCAGGGAAGGGACAGCACCCAGCCATGCTCCCACTAGCTGGGACACCCACAGGACCTGGACACAATGCCTCTGTCTCTGGGCAAGGAAAATCCTCATCCCTTTGACCATTGAAGCTCAGGAGTCCCGTTCGCCACCAGCCCCTTTCCCCAGCAGCCCTGGCTCCCCCTGCCCTCCCCAGGGGTGTCCACAGGGCTTGACCCCCATTTCCATGCCTCCCAGGGTGCCCGGTGGTGGGAGTGGCTGTGGGAGAGGAGAGCAGGCTGACTCCAGCATCCTGGTGCTGGGACGGCTGAGCCTTCCTCCCCCCACATGCCCTGGGCTCCCCCCTCCCTGCCGCCTCCCCACCATGGCACTGGGCCACAAACCCAGCTGCAAACTCAGGCTGTGCAACAGCTAAATACTGTGAAACTGGGCAGGCGCCAAGGACTTTGATCCCCAGCCATAAAAACCTCCTCCACAAGCTGACTTCTTTTGTGAAATAACCTCCTTGGGGGGGGCTGAGCTGACACGTGCTGTCCCTGCTGCCTTTGCAGCCCCAGAAAAGGGGGTTTGGCTAGTAAGTGGTGGCATCACCCTTAGCCTCATCCTGTAGAGGTGCTGTGCTGGTGCCGGGCAGATGCATGTTGCACCAAATACATGCATTTACCTTGGACTGCTCCCAAGCGCTGCTGCGCTCCTCCCCAGTACATCTGCACATACCAGCCACGGCAAGGCCAGCTGAAAGCCTTCCCAGTTGGGAAATGCCAAGCAGAGGGCGTGTGCCTGGCGCGGCACTGCACCCCTTCTTCCAGAGATGCCCAGCAGGACAGGACAGGCAGCGCTGCCCACCCTGGCGCCGGGGCCAGGGGCGTGGGTGCAGCACTGTCCAGCGGGTGGCCGGAGCTGCCGCACTGACAGCTGCATTATCAGAAGTGGATGTTATAGTCTGCCTTAAAAACCTTATTAAAAAAGGTTTTAAATGTTTTTGGGGTTTGTTTGTTTTTTGTGTTTTTTTTCTTTCCCAGGGGTGTTCAGCAGCCACAGCCCACCCCAGCTTGGGCTCGGGAATGCTGAGCTGTTGGGTACAAGCCCTGCACTGTGCTGGACATGAACTATCAGCCTGGCTGGGTATGAAAGGGCCACAGGTGCCCTCTGCTAAAAAGCTCAATGAGCCACTGATGAACGACTTCTTTTTCCCATTTTTGTTATCTTTAACTCCAACACCATCCAGCGGGCTGATGGAGCTGGGCCTTTAATGTTATTTAGAGGCGAAGATGGGAAACAAAGGGATTTTTTGCAAACACCAGATTGCAAAATGGGGTCTGCACAAATGTGGATGTGTAAAAAGACAGCAGAAGAGCATCTGGGGCTTCTCATACCAAGAAGCCTCCCACTGAGGCAAACACAAACCCTATCCCATGGTCTGAAATGCCACCAGATCCTCAGAGAAGGTGATGGTCCCTCCCGAGCCGCTGCTGCAAACATTCTGGGTTTCCAGGCAGACACAGGAGGTGCAGGACCAAGGCTCCTGTGGTCACAGCCATCCCTGCCGTGAGCTGCTTTTATTTCTCCACTCCATGGTTAAACCCAGATTTTCCCCTTTCTTGCTTGTCACTTTTATTAGCGTTTCTGCTCCTTTATTTATAACTGCAGCCTCATCTTTCACACCCATGGACACACGTGTCAGTGAGACACCTCTGCACCAGGGGCTGATTTTCCTGGGGATGTGCCTCAATCTGGCACCATGTCCCCAGTCATCCCCCGGGGCCGAGAAGTTTAGGGCATCAGTGTCATAAAGAGTTTCACATCACTCGAGTGTCACCTAGCCATGGCTCTCCAAGCACAGCAATAACTTGGAGTGTTTTTCCACTCTGCCAAGTAACTAACTTCCAGCACCCCCCTCCCTGTCTCCCTGCAGTTGGGCTCCAGCATACACACTCTTGGTCATGCCTGGACTTTATGATTTTGCAGCCTGGAGCTGCTGTGCTCCAGGGTGAGCGCTTCACCCACAGCACCCAGCTGGGTCTCCTTGTGTTTTGGAAGCATCCAGCCACTGCGGCTCCTGGGGCTGGCTGGGACCAAGCAAAACTTGGTGCACTGGTGCTGAGTGGTGGAGCTCACTGCGGGGCTGGAGCTGCCGGCCCCTGTGGTGCAACATCAGCTCGGTAGCGTGGGAGAATTTCCTTTTTTTATTAGCGAGCGTGCTGAACTTTCCCCTACCCCCTGCGAAGTTCCCATGGATCAGGGTGAAATCAGGGTTTGGCTCCGTGTCAGCCCCTGGGCAGCGCCTGGGAGAGAGACGGGCCCAGTTCTGGTCCCAGCAGAGGGGCTGGAGGCAGCATCGCCAGCATGCCTTTGCCCTCCCACCACTCTAACCAGGGCTATGGCACGCACCAGCTCTGCAGAGCTGAGCATGGACACGGCACCTGGCCCTTTCTCTGGAGAAGGGAATATTTTTTAAGGAAAGAAAAAAAAAAAATCCCAACCCCAAACAAGTTTTTGAGCAGACACAAAGATTAGAAATACTGTAAGTGGTGGAGACAAAGCACCAAAAATAGCATCCGAAGTTTCCTCCATGTGCTCTTCCTGCAGGCAGCCTGCACTATATTTATCTTCACTTGCCATTTCTGCTGCAATCAATTTGCAATTGCCGCTGGCGAGGAACCCATCTATTAAAAGCTCGACTGAGATCTGTGGTGAAGATGTCTGTAATAAAAAAATCTGGCCATTTGTTTAAAAAAAAAAAAAGTGTCCTTCTTTGCAGATCCTCCTGGCCCCAAGAAAAATCCACTAAAATCGTCACCAGTCGCGTTGTCTGGGCTTGGGAGCAGCTGTGGAAATCCAGTGCAGGTTTCCTTCCATGTGGGGAGGGATTTGCTCTGCAGCCGCTCAGAAGCTTGGAAGCACTTGGCATTTGCTGCATGTCAGTGCCTTATCTCCGCGATTTGCTGCAGGCCGCCCTGGGGAGGTGGATTCCTCCAGGGTCAATTGCTTTTATTATAAAAACAAATGTTTTCTGTCATCCCTTTCATCCCAGGATGAAAGTGCAGATAGAAATCATGTGACTCCCTGCGCTGCCTTGGTGGGCCATGCTGCTAGGTGCTCACTCCCCCCCCCCAAAGAAATGGGGTAGGATGGACAGGGAAGGCAAATGGGAGCCCAGAGCGGTCTCTGCCATTGCCTAAAAAAAATGGGATGCCCATGGATTGCCTAAAAAATAACCCCATGCGGCTCTCCAGAGGCATGCAGCTCTGCCCCCGGCTTTCTGCCCCAAAGCATCACAGCCAGTGCTGCCACCTGCCTGGTTTCTGCCAGACCCAGGCACTGGCTGGGCACCCATCTGAACCCCCTCCACTCAAGGAAGGGATGCTGAGAGAGGCAAGAGGGTGACGGGGCTGTTTTGAGGAGACTGAAGGCATGCAGCCTGTGTAGCCAAGCAAAACAGCGGCTGCAGGGGGATACAATTGCTGCCTATAAATAGCACCGGGAAGCAAGCATTAGGGAGGGAAAAAAGCTATTCAAGCTAAAGGACAATGTTGGCACAAAAGCAAATATATATATATATATATATATAAAAAAAAAAAATAAATTAGTCATTAATAAATGAAGGCCAAAGATTAGAGAAAGTATCTAATATCAGAAAAGTGAGAGCTTGGAAGGCTTTCCGGGGGAAGGGTAGAGGAGACCTCAAACAGTGTTTAAAACAGGCTGTGGCTATTTTTTAAAAGCCATTAAGTTATGAGCTGTCAAATGCAGCCTGCTGTGATTGCAGATGAGCCTTTTTTTCTGCGTAAAAGGCAAGATTTGGCCTCTCTGTGACGTCAGAAACCACAGAGGGGCCTGGGAAGCTGCTCCATGCACAGCCCTGCGGGTACAACCCTGATCCCCACCACCTCCTCCTCCCTTGGGCAGATCGATCAATCCCAGCCCTTCCTGGAGCCCTCTGTGCCCGCTCTGCCCTTCGCAACTCATTAGGGACCAAACCTGCCTGGGGGGACGCTTTAATCCCCAAAGCTTCCCAGCAGTGCTGGGAGGGGTGGTGGGGGTAGGTGCTGGCCCCTTGCGGCAGGCGTGCCCCAGCCCGGGGATGTGGGGCTTGGGAGGTTTTTTTTTCTCACTACAGTTAAGGCATCGTGCTGGTAGCGGCAGCTCCTGCCAGCCTGTTCCGCAGCGGCCAGCGCAGGGTTGCTGCAGTGGGCCATATCCCACACAGCCAGCCCAGGGCCCCGCGTGATCAGCAAGGCGTGATGCCCCTGCACCCTCCCCATCTCTGGAAAGTATCAAAGCAACCAGCCTGGAGCTGTGCATGGAAGAAAACCCTGCAGAGATGCAACCCCCTGGGCCAGCAATGCGGGAGGAGTCCCAGTGGAGGGAGCAGAGGGGTCCAGGAGAGGTGGTTGGTTTTCTTTCCTTTTTACAAAAGCAAACCTGGACAAAGAAGTACATGCGGGACAAGCAACAGCAAGCACTGAGCTCGCTTGCCTCAGACCCGCTGACCTTTAAACAGCAACTGGTGGGAGCAAAGTTGGTGCTGGCATGGCAGCAGCCCCAAGATTTTGCAAAACTCTTGCTCTCGCCCCGAGCAACAGACAGATGGGCACCTGTCATGCCCGTATGTGCACTCCTGTGTGCCCCGTGGCAGAGCTGTCGAGGCAGGCGGCACAGCCTTGTCCCAGACGCAGGGACTGGCACCTGTACAACACCTGCCTTGTGCCCATGTCAGCCCTCTGCCCTGGCAGTGCCGGCCCCAGCTCCACGAGCCCCGTCCCTGCACTGTCCCCTTGGGAAAGACCAGGATGGCGACCCACAGAGTGCCCCCATGGGAACTCAAACACTCTGGGCTTCGAGACAGACCGATAGCTCAGCTGTTTGGTGATTGCGGTGAGCAGCCCCAGCAGTGCTTTGCCTGTACAAACCCCAGGACAGCTCTACTCACCCATGATAAGAGGAAGAGCCCTGCCCAGGCAGGGAGCAGGGGGAGGGGCCCCGTTATCTGCTGCAGTCACTGCAAGCTGCTGCGATGGCTTTGCTTTGCTACACTGGGGGAACTGCGGAATTAATTTTCCCTTGAAGCCTTCACCGATAGCCCAGTGCATTTCTGGCGGACACATTTTAGCCAAGAAGACATTATTGGCTTGAGTGCAAATTGTACTGTCTGTGCTGTACGAGCAGGTGGGGTAGATAAAGCTGTGAGCTCTCTGCCCTTGAAACCCTTTGACTTCACTGACTCCTGCAGCAGCACCCTGCACCATCCCTCACAGGGCCGGCAGCACCTTGGCTGTCAAATGCCCTTGGCCCTGTGCAGCCACAGGGCCCCATCCTGTCCCGTCCCACATGGAGCAGCTCCAGCATGTGTCCGGGCTGGGGGTGAGACCAGAGGGCTGCTCCTGCCTTGGGGCTCAACCAGCTCCCACAGCTGGGGCTGGGATGCAGGCAGCAGTGCAGGCAGCAGTGAGCGCCTGTGTGTCTATATGGGTACGGCAGTGACAGAGAGACAGTTCCTCCTCAGTTGCTATTTCCAGCAGATGAAGTCACCGGGCTGCAGTGCCTGAGCTCAGTGGAGGGCGAGTCAGTGCCGGCCTCGCCGAGGTGCCGTGTGCAGCCCCCTGCTGCACAGCAGCCTGCCGTGCCCCATGTTAGCATGGCAGTGCTGCAATGCACGAGGGCTGAGTTCAGTGGGGTTCAGGCTTTGCAGCAAAGCGGTGTCAGGGTCCCCAGCCCCACTGAGGCTTCATTGCAGGATGCCCCCCAGGCTCAGCTCTCCCGCCACAGTCCCACCACCACCAGCTCCAGGCAGCACCGAGGAGCTGCTTTTCAGAGCAGTGTTTGTCCCAGATAGCCGCATGTCCCTTCAGTGGGAACGTCCTTCCCGGGGCCATGGGGTGCCCCAGCGCATGGTCACAACGTGCTTTTTGTTTAAAAAGCCCTATGCACACTTTCATGCACGCTCTTGGCTGCGAACAGTGGTGCTGTGCCCATAGGCCCCAACGCAGCACCGCAGCTCACCAGCTACCGCTGCCTCCCGATGAAGGTGTCCAGCGTGGGACACACACACACTGTGGTTGGCTACAACACTGCATGGCCACAACTGTTGCTCACTGGGCACCAGCAGCCACAGCTGGAGCCTCCCAAAACCTGCCTGGGCTGCCCAAAGGATGTGCAGGAGGTGGGGGCTGTGAGAGTGGGGAAGGGACTGAACTGCCATGGCGACTTTCACACCAGCAGGGCTGACACCACTGTGAGCCCTTCTCCTCTCCAATCCCCCCATCGAGCTCCTTCTGCTTTTTTAGAGGTGTTTTCTGCTGCAGGGTTTAAGGCCCGAGAAGCAAACCCACCGCTGGCTGTTTGTGCCAGATTGGTGAGCTAAAAGAGCACATGGGGTGGGTGGGTGGATGCTGGTGGCTGCATGGCAGGGCAGGAGGGTGTGATGCCACCCCGTTGTCCCTCCCAGCACTGCAGCCTGGTCACAGCCTTGCACTGCAGCAGGGGTCCTGGTCCCTGTAGGTAGCAGGTATGGGGACACAGAGGTCTGAGCCAATGGGGTTGGATGTTGCTGCCATGGAGGTAGGTGTCCTGGAGCGGAGGCGCTGTGCTCCCCAAGCTCTGAGCATAGCCTTGGCTCTGGCCCCTTCCCTGCAGTCACGGTACAGGGCGGTTAAATCCTCTGCCACGGCTGTGATAACAAATTTGGTTTCCGAAGAAACAGAGGAAGCGAGAAATCCCTGGCTGCGTGGTGCGGTGTAACCCGTTGCCGGCCAGGGCAGGCAGCTGCCCATCTCCTTCCTGTTCAGTCTGATTTAGTTCGTTTGCCTTTTCCAAAGCAAAGTGTTGAAACTTGGAGGGGGGTGTTTGGCAAATCCCCTCCCTTGCTTATGAAAGCTGCTTCCTGGCACAGGGTTTCCGGCATCCTGTTCCTTCCAAACACCGCTGCCGAGGGGTGGTGGGGGATCCCAGAAATATGTGATACTTATAACCCAGTGTCTGAGCACTGGGTTTATCTGCCAGCTGCTCCCACCGGCTGCAGGGTGGCTATGGCCATGCCTGCGGCTCTGCCACCAGCTGAGGGGACTGACGCAGCCCATGATGGTGTCACATGTGCCCAGTGGGGGGCTGCAAGAGCCCTCTGCACCCACCAATGCTGCGCCTGTCTGGCTGTGTGTGCAACAGAGTGGAGCCAGCGGCACTGACCCTCTGGCACCCGTCAGCTCCAGTGTGCTCGGCCTCCCCCTTCCTTCAAAGGGCTTGGCCATGACTTGGTTGCATTTAGCACTTGAGCCCTTCACTGCTTTTGCTTAACCCCTGGTCATGGTACTGACCAGGTACTGGTATCTGCCATCCGCATGCAGGATTCGGGCAGTGGAGACCAGCCCTCGACGCACCAGCATAGGCAGTGTTAAACCAACACACTGCTGCTTTTGAACCAAAACCCTGTACTTCCCTGCAAGCCCACCCATATGCAACCACAAGACCTGCAGCTGCCCTAAACTATTTCTATAGCTCCAAAGGCAACCTTTACCTCGCTGTCCTTCAAGCCTCGGTGCCAATGGCACAAACTGCATCAACTCAGAGCAGATCTCCCAGGCAGACGCACTGTATGGCCACACCGGACACAGCATTGCTCCTGCAGGTTTCCTATGGGACCACAGGCTCTTCCAAAGGGAATTGGGCAGATAAGCAGCAACTTTTGCTGCTATTATTTCTGCTATTAATTCTGCTTTTCATGCTAGGTGAGGGATATGAAGCCTTAGCATGCTCCCTTGGTTTCAACAAGACAGCCTTTGGTGCAGATCCGCATGCCAGGGCAGTGGGGATGCAGCTGCCCCAGAGCCACCAGGAAGCAGCTCACCCCGGGGGGATGCCCAGCACCCACAGGAGCCCTGCCACAACCTGAGAAGTGGATTTTTGTTTTGTGCTGGCAACTTTGCAGCCAGCCAAGGGCTGGTTGACCACCGCTCTTGAACAAAAGCTGCATCAAAGCTCAGACCACGGACATCGAGTCAAAGCCCAGGGGACCAAAGGGGCACAAATGCCCCTCACCTGGGCAGGGAAGTGGGTGCTCATCCTGGCTTCTCACCCTGAGGTCTCTGGGGCCAAGTCAGGTTGGAAAACACAGAAGCAGAGCTCAGCAGCCCCAGCAGAGGCTGGGGTCAAGTAGGTCTGTATTGGAGCCAACACACAAGCATGTGCCCTGTGGCAGGTGCACATGGAGGCACTAAGGGTTGGGAAACCTCTGCAAAAAACTGCCAGGAATTGGCCAGGAAAGACCCTAAGAGCGGAATGGATCCCATCAGGTATTTGGTTCCCCTCTGTGAGGTTCCCAAGGACATCTGTGCAAGGTGGAGGCACCGGCGTGGGCAGCTGCCTTGAGGCAGGGATGTGCCACCTCTGAGATGTGCCTGGTGAGATCCCCAAGCCTGTGAGGCAGGGAGCCCTGGAAGGCAGCCCCAGCGCTTCTCACCTCCTCTGCTTTAGCTCCACCGCCTGGTGTGTCCAGCAGCCACTTCAAGGGTCTGATAGCTGCAACCCGCAGGCTGGGTTCCAGCGAGGCATCCTGGCACACCCAGCAGCCCTTCCTTCCCCCATCCCCATCATACCGACCATCACAGGCTCCTCCACGTTTTCTGTCCATTCGTCTCTGCCTGTGCTCTGCTCCGCTTCTGGTACCAATGGCAGCCCAACAGCGGCTGCTCCAGGGCCTGAACATCTTCCCTGTGCCCACTGGTCAGGCTCAAGAGGATACAACAGCCCTTTGCCTGGAGCAGTACCTGGTAGAGGTATGTTCTGTGTGGTTTTTAATTCACAGTAAGAAGTAGTAAATTGGAGTAAATTTAGCACAGATGGGAAGTGAGCCAAGCCATGCTGGACTGAATTCTTCACGTGCCTCTGCTCTACCCCATCGAGCCCCTCACCCTTATGGCCAAGGGTGGTTTGGACTCTGGGGAACACTCATTGCCTGGTCTCTGTCTTGAAAGGAGCTGGAGGGAGAAGCAGGATTTTCTTGGAGACCTCGAAACACAGAGTTTGACTACACACTATTCACAATTCAGGGCCCCACGATATGGGTACCAGTACAATCCACCATGTGATGCTGAAGCAGAGCAATTGCTTATATGAGCTCCTGCTTCCAGGAGAGCGGGCTGTAGCAATTCAAGCCAGTGGGGAACAGGCAAAATTAAACTGAAGAACAGTATTTTGGGCTTTTTTTCTTGGTAAATATGGAAATAGAGTTGCAGCTATTTAGCTTGAAAACCATTCAATTAGTGCTGTTTCCCACACAGACAATACTATGGTCCTTGAGGGGCCAGGCTGAATGCATGCCAGAAAAAGCAGAGGTGAAGAGCCGAGTCTCCTGCGAGCCCCACATCTTTGTGCGGCTGTATGGAAATGAGTGGTCACGGCTGCCAGCCGCATCGCATGCCACCGCCTTCTTGAGGATGCTTTGTGCTCATGGTGTTTTCTGCTACAGTGCCAGATCTCAGGAAATGATGAATTTACTGGTCACCCAATGCCTCTGCTTTTCAGCAAAATGACTCAGGTATGGATGGAGCAATGCAAAGTAAGAGAGCACTGGTGTTACTCAGCCAAGGCCAGACAAAAGCTATTTCAGCCTCCGGTTAAAATCCTACTTTTTCTCTCTAAGTGCATTTACTGGAAAAGTGTCAAAGACAAAGAATGTAAAAATGTGCTTACGAATAGCACAGCAGTTCCCAGGAGTGATTTTCTGTAGCAAGGTTGCACATTCCTGCCTATCCCTCCGGCCATGGCAGGAGCTGGTTTGGGTATTCCCTTAACACATGGTCCTTGCTGGAGAACCAAGCCATGAAAGGGGCAGAAAAGGTTTCAGCAAAGCCTCCTTCCTCCCCTTTCCCGACTCAGGTAGTGGAAACTCTGCAAGTCACCCAGCAAAGAGCTAGGTCTTTTAAAAATGAGGGCTACACCACACTGCCCTGCTCTCTGGGCACCCACCTTGTGCGCCCATCAGTATGGTTCGCCCTTTTCACTCATCTTTTAGAGAAGAGCTTGTGTCACATTGTTCCTGTGGTTTTGTCGATTGGAAGAAAAGCTGAAGTAAAAAAAAAATTGACCACGTATGCAAAAAATGTAGGTGTGGGAGGGAGCAGAGAGGTGGGAATTTAGAACAAAAATTTGCTGCAGGGTCTGGCTGCCTGAGCACTGACAGTTCTGCTGCCCTGGGAGGCTCTCGGTTCAAACCCCAGCCCGGCTGCTGACTCGGCACATGGCCTCAGCCAAACAGCTCAACCTCCGCATCCCACTGCGGCATCCTGGGGACAGGCCAGAGCCAGCATCTCCCAGCCTGGGAGGTACCAACAACAGCAGGGAGCACCAGCAGACCAGCCTGAGAACTGGATTCAGGTCGAGCAGTGAAGAGCTGAAGAGCTTCACCCCTGCTTAGAGCAAAACGAAAAGGGTTACGCTCAGCCCTTCCTAGAAGCCAGGAAATTGCTCTCTCTTTTGTGTTTGATGTTATGGTGGGAAATTGTAATGACACGGGCAGTGCAAAGGCAGTGCTTGGAAGGGCAGCAGTCCCGTCTGCACTTTGCACGGCAGTGGTCCTTCGTGGACCGCAGTGAGCACTGCCAAAAAGCTGGAGTAGAAAGGGAAAGCGGGTAGTTATCTCTGCAGCCTGCTGCTGCAAAAGGAAACTGTCCCTTACATCAATCTGTAACAAAGACTCTTGCTGAAATAGGGGTCCTTGCCACACCTCTGTTGCCTTCCTTGTAATCAAAAGCTCCTTTCTTTCATAATAATCTCCATTTTAATCTAGTACAAAAAAAGCATTTTACTCTCACGGATTTCATTAAACTGCCTATTCCAGCTCTAGCAATACTATGAACCTGATGACTCAAAAACATGCTGAAGCAGAAGTTAGGTAGGAGGGATCAATAGCAATTTATCAGGAAAAAAACAGCCCAGGAGAAGCAAGAAGTTTCAATAAGACACAAGAAACTCAGCTTGAGGAAAGTACCATCATATCCCCTGTTCCAGGAATCAAACACGTTATTTCAAACTTATACACTGCAAAATGTTGCAAAATAAAAACTCCCTATTATTCCTTCAGACTAGTTTGAACTTCCTATGATTTAACAAAGATGTAATCATATCCGCAAAGATCCCAGAGTTCCTTATGAGCATCTTAAAAAGTAGGAATGAATCATTTCCTTGTATGACAATCAACTTTGCAATGCCATGATCTTGGAAATGACAGTTGAACAGTCAAAGGCAAGCACTCAAAAGAAAATAAAAGCATTTAATGCAAAACATTTTACCAAAAGTTTTTACAGCAATTTCATATAAATGGAATCTTCTCTTAAAACATGAAACCACCAATATAAATGTATTGTTACAAAGCTGATTACAAAACTATCTCCTCAGCCACGCAGAGAGGTAGGGAGGGTATTTCTGTCATCTGAAAACACCTAAGATGAACTGAAAAGTAACGTTCAGGATCTAGCCTGCTGTGTCTAAGTGATGGTAACACACATACGTTTTTGGATTAAAACATTAAAACTTCACAGGCTGATATATCTTTACCCCATAAGGCCTTTATTAAGCTTTCTAATAATTTGTGGGTATGCAACAGAAATATTTGAGATGCCCGTCAGCTATATTATATGGTTCTCCCTAATGATGGGAAGACTGATGTCGGGGCAGACTACAGTATGTGTTCCCCTGCAAGGAGCAGGCTTTAGGGATGGTTGGAAAAAAAAAAAAAAAGTAAAGTTGTTTCTATTCCTGCTCAGTTGCTCCAGGCTGTAGTTTCTGGGACCCGAGGGCAGGTTTGAACTGGTGCATCCTGGCCCCTCTGGCTGCCCAGTGGCTTAGGGAAGGCCAGCCACTGAGAGGAACAAGTGGTGCAGCTACCCCAGGCTCCCCATCTAGAGCCGCTGCTTCCCAGGCTGTCAGAGACTTAAATGGGTACAGAGAGAGCTCATTTTGGAGTGAGCGAGGCCCTACGGAGACTGACAGCAGTCAGTCCAGCCAGGAGGCAGGCCCACAAAGAGCAAGAGACAGAATTGGTCCTTGTTGAGAACTAGCAAAAGGCAGCTGGGAGGGAAGGGCAGGACAGGCTGGAGCCCTCTCCTCCCCTCCGCAAAGCACTACAACAGCACAGGCGCTTCCCCAGCATGTTAATTCATTCCTTCATTTGCCAGACTTGGCTCGTCTGGAAATGATTACCTGTAAAAGGAGCCCTTTCACCAATGTAGCTGTTCACTGAAGTAGCATCCTGCAAGGCTGGGCTCTGCCTGGTCTGCTGCCAGCCAAGCAGAGAAAGGCTCCAGCTAATCCCCAGCGGAGCTGGGCTGCCTGCTCCCCGCTTAGCAAAACAACAACAAAAAGGCCTTCGAGGAAGATGCAGTGGGGGGAACGCAGCTCTCTAGAAAACAAAGCCACATTAACCAGCCTTAACAAAGCAACAGTTTTCTTCCCCAGTGGAAGGGCAGGCTGGTGCCTTCCCTCCCCAGGACAGACTGTCTTTTGGGCTCTTCGGGGACATGTGGGAGGCCGCCTTTTTTTTGCTGTGCTGCTCCAGTGCTAGGCTCCCCGCGCTGCTACCAGGAGCTGAAGTCCCCAAAGCCTGTGCTCTTTTTCTCTTTCTTTGCAGCTGTGCTGGTTGAGGGCCCATCATCTTCCACGCTGCGCTTCCTGGAGCCAAAATGAAAACAACTCTCAGGGACTATTTACTGTTCAGTGGGACCAGGGCAGCTGGATGCCTTTCCTCTCCCAGCAACAGCTATGCTGGAGCTAGCCCATCCCTTATCAATTAGAGAGGAGTACAAGCTTTGTGCCAGCATGGGGACCTCAGGGGGGTGGGGATGGGGGCCTTTGGCATACCCAAAAAGAGGGAGAGTGTCAGTCTGTGGGGATAGTTTGGGTCAGGCTTTGAACACTTCCAGGAATGTGTTCAAAACCCAACAAGTTCTCCAAGCCAGAGCTGAAGATTTAACAGCTGTAGTTTTTTAGCACAGTCACAGTGAAAATGGGAGCCACAAGTTCTCTCCCCGCCTTCTCACCTGCATTTGTGGCAGCAAAAGGATTTATGGGGAATTAGGTGTAAAGCAGCTGGACAGGTTTTTCAGATCCTTTCCTGTTTCTTGAGCATGGCCTGTTGCAGTCGCTGCTGCTATTCTCAGCCTCTCTCGAGCAGAGTTTGCAGCTCCGTGGAAACACTACGCAGCCAGCTCACGTACTGTGGTTTTATTGTCAGATATCAGCAACCAATAGGGAGAACCGAGAACCCGGAACCTGCCAAAGGGCTGCTACAGACCAAACTCCCAGTTTCAAGGCAGGCTGCAATGAGTGCAGGACTAGGAAAGAAAAGTCCTTTCTATACTACTTGGCCCTTTCCACAGAGCTGCAAGCTCTGCCTGGGTTTCCTCTGTAAAAGTGCAGAATGGCAGCAATTTTAAGCTGAACATAACATTTTAAGGGACAAGCAATATTTTGTAACTGAAAACGTTTAACTGACACACCAAACTGACCTGCATGGGCTAACATACTGTTGTTCTCACAGTTATCAAATGCCTGTAAGTTATGCAGGCACATACAAGCTGATTAAATAGCTGTCAAGATCTGTGTATGCATAAATACACGTCTTTATGCAGCAGACAGACAACAGCATTTTTGCAAATGCTTTTAGAGAAGTCTGCAAAAAATCAAGTGGAAGGCATTTATTTTAATTTATCCAAAACTCATGCAAAGCTGCCACTCAGGTGGGATTCTGTACTGTCCTTAGGAAAGCAAGCGATGCTGCCAATCCCAATGGGTGTACAAAGGGTGTCTGGGAGACGATGCTTTAGGACAAGCCTGTACAACCAGCCAGGCACCCTGGAGCTACTCGCCAGACGCCCTGTGCTCCCACGGCAAGCCTGGGAACTTGCTCCCCTTTCCGGCCATTTCAGTTGTGCTGGTACAACTGTTTGTGCGGCTGAACAGGGAACCAGATCAGCAGACTGATACGGGTTTAAGGCAACTACTTTGTGCAGGGGAGAAGACGCTAAAAGAGAAACGTCTGTGGGACTGTGGCCTTCAGAAATAGCTGCAGAAGAGAAAGAGAATAAAAGATGGTGTAGGAAGTGACACAGTACAATTCCTCAAGGACTTCTGAGTTGTGGAAATGTAGCTACAGTTCTGAAGTCAGCACATGCTGTTAAAGACCAACTTGGTCATGTTCAAGTGCTAAAAGAAAAGCTCAGTTAACTTGTAATCTTGAAAAACAACAGAAGTATAGGGAACTGTTGACTGTTAGGACTGCATGAAGATGCCTTTGCGAAGCCTGCTGGCACAAACCAAACATCTGAGCAATGGCACTGGACAGGGTCAGCATCCAGCAGGAAAGGCAACTAATACACTTGACAAAGATCAGATAGGCAGGGAACTCACGCTGCAGCCATGTTAATGTATTTTCCAATCCCCTGCCGGTACGTTTTAGGAGTCTGGACCTCTTTCTTTGGTGGGACCACCTCAGCTTTTGTTTTGGCTGCTTCTTCTTCTAGCTGGACCTTCTCTCTTTCTGCAGCAACCTGTGGGAAGAAAAGAGTGCGATCTGTTGCAAGAGCTAGTCTAGAGTAAGGAGAAAATGTCTACAATTCTTTGAAGCTTTAAAGCACTCTAGAACAGCAATCAGCACTGCTATGATTACAGGGCAGTCTTTAGGAGACAGACCTCAAGGGCCACTACAAACAGGCTGTCTGCAGCCATTATAACAAAACTCCTCTTTTCTCACCTGCAGCTACCCATAGCTACTGTGGGCATTTGGAAAGAAAGCCATCGTAAGCGTGACAGACTGGGAGCTGTGCCAGACTCAGTTACAAGACCTCTCTGCTGAAAGAGCGGCGATGACCCTGGCACACAAGGCAATGCTGAATGGCAGCTGTATAATCTTAGCTTGCAACCATATGGGCCAGGGGGCTGCCCATGTCCAAAGAAAAGGCATTAAGTTACAAAGTTCTCCAAAGAGCTTTGGCCTTTCAAAAAACCCAACCAACCAACTATCCTCACCTGGGCATCTGCCTCTTCATACGGATCAACAAAAACGGTTGTTGTCTGAATTTGTATTTCCTCCTGGGAGCAGAAGAGAAGAAGAGCAAATCAATCTGCTGATTAAGTTGCGCCATCTCTCCCAAGTTCGGCTTTCAGAGAAGCATCAGCGGGGTGAACTGCACTGCCACATGAGGGCTATGTGTTCGCTCCCTCCTGCACAGCCCCTGGTGCTTCACACATACCTTGGGACGGTCTGTTTTTGGGTCACTTTCCACATTCTCCATAGCAGTCAGAGTCTCAAAGCCACCAACCACCCTAAAAGAGGAAGGACACAATTTCCAGCTGTCACAACACACTCAAAATATTCCTGCACCCTTACATCTAATATATCTAATTTATGCCCATTACTCTAGCAGATTTTTAAACCATCATGTCTGGGGCAAGAGGAATTAGCAACTGTATTTGAAGACCTAAGATAATGTCATTCAGTGCGGAAGGTAAAGATTTTTTTCTGAAATTTGGGATTTGAATTTAAAATTAAACAGAACATAGAAAAGTCAAACACTCAGAGGCAAAGCCAAGCCATTTGTCCAAAAACCTGGTAGCCACACAAACCAGCAAGATGGAGAATGAGCGACTGTAGACAGCCATCTGTGCAAGAAGACACAAACCCATTTCAAAATGGATTCACTTGCTAACGCTACACCCATAAATTTGGAGCTCATTTGTTACTCCCATGTGCTTCGAAAAACAAACCAACAGACTTGGTTTGTTTTCATTAAAGTTTTCATTAACTTCTGATTTTCTACCCGTTTTTTTTTTTTAAATTGTATATCAGACCGAAGAGTGTTATTAGGAAGAAAGGGAATTGTAACTATGGCACTATTGGAGACCAGTGACAGACCTGTCCGTAATGACACCAGTAACACAGAAAGCACAGGACTGCTCCTGAAGCACATCATGACCGTGAGCTCGTGAAGGCTCTGGGAAAGCAGCAGAGCATCAAGTCACAGCCACAAGATAACGCCGGGACACTTTTCACCGCAGTTTCTATTTAGGAGGATGTAAGATCCCTGGTCTCTCATTTTTAAAGTCAACATATCCAAATACTTGCTTCAAAATGTTTAAGAAAGGCTGAAGACTTTCTGGACTGTTGCATGTTCATTTTCAAAAAAAGTGTGGAACAATGGGAAAGTTCCAGAAAAGGATATTTAGAAAGGATAAATGGGGTGACCCAGATAATTATAAGCCTGTCATCCTGGCATCTATCCCAGCAAAATAATGGAATAGTGGAGACAGGACATGATTAAGAAAGAAAGGAAATAAGTAACGGCAATCAACAAGGTTTTGTGGAAAACAGAGTCTGTCAAACAACCTTCTATCTTTGAGACAATTGTGGTTAACAGGGATAACAGTGTCCGTGGAACAGACTTCTGGAAGGTGGCTGATATTTTGATTGAGAAATTAGAATGATATAAAGTGAACACAGCACATATTAAATAAAAAATTGGCTGACAGGTGTCAAAATCTAATTTTAAATAGGAACCACTGAGTCAGTATGTTTCCAGAGGGGTCCTGCTGGGATCAGATCTTGGTCCCAGGGTATTTAACACTTTTATCCACATCAGCATCCCCAATTAAATCTGAAAACAGCTATACTTAGAAGAGCAGTAAATAAAGACGAAGACAGGCCGTTGATGCCGAGCGATCCAGATCTCTTAGAAAAGCAGGCTGTAGCTGGACAACATCTGTTTTAATAGAGCCAAGCCACATGGCCAGGAACCAAAAATACAGCCCATATTAATGGCTGTGGGACAATGAGAAGCAGCCGTAATTCTCAAAAACACTGCTCCTGGAGCCAGAGGAGTTTGAGGCCAGGAGCTCAGCAGTGAGGGCAGGACCCAGCCATCGAGGAGCCCAGGGCTGCCCATGAGATGGAGCAAACCAAGAGCCAGCATTCCTCCAGCCTTCATGGGGTGGCAACTGTTTTGAAGCCTGATTGCTGGGATTACTGGGACTCCAGTACCAGCACAGGTAGCCTGTCAAGGGCTGAGCAGATGAAATGGAAGAAAATCAAATTAAACGAAACTGGTGGAAAAAATTCAAACTGGTGGAATATGTAGAGTGTTTTATCACCTAACACTGCTTTTGTATCAAAGAAATGAGCAATACCTCAACCAAAACACACATCATATTCACAGGTATTTGACACATTTATACTCTTCTATTACAATATCTCATTCTTGCAGGTGTTTTGCAGCCAGGCAGCCCTCTCCAGTCCCAGCATGACAGTCTGCCCAGCCAGCACCAGGAGAGGCCCATGGCTATCACCTGTGATGGTCTCAGCTGATCCAAAGAAGAAATACACCTCCTACTTACCACTCCACACCACACTATTTACACATCTCATGCACTCCTCCCAAGAGCCACGTCAACCAAATGAAACAGGCTGACCGCTGTGGTTTGAAAGGCAAGTGGGTCCTTCTCATTCAAGACTCCTTGTGCTTAGTGCAGCACCACTGTCCCTCACTGCCGCCTCACGGGCTGGGACAGGCACTAAATGTGCCCCAAAAGACAGACCCCATCACAGAAAACAAAACTGTGCAAGTGAGAGAGGGCGCTGCTCAGCACCTGCCTTGAGCAGAGCCGTCCTTGCTAGCATTTTGTTGCTGCTGCGCTGCTCCAAACTTCTCCCCTTTACTCCTCAAGGGCCTGTCAATATTCTATAATCAGGTTGTGACTTTTAAGAGCAATTAAAAAACATGTATGCAGGCTAGAACAGCCTCATTCATTTGCAACTGGAGGTAGCACACTGGGGGAAGCAGCACAGGGCGTGAAGACCCTGCATGAACTTTGGAAAGTTTGTAACAAAAACTCAATTTTAAAATCCTTCTCGAGGCCAGTATCAGATTCACTTATAATACTGATGATTAACACACAGCCCAAGATATATTCACTGTATTTTAATTGCCCCTAAAGGAAACTTCTGATTTAATATTGGAGGATTTTCTAGCCAACAGCTCCACTCATTATCTGCTCGTATGTTTTCATTTAATTAGGTTCTGATAATTTGAAATAGCCAGATCAGCTATGCACTGGCAATCTCAATTGAGTAATCCCTTAGCCCATAGCTAGACCTCCCACAATATTAGCCCTAATGCATTTTGGCTATGCTCACAAATCTTCAGTCGCTATGCTAATTAAACTTTATTGGGAATACTTTGTCACTTGTACATTTTAAAAGGCTGTGACAGACATGGCATTCACAGGTCATCAGTAAATGACCTAAACTGTCTATTTTGACATGATTATGAAGGGCTAAGGGGGAAGAAGACAACGTTGTTATGCCTGCAGAGCATGTAATTCTTTTTTCTTCTTAGCTTCTTGTCTCTAAAATGGAAAATTGCTTTCTTTTACACTGCATTCTCTAACATTTTGCACAGAGAGTAACTCTATGCATATTACAGTGTCAGCACAGTGAGCTCTCAATATAGGTTTATGTCTTTAGGCACTGCCATAATATCAATAAAAAATAAAAATTAATTTGAATACAAACCACCACCTCAGAGAAGAGAGCTCTGACCAGAGGAACTGGAAATAATTTACTAGTCACTTTTGTTCAGGGAGCACTTGGAAGCTTTGTCAAGGATCAGGCCCAGCTGAGACTGGTGTTTCATCAGCAAAAATTAAAATCCAAAAAGGGCAAGATCTGATTGCAGACATCACCCATTCAGTAAAAAATGAACTACACACTAATCAGGGCAGTCATGGCTGGATGCAAAAAAAATGGAATATTCCAAATTAAGGTCTCAAACCGTAAAGGATTTTGCAAACTTTCCTCTGATTTTTCTAAGTAGAGAGATGATGTACACGCAGGCTCTCAAAACATTACATGTTGTTATTGTCAAATCTCATGATGTTACATCGCTGTACTAAAATCAGTTTGACGACATATAATGTGTCTAAGTCCATACACTGGCATCTGTTACAGCAATTGCTCCTCACAGAATGAGGAAACCAACACGCCAGAGTAGTTTTGGGGATTCTTTGCCTGTCTCACAACACATATTCTGGGTGTAGGAAGAAAAGCTCACAGACATCTTGCCAAGAAAAAAGCCCGTACAAGTTATATGTAGAAAAGACCATCAGATCAGTACATTAAAGCATTAAAAAAAAACCTCTAAGGAGAGAGCCACTACTTAATATTATTCTAATATCCACTAACTTTGAACAAAAAGAGATAAAACCTGTTCTATGAATATATCAGCATAAGGAACTCTGTACATCATCTTCATTAAAACAAAATGCAAACTCCAGAAGTTCAGACTAGTATCGCTTTATACCCTTTACATGTGCTAAGTGGATTACACAGACAGTGACAGGTCACACCATGTTAGCCTTTCTCATTCAATGTCACTTGTGCTAAGTTGGGAGCACAGCGGGGAAGGGAAAGGAGAAGGGCAGAAACAAGTTTAACCTTTTCCACTGTTTCTGGCTCTATCCCTTTTATAAGGTGCCACACATGCTTTATCCTAAATTGACCAAGTGAGATTTAAACACATGTTCAGATGACATCCTACGGTGAAAAGGATGATACCTTCAAGACACCTTTTACTTTAGAACAACCAGTGAAACCGAGGGTTTGCTGTGTGCTTCCAGTAGATGTTGAACAGAGAAATTATGATCTCAACTATATATTTAGCTCAGCATCCCTGAGACAGCTTGCTGTATTTTTAGAGGAGCTTGATAAATGTTGCATTACATTTAAGCATGGACAACAAGGTAGGTACATTTAGTTTTTTTCTGTTAGCATAGTAATGAAAACAAAAATGTGCCCTTACTCGTGCAATTCTGTTTTCTTGAAAACTGAGCTAAGTTAGCACTGGAAATCTTTGCATTTCAAATTTAGAGATGTTATTTAAAATCTTACTTCCTGTTAAGGCTCGTTTATGCAAACTAGTAACCTTGCTTCATAAGCACTGCCAATGTCTTTGCATGAAGTGTAAGTGAAACATCTGGAGCAAGCTCTATCCATTTGCAATGCCAATGAAAGTCTCGCTGTACATTAGTTAGTGCTGCTCCCAGAGAAAACTGCAGCTCCCTAGCAGTCTCACAGACATTCACACATGGACTTCCTCTTTCTCTTATTTTTGTTTAGAAGAATTATAGGAATTAAGCCTTATGCAATGCTGGGGATGGCAGCGGTCCAAGATGATAGAGTTTCCTGGTCAGAAGATGATACAAGAACAATGTCTGGACTTTTTTAAAAAAATGCTTTAAACTAGAAACAGAAACCAGAAAGAAACGTTGTTTTGTAAACACATTCTGCCCTCAAGGTTATTTTTATAACAAGGATATATATATGCACAATACATACATTTATATACACAGAGAACAATACATTCATGCACAAACACATACACTCAGGAAAAAATATTTTCTATGTACACACCCAGTCTGAAATGGAGCGAGCAATTCAAACTTGCAACAAGGATGCAGTGGAAACATATCAATCTCTCATAAGGGCTTAATCTAGCAGGTGAGACACAGTAATGAAGGGCACTGAAAAAATAAAACAACTTGGAAAAAAGCATTTTGAAACTAGACTCAACAGATGAACCTGGCACGTAAGGACTTCTCTGCTTTGGCACAGGTTCCTCTTCAGAGATCATACAACTGTTTTGGAAACAATAGCAGCCCTCATGCAGCTCCGACAGCCCAGTCCGCGTGTGCTACGTGAAATCATGGCCATGGCTTCCACACGGAGGCCTGGTTTATTTTCCCACCTTGCTCTTCACTCCTATCCTGTGTCTGGGGAGCAGACTCTGCGGTGCAAAATTAGGTCAGGCTCCCTACACAGATGCAACAACAGAATTGGCTCTTCTGCTGTCACACAATTTCTCCATCCTTCAGATGTACTAAAGCAGAAGAGCGACAAGAACACGAGTTTCCCAGCTTTGAAGTCATTGGGGTTCACTGATTCAAATCATACAGGGAATATTACAAGTGGAAATAGATGTTGTTCGTCATTTAACCGTACCTGGGTAACTGAATAATGCCTGATAGTTATTTTATGTAGCTAATTACTTTAGAGGACAAGAGTTACTTTCATTGCCCCATTCTACAGAATTGCAGTAGAAAGCATTAAACAGGTTAAGGAATACTTAATACAGAGCGATACTTATCCAAGGAAAGAAGTCTCTTCCCCAAAAGCATCTGGCAAGGGGAAGAGGGAAGAAAAGAGAAGACTAAGCTGAGTGCATGTCAGCTACTGACTGGTGCCTCCAATTTGACCAAGTCTGAGGTTTCCCAAACCACCTTGTTCATTATTTCCAGGAACAAGAGAATTGAAGAATGAGCGGCAGAAACCTCAAGAGATGGTTAAAAGATCTGCGTAAGCAGATACGTGCAGCCACGTACAAAGGGGAAAACTGTCCTCCATATACTCATCTCCTGTCTCAGCTGCCACATCCTTTCCTCAGTTCTTGACAAACACAAGTGATGCTCTAATAAACACACAGAACTACTGCACAGATAATTTCCAGCTTTGCCACTCTGACCACAACACTTTTCCACTTTTCTCTCCGCTCCCTCTATTGCCCTTCTTTTTATCACATCACATCACATCACATACTTGCAACCTGCCCTCACTTTCAAGCCCATCATGCCCTGCTTGTTCTAAATCTCACCCAAAATTCAGAGAGAGCATTTCTCTCCTCCTGCTGATCAGCATGGCTCGATCACCTTCCACTATTATTTTAAACATGCACTTTTTCATGTGTCCCTTTAGCTTTGGAACAGGCTCCCCCAAGACATCCACAAAGCCATTTCATTTTTCCTGGGGTTTTCTTCTTCCTTGGTTCTGAAGAAAGTGCAAACTGTCAGTGGAAGGTAGGCTGAAAGGGGTCACTGTTGTGACTTCCCTGTTATATGCAGTCTCTTTTCTACTTACACAGCTCCCTGGGACAGAGATTATGTTTCTATTTCTGCTTATAAAGGGCAAATGTACCAGGTCCCTGATCCACAGGAGCTGTGAGCCATTGGAGTAACGGAAAATATAGTAACAACACAGATGGGACGTGCTTGCATCTAAATTTCATAAAGCACACCAGACAGGAATGTGAGCCTACACTGGTGTTTTGGCTGTAACATCCCTGTAGCTCACGCAGCTCACGCAACACTTGAACTCCCAGTTGTAGCATGGATAAGAGGAAGCCCCCTCACACACAGCCCACAACAGCAGCAGACAGGACTTTCCCCATGCAGCAGTCACCTGCAAATGCTTCTCATCCACTCTGTGCAGAGCAAATGCATGTTGGTTGGTTTACATTATTTGAGTTTATAAATTAAACCTCTTACCAGCCAGCTAGAAGCCAACAAAAGCCACCAGTTAGTTTTCAGGTTAATTACAGCATTCTCTATGTCAGGAGAAATGGTAATTTACTAGAAATGGTAATTACTAATTTAATCTCGGCAGCTCTAGGAGCAGGGAATCTGTGCAGCCTGCAACACACCTCCAAGGGAAGGCATTCTTCTCTCACTCTCTGCCTTTGTTTTTGCTCCCCATCCATGCCAAATTATCTCCTTTATTTTCAGTAACACCCATCCTCATTATTGCCATGGTGGGCAGCACAATCATGACAAGATGCCCTCCCTGTCCTCCAGCTGCAGCCTGCTCCTGAGACTTGAAAATTCCAGTGCACCAAGCCAGACACGTGCCACCTCTTCACAGTCCCACTGCCTGCAGCTGGTGTGTTTTCCAAACATACTTAACAGCCAAACATTCAACTCTTAATAGCTGCTACTATGCAAAAATTGTGTTTCAAACCAGCGGGGACATGAATAAGATGCAGTTCTCCAGAGAAGGAACTTTTCGATGTTCCATCCCACACAGCGCCAAAAAAGAATAAAGGGGTGGGGTGGGGAACGGTTGCTCTTTCACTCTTCTTTGTTCTCCAAAGTATGGAAAGCCTGCTGAAAAGTTCTATACAAATCACAAATAGGTCAAATTCTGCTCTCAAAGATATGTATGTGACACTCACTAACGTGAACCAGAGCCGCATTGAAATAGCTGAGGGTACAACTGGGACCAGAGTATTTAGGTTTTTATATTAACTGAAATAAGTAATCCTCAAATCTATATGAAAGTCACAACAGGCCAGTAAGCATCTGCCCTGGTTTCGGCAGGGATAGAGTTAATTTCCTTCCTAGTAGCTGGTACAGTGCTGTGTTTTGGATTTAGGGTGAGAACAATGTTGATAACACACCGATGTTTTAGTTGTTGCTAGGTAGTGTTTACACTAGTCAAGGACTTTTCAGCTTCCCGTGCTCTACCGACTAAGAAGGCTGGAGGTGCACAAGAAGCTGGGAGGGGGCACAGCCAGGACAGCTGACCCAAACTGGCCAAAGGGATATTCCATACCATGTGACGTCATGCTCAGTATATAAAGCTGGGGGAAGAAGAAGGAAGGGGGGGACGTTTGGAGTGATGGCGTTTGTCTTCCCAAGTCACCATTAGGCGTGATGGAGCCCTGCTTTCCTGGAGATGGCTGAACACCTGCCTGCTGATGGGAAGGAGTGAATGAATTCCTTGTTTTGCTTTGCTTGCGCGTGTAGCTTTTGCTTTCCCTATTAAACTGTCTTTATCTCAACCCACGAGTTTTCTCACTTTTACCCTTCCAATTCTCTCCCCCATCCCACCACGGGGGAGTGAGCAAGAGGCTGTGTGGGGCTTAGTTGCCGGCTGAGGTTAAACCATGACAGTATCCAATTAAGACAATCCAATTTAACATTCATGGAAACAAAAAATTCTTATTTCATGGGTTCATTCTATTCTTAAACCTAGATATTATTCCTAGATATGCTTCTGAGATATTATTGTACTATACAGACTAAGATCAGATACAGTCAACAAATCCTGGAAACACCAGGATCTAAAATAGCAAACTGAAGCTGGAGTTTCACTAGAGGTACAATCTCTTGAATCTTTTGGCTTTTATGGCTTTTAAAAACAAATGCAGGTAAAAAGAGCTGAAGGAGTTTGATGACAGAATGCAGATCTTATGAGCTGCACACATCAGACTTTTATATTAAATTTGTAGGTAAACTTGATTATTCAACTATTCAATTTGTAGATAAATATAGAGTGACTGGAATGCATCTATTCCAGCATCTTCATTTTTTACATTCTTTGAATTAATCTTCATTTACATGCAAGAAAGTCCAGAGTAAAATTCACCTGCTCTGTGTTCAGATGAAGATGTCACTCAGTTTTTATGCAGGGAGCCAAACATGATTCTAAAACAACATTTTTAATAAAGTTGTTCCTTTGTATTTCAGCTAAGAATATTTGCGGTGCTCAGAAAGCAGCATCATTTCTTTGGCAACCAAGTTCAGATTTCTATAGCAGCAAGGACAATTCAAAAATTAACACAGTCTTTCCTAAAACTGCTACTGCATAAATCTCTGCTGTACACTTAACCAGAGTTACCTGGGCTGAAGTAATTCCTCTCTAAAGGGCAACGTACAGTGTGAAACATTATTTGAACTATTTTACCCATAAGGTACTTGAGATATTATGCACAGTGCAAAGGCTTCTGGGAGCACAGTCCCTGCATTGCAGTAAGCTCAACTACTCTCTAAATTCTTTCCTGGTGAATTACGGTAAAACTGGAGCATGCTGGGGAAACACAGCAAAGACACTGGAGGATTATACAGGATGCTCACTGAAGCCAGGTTGCACCCAGAACTGAAGAACAGTCACATTTTCAGCTGAGCTGTCCTAACCCAAATACTATTTGATGAGGTGGCAAGCTCAGGTTAGCAGCATTACCGTATGGGATTTAATGGGATTTTTGCAAGGAGGACTCAAATTGTAGCTTAAATGAAATAGTCTTAAGATATGGGTAAGGTAACTCCTCCAAGAATATACTTGCTCTCAGCTTTCAGTATTAGAATTTGCTTCATTTATCTGCTTTCACCGAATGACAAGGGAACTTTAAATTTTTCTAGGACAGAACTGAGAAAGGAAAAAGAAATATATTTCAAAGGGTGCAATTATTGCAGAATCAGTATTGGAACTAACGGCACTAAAATAATTGTTTAAAATTAAGCCAGTTTCTGCCTCAAGAACTCACAGGCAAAGAAGATGGATTAAATATATCACTTTCATTGTACAGCACAATTGTATGACATCCAATCAAAGTAAACAGCACATGCATTTATTTTCAATTGCTGCCTTTCAAACAGATAAAACTATGAAAAGAATAAAAAACAAATCTTCATTTAAAAAAAGATTGTAAAATCCTCAGGAACTACCAATGAAGCAGGCTAGTAAAGTTCCCCTTCCTGCCATTTTCACTGAGGCATTTGTTAGAACAGCTATGCGTGACTTGGTAAATACCATGTACCTGCACCAGAGGAAGCAACGAATAAACCGTAACATAAATAATTTGTAGTATCTTCTGCAATAAATACCTTTATCTTTATCACGTGAAGACTTGACTGGAAAGGACTTTTGGAAGAGACTTCTTTATAATGAATGAAATTCTCTTGCTATCTTGGCATTGATAATATCTTTTTTTATATATATATGCACACACATAAACATGTATGTATGTACACACACACGCACACACAAACATACAGCTTTTATACCGATGATAATTGTCAGGAATAAAAGAAAAGAAGAATAGAATAAAAAAGAATAAAAGGGGCCAAAAGACCTAGCCTATGCAGAAGCTCTATGTTCTGTGCCATGATGAAGAGCAGCCCTGTCATGACTAGTTTCCCAGCTGACAGCCCATAAGAGGATGAAAGCAGTGTTGAAGAGGTAATCTCTTGTGTCCCAGCAATTAGCATGCACAAATATTAGCATGGTTTGTTACAGGACGATGATTACTTTGTTCATGACTCCCTGGAGGGCCACCCACAGAAGGGAAGTAAGGCAACTTACAGTGATGGAAGGAGAAAAAAAGGCAGAGTCTGATGCCTGGCACTGATGCAATGTTGGCCACCTACTCATGACCAGGAGAACTGGATTTTGCTCCAGTTCAATTGCAAGACTCTCTAGATTCTTCTCTTCAGGCTTCAGACACACAGGAGAGCATGTCTGCTATACTGCTGTTCATAATATCCTTCACTTACCTTCCAAAAACTGTATGCTTCTTGTCCAGATATGCACAAGAGCGGAATGTGATGAAGCTGGAAGGAATAAAGACGTAACAGTTAGCATATTATCTCATCGACACCCAACAGCAGCCAGTAATGCTTAAAAATGGAGAGTGTACGCAACAGGTCTCTGAGAGAGGACAAGCCCCTCTCTCTCTCTGGCTCCTCTCTGGGAGGCAAGCTGGCCAAACATCCTTTAACTCCTCTGTTTTGTGGGTTTTGTCTTGGATTTCTGGAGTTTTGACTTCTCATTTTTATACCTCACTAACATCCCTAAACAGTACTCCAAGCATGGTGACTTGTACAAAATTAATGTGAGCATCTGCCTCCTTGACCAGGCAGGCCCTGGGAAGCTCATGCAGGACAGGGAGACGTGCATCCTGCTGGAGAAGTACATTTCTTGTGCATGATTGGGAGCTTGTATCCAGCAAATGCAGTTATGTAACACAACAGCCAGTGTAAACTTCCATCTTTTAGGATATTTACTTCTTGCGTTTATCTTCCATTAAATTGGCCTGTCAGTGATCCATTTCTTCTCTGGACAGAGCAAATTTGTGCTTTGGATACAAACATGGCAGAAGAATACTTCAAAGTGTCAAAAGTAATGAAAACTTGGATTTTTAATTTTTACTTAATCGGACTTTTAATTTTCGGGGTTGTATTTTTAAATGTAAACATGGGAACTAAAATACCAAATCCAAAGCAACCTTTACTACTAAAACTTTTCTCTAAAGCTTAATGCTTCTTTGGAAGACTCAGACTACAAGCATATGAGACAGAGGTTTCCACACTGTGGTCTGCAGACCACGATGGCCCATCTTGGCTGGACATGCAGTGCTGGCTCTCCTCCCTGTCTCCATCTGTTACACTATATTAGAGACAGCTAAAAATATATAAGCATTCCAAAAGCACTCTTCCGTATAAGCAACTGCCTCAGGAAGTTATATGATTGCAAATAGGAGGGGCTACAATCTGCCAGACAATCTATTATGATGTAGCTTGCCCTAGGAAAGCTTTGAGATGCTGTGCAGAATGCAAACTCCTACACAGGGCAAACATTACAATGTAGCCTTCTGCATGCCTTCTTTGCACCAGTTTATTCCCAGATATCCAATACTTAAGATTATCAAGTGGTCAGTTATGTAGCATTGTAATAAAAAAAAATCTGAGCAGTAGCAAATATACAGAGAAAGCTTCTCATCCATCACCGCAGTCAAAATAAAATTAAGGACAATGGAATTAACATAACTCAGGATGATCACAGAGGAGAAGTCCCGAGCATTATTCGAGCATCACCTTACACAAGGGACCCGGATCACTCTGCACTGCAGTGTCTATCACCTATGGGGAGAGCTACTCACCCAGTTCCTAAGGTCACAACAGTTGCCAGAAGTGTCTAAACACTGCCTAAGAAGCTTTATAAATACGGGCAGCTGGAGTCTCTCAAGGACTTCACATATAAAGGAATTTCATATTTCATTTGCAAATTTCAGGGAAATATACAATCACATTTACAGCAGCAGATGACGTGACTCAATATGGCACATCACTGATGAACTGTCTTTAACTTCTGTTTCTAGAATCCCTTTTAACAAAAAAAAAAAGAAGAAAAAAGCCTCTACTCTCCCCTAATTTAGCACCTGAGTGCTGGCAATAACATTCAAATCCAAAATAAGCTCTACAGCAACTCGATCCTGCAAACTGCCTAACGTGCTTAGCCTTAAGTATGTGAGTAAGCCTATTAAAGGCCCTGAGACAAGCACTTGCGTTTAATTAAAGCTAACCGCACTACTGCATAGTTTACAAGCCATAATAATACTTAGCATCGTGAAGACCAACACCAAGAATCCCCTCCCTCCCCAGTCCCAACACACAGTACTGTACACACACACATGCTCACTCTCTTTCCTGAGGCTCCCAATAAAAGTACAACTTTTTTTTATTGCAGTACTTAGAGAGCAACTAATAAATGGATGGCTGAAAGTGACACAATATTTTCAAAAGACTGCAGGCAAACACCCGTATTAATGTTACACATAAAGAACGTTATTATAACTTCACTATCTTTAAATTTCATTTGTTGTTCTTCCTACTTCTTCATTCATTTTTTCCTCATTTTAGTCCTCATTCTGCTTTTGTGCACTGAAAAACAAGACATTCTCAATCCCAGATTCTGCACTCTGCCACATCTGGGTTCTACACATTTCAACAGCGCAGAACTGTTCTCATTTATTTAAAACCAGGTGAGTGAAAAGAAGCAACATTTCCATAGAGTATATGTTTCATTTCATTAAGCCCTTTCAAAAAGTTCAATATGGGGCTAAATTTAAACAGAGTGGAGAGGTGTAATGATCTCACAGGGATAAGTGGGGGGACACGGACAAAAATGAACAAGAACTTCAAATCATAAAACCAGAAAAGACAAATTAATGATGATATGATAAACCTACAGGTCTTCTTGCTGTGCTTCACTTTGCTCTTAGATTGGGTAACGGCAACTGTAGCTACCCTGATTTCAATATGCAACACTCGACAGAACATTTCACTTGACTGAACTTTAAGGAGTAGCTCATAAAATGTCACTTGTTTTCTTAACAGAGTAAGACACAGTGTCTAGAGGGAAACAATAAAACACAAAAAGCAAGTGACTACTTACAACTGTGATTTGTTTGTGTTGGGTCCCGAATTGGCCATACTAAGAACACCACGTCCCGTGTGGGACAAATTGGGCTTATATTCATCTTTGAAAGGTTTTCCCCAGTAAGATTCTCCTCCTTAAAAGAGAAAAGATGATAGAAGAAATGTTTGTTTTCATTAGTTTCCCACTACATTTTTTAACAGGCACTGACACTAAATTCAAGGTTTATGGCACTTCTGATCACTATGTGTATAATATTTTCTTACCTCATCCCTATCACTAGGTTAGTATTTGAGCATGCCCTTGAAATCAGATGTTTATAACTGGCAACACAATTCTGTGCCCCCACACTATCAACTGCAACAGACCAGACTGTTTATGAACAGCATTATATATTGTGTGCTAAAGAACTGTCAAGGATTTAATTTTTTACTGCTGGTCCACCATAATTTTTCTTTTTTGAGACATTAAATCTTTAAAAGTGGCTTCCTGACAAAACATAGAACAAAGAATTACTAGCTTAATTGCACTCTGGATTAGCATTGCTTCTGGAAATAAGTGTCAGGGAGATGAAATATGTTCATAAAATCAACTAAGAATAGGAGCTATAAGGTCAAATGCTTAATTCCTAGCTAAACAATGAAAAATGGCAATATGTATTCCTCCAAAATAAAAGGCAAAACTTAGATTATTTGGACTAGATACCTGGATGATGTAAACACTTAAATGCAATGAAGTCAAAAGGATGATAAAACTTTGCACAAGCCGCAGACCCAGCCCTCCACAACTGATTTCTTTTCTGTGTCTGTGGATAGAAAGAGGGTCTGGCAGACCTCTCCTCCTGGCTGTCATTTTTACATTATTTATTACAGATCTGACATTTTCATTTGCACTTTCCTCCATGATCATTCTTAGTAAGAAAAATGAAGGCTGAGATGAGTCATAGTTTTACAGTCAAATCCATAATCTTGTTTGACAAACCATGAAAAAATATTTCACCTTAGCATAGTATTAAAAATAAAACAAACAAAACTATCCAAACAGGCAGCAAGTCTGGTCCATCTGTAGAATTGGCTCAAGAATCTTCTAGAGTAACTGTATTACTTGCGAAGCAGAAGGTCAGTAAAGGATCTGCAGTGCTCAACGGTATTCCCACATGTAATACAGAAAAACAATTTGATGATACAACTGCACAGGCAAGCAGCAAATAAAACTGAGGAATAAAACAGGCTCCTCCCGAAAACCTTATGCAGAAAATCACAAGAGTGCATCAAATGAGAAAAGAATTTCAGATGATACCACAAAAACAAAGCATCACATGTGGACAGCTGCAAGTGCAAGTGGAACTAAGTAAGCAAGAAATTTTGGAAGAAACTGACCCACTTAAAAACCCAGTTAATCATGTTCAAAAGACCTATTAACAGAGTTGAGTGTAGCCTGCTCTGCAATTTGACAAGAGGCAGCAAAAGGGGACAAACCCTGTAGGGATTTTCTGTAATTAGGAGTAGAGAAGGAGTGATTACTTCAGCAATCTTTGGCTATTGAATATTTTAAGATCAGCTAAATTACATCAGCTTGATCCCCTATGCCAATCTCTTCCAGTAGTGGGTGAAAGGGATATGGTACAGCTGCAGCCAGCTCTACTGTCTTGAAGATGAATCCAAGACCCAGCTATTCTAGGCAAATCCAAAGTGTTCAACCTATTAGAAAATGTCTTACCAGAAGCCAGTAATTTTCTTTGCTAGTGAATCTCCTTGTGTATTCCTATTTGCTAAGAGAGGTTACTTGTGCAGTGCCTGCTACTTACTTTGTCCAGAAAAACAAAGTTCTTCTAGGTTAGTAAATAAACAAGTTACGCTCAGAATATAGCGAGGCTCCACGCCAACAGGATTGCCCGAAACCAGAAACACACCTGCAAAGCCTGCAGACCCACTGCCCATCAACAGCACTATGCTCTGCGCACTATTTCTCCTTCCCTCTTCACCTTTCACAGTTTTCACCTTTCCACTTCCATTTGGCCTGGCGGGGCAGCACTGGGGACGGGTTCCCTGCCCACACCGCCACACCACTGCAGTGCCATTGCTTAAGGCCCTGCATTTCTGCTCTCAGTCACAGCCGGAGCTCTTTGCACCTGAGTAACAAACTTCACTTGGACTTCCCTTAGAGAAATGCGTAATTGTGCTTCAAAGGATCTCTTGAAGGAACCCCTAATTATTTGTAAAGCAGATGCACTTGCTACAAGTCCTAACCTAGAGGAATTTTTGCTGTCTGAAATTTTCAGATGATATGCAAACATGAACACAGCAGCATGTGGCCAAACCCTTGAGTCTGTTACACCCTTCATATAATTCCAGTTGATGCTGGAAATACAGCATTGTCAAGCTGCTGAAAGCGAGTGGAATCAACCCTGAAGCCTTCGCTGGTCAGAAAAATAATTCAAAAGGAAAGAGAAAAATTGTGAATGACAGAGAGACTCTCTCTTTCTGGCACAACAAGCAACCAGACCCAAGAGCTTGCAGACAGGAGCAATGAGCCATGATCTTTAGGTTTTGGAATATTTATTTTTGTGTGATTTTACTTCAGATCATGCACTGCAGGTCAGAATTAATCTCATATGTATGAAGGCTAACTTTGTTTCATTCCAGTTCTCTGGAAATAAGTGCTAATGTTTTAGTAGATAGTTACAGCATGAGATCCAGTCCCTGCTTCCCCCTGCCATACAGCTGTTTCCATGGCTAATTCTGTCTGCCCGGGAGCTGCAGCAAGAACAGAGAATGGCCTGTGCAGCATTCGCCTAAAAGGCCAGATGTCCTATAAAGGATATAGCTGAAGTATCTGCGGAGGCCTGGCAGCACAGACTGGCAAGGGGCGGTGGAGACGCTTCAAAGGCAGGCAGTCAGCAGTACAGGAATGGTTTGGGGTTTTTTTGTTGTTTTTTTAAAAGAAAAAAAAAATTAGAGACAATACTTTTTTTTTTTTTTTTTTAAGGAAAAACCCTAAAGTATTCTCCTTAAATTAAAAATAGCCTGAATGTGCTGTTTGTCAAACTCCTGCTAACCTCTGGAATTGTTCCAGGTTCAAGTATCTGCTTGAAGCAGGAGCAGACAGAGCAAGCCAGAAGATGGCGAGTTAATGTGTTTTTTTTTTTTTAATTACTGAAACCCAGAATCACTTTCTCTCTGAAGATTAGGTACAGATCCCTCACTAGTCTACTGCCATGGCAGCACAGTGCCTAATGCTCAGCCGGGGTGGGTCTGGAACAGGGATTTTAGATTCTTACATTTTACTCTCTATGGTAGAGCTCAATGTAAACTCAGGAAAATGAGTCACAGGCTCGAAACCTACTACTAATAATTATGAGGCATTCGGAAGTATCTAGCAGATTTTACTGTGTTTATTCTCGACACAGCTGGGAGGTGTGGCTGTGCCATCTTTTTCATTTTCTGAAAGCACGATGGATGCAGACAGACAGAGGAGCTGGGACCGTCACACTGTCTAGCTCTAGCCCTCTCATGTTACACTCCCCGTATATGCCATAAAGACAGGAGGCTCCTCCTTATATTCCCCAAATCTTCCTCTGAGAGCACACAGATCATTGCTGACTATATATGGAGTCACGATGATGCAAAAACCTCACCCCAATGCTGATGTACTAGCCTACAAGCAAAGCCCATGGAAAACAAGAACTAACTCTGGGTGTTAGATTCACAGCGGGCAGCACTGCCTGCCACTTCACCTTCCTCTCAACTTACTCCTGATAAGATTATCTTCTGTCAAAGTGAAGCTGTGTGCCTGCTGGACCTGCAGATGTTTCTGAGATCCTATTACAAAAAGTGCTGGAAAAAAAATTCTGGGGGCTTCTGTGCTAGAAGTCAGAGGAGTTCACATGGCAGCAGACATGGCCCCGGGTAGGTACTGCCACTGGCTGGATTGGTGTTGGGAGTGCAAAATGGAACAGTACTTACAACCCTGCACATGGGGGTCTCCTGTTTGCACAAAGCTGGAAATGTACTTGGGATCAGCCACGGAAATACACTGGCCTTCTAACAGCATTTAACCTGTACAACGTCAAAGCTTTCAGGAGCCAGAAAGAGTTTTTGCACAATTCTGTAAAATAAGAATCACATGCCTACCCAGATAGCGAAGATTCAAAGCTGAAGGCAGCTGGGAGCCACTTCCCCACATTTTTAATAAAAGAGAAAAACTCTTAAATTAAAGAGGTGTTCACCTAATTCTCCCACAGAGATGAAACCAAACAGACCACACAGCTCATAGAAAAAATTAGACTGTATTCATCATTTCCACTGCTATCCAGACTGGCAAGATATATTTAGCTTGTAACTGAAGCATGGTTAGTTATTCAGTCTCTTATCTGCACCTTGTGCTGATAGTGAAAAGGTGAATAGATGTAAACTGACATCTGAAGCAATCACACATTAGCAACTATACAGAAAAAAGCCACGTTTTCAGATTGTCTTTTGAACTAAACCAGCTTACTCTTTGGTAGCCTTTATTCCTTCTAAAGGCATTTTTTTCAGAAAGTAATTTTTTGGGTAAAATTACAGAAGTTGTACAACTTTCTTGCAAAGAGCTGAGAGATGCACCTAAAGCTTCAGAAATGTAGCATTCCAAAAGCCAGGTGTGAGCTGACAACCATTCATGACAGTTGTGATTTTAAAGAAATCCTTCCTTTTTCTGGCATAAAAATTGCTAAGCAGTGGTAAGGAAGTGGGAGGGCTCTGATTCACAAAAATAATGGCTTACTTTCTGTAATTTTCTTCTTGTCATTTGGAACAACAAGGTATGTAATAACATCTGACACTTCCATATAGCTTTCCAAGTGAGATTCTTGAATCATTTTGCAAATACGAAAGCCTTAGCTCAGCCAGTAAGTGCTTCTCTCCCTTCAGGTAAAAGGACACAGTACTTTTAACCCCACATACCAGAGGCTGGATTTTCAGAGGGGCTGCAATCTAAAAGGAGTATATTGCTAGATAAAAAGGTCCTGCTCTCGTCCTTTTGCTGAGCTTCAATCATGCAAGAAAAGGGGCTCTAAAACCGGTTACATTTAAGGAACTTCCCTTGTTAGGAAATCACATTGCAGAACTGATGAAGTTTGTCCACAGTCCCTTTGCTATTGACAGTTCGGGGGGGGGGGGGAAGTCCTTCGCTCTATCAGTGGTATTTTATCTTGGGCTTTTACAGCTATTATATGCCTCCTTTGTGCCCTCCTGAATTCATAAATGGACAGAGGCACACACAAGCCGATTCATGAGACCTTCCAACAGGTTGCAAGTAAGAGTAGCTGAAAAATGCCTGTGCCGCTTTGAAAATGTAATGTTTTGCGTATAGTCTTCCCTTTTTCATACAAAGGGTGTAGGATATTAAACCTATTTTTCCTACATGCAAATTTTCTTCTATTATTTGGAACACTGAAAATACAGAGCAGCTGCTCCACTTGCACTAGCATGAGTTAGACAGAATTACTCACAATGTTCAACAATTTAGTTGTTATGAACAGCAGGAAAAGAGATACATCACAAATCTAAAATTCATTTTCAAATAATTAATCATTACAAAGAATGACCATGACTCAGCTTATTGCTCTGAATACTGCCTCTACGGGTGGTTATTTTGTTAGGAAAGAAATAAGCTGCTGCAGCACAATAACACTTCTCCCAGTAGTCTTATGAAACATTAAGTTGAAGGCTATAGAAAATTAGTTTGGTCCTCTAAATCAGTGTCAGTCTTACAGGACTGTATATCTAACTGCTTTGGCAATGCAGGTCTGCCAGCGAAGCTAAGGTAAAACTCTATTCCCCACTCTTTTCCCAGTGTGGTATCTCAACTTCTAGATGCCATAATGCTAATTTTCACCCTCCTCCATCCCAAGGTTAACTGCTGAGTACCAGGAATCAGTTGTCTTTCATGTGTCTGCTGGGTCACAGTTACTTTTATGACAGCCTAACAAGCGACTCAAAAAGGACACATTGGGGTGCTGAATAATAAAAGAAATAAGGATCAGTGCTGCTTACAGATAGGACTGTTCAGCTGGAGTAGTTGTGGAAGTGGACAGTCAGTGACAACCAGCCTGGCATTTTACATCTGTGAAATGCTTCCAAAACACAAGCATGCTTATCTAGGTGAGCCGAGAGCACAGCTGCAGTCTATGTATGTATGACATGTAACCTTACATCATGTTGTACTGAATGTGCCTAAATCCACCCAGAAGCCAAAGAGTCCTGGGCTTAGTTAGCAATGGAGTGGGTGATCACCTAAGCATTTGGGTGTTGCAACCATAAACCTGACACCTGTTGCTGGGATGAATGTTATATGACAGAAACCAAATGGTGGGAAGATTTTTGAACAAGTCTGTTCAAGTTCCTGAGCTGATGAACAGGAATAATTAAATAAATATAACAAAACAAAAAGATATACAGGCTTAATGCACCTTCCACATATCAGTTTGGAAAAGGTGGGGTTTTTTTAAACAAAAAAACAAACAAAAAAACCATCCCAAACCTCTTAGCCAGAAAATTTCAGTTAAAGCAGAAGGTTCTATGTGGAAGAGGAAACAAAGGATGTTCTTTTTTCTGAAATCTTCCTACAAAAGGCTCTAGCAGAAACAATTCTCGCAGTTTAAAATATCGACGTTTAAAAGGTAACCTCCAAATAGTCTTCCCTATTGCCAATTGAAATATCTGGGAAGAAAGCTGTTCTACTCTCATATGCTTCTCTGATATTACAGAAGTCAAGTTATTTACTCCTCCAGTAAACCTTTAAAGACCATTAAATCTTACGGACTTTTTAGCTTTCAAAGATGCATCTTTTTTTTTTTTTTTTCTCCTAAGAACCAGTGAGTCAAAGAAATACTGAAATTCCTTCCAGCTGCCAGAAGAAATAAAAAAGGGAATTTATACTGTAAATAACACACAAGACACAGGTAAAAAAAGGTACAAAGTACTGAATCCCAGTGCTTTACTCCAAAGCTTTCCTAACATGAATGCTTGTCATCACATTAATAACGCGCAAAACAATGGACCAAAAATTTTTACACCATGGGAACCTAGGAGAGCATCACTACATGTGCCATGTTCTTACACTGCTGCCAAGCTGTACCTTCCTCTGGCTGCGCTGCTGCGGAGAGAACATAAAGCCAGACAAGCACCTTAGGTCTGGCCACCTTCTTACAGCATGTGGCTCGAGATGTGCAAATGAAATTTCTGCCTCACATTCAAGTGTCCAGGATCTATCAGGTAGTCAGGAACAAATCCCGACAGACTACTTGCACTCTCTGAACTGTCTAAGCAGCTTCACTTAAGTAAGTATTAAACACGCAGGCATGACAGTTCAAGAGAAATCTAGTAGCCCACCATGCTGTCCATTTACAACGTTTTCTTGTGATATTATCATATTCAATAGTGATTAAGTAAGGATATCTAAAATTCAGCTGTCTTCAAAAAATAAATACCATTCAGTTGCAAAGAAGATAGCTGCATCATTTGGACTCTACAATAATTGCAAACAGTCTCTAAAAATCTGCAACACATATCTATTTGAGTGTACACTGTCCATTTTATTAGAACTTTAGTAGTCTTGACAGATGTTTGCAAGACATCTCACCTGCAATATATTCATATTTAATTAAGAATGACAAGGAGGAAAACAAGATGGAAAAGACTAGAGGTCATTACACTCCTTTTTTTAAATAAAAGAATACACATAGGAGGTTTTTTCTCCTATGGGCTTATTTGCATTTTACTTCCTACTTGCTTTGCCAGTAGAGCTCAGTCTTGACCTTCAGTGCAGCTGCACTGCCAGTCCTCTGCCAACTGTTAATTGTGCTGTCTTAGAATACTTCTACCATTTGCACAAACAGAGACAAGAACGACACCAGCAAGTTAATTTTCATTCCACAGCAGGATCTGAACTCCACCCTACAAGGGTGAAAGGTGTCTGAGTCAACCCATTAAATTTCTCCCGTCTCCTGATACCTCTTTAATTTCTCATTTTAAAAGATGTTCCTGATTATATATTTTGGGATTTGAACCGCAACTTTCCTTATAACAAAATCAAATCACATTTCTTTTGACAGTCCAAGCATATACGGTAACAAATCTTGTTAATGGGCTTTTGCCATCAAAACACAGAACCTTTTAACTAGTCTCAAATCTTAGAGTATGCAACTGTTGATTATAGCATGCAGTAGAAGAAAAGCTGTTGGGCAACTTACACTAACATTATTTACAAAGTAAATAGAGCTAAAGTATTTAACAACTACAAAGACATCTTTTTTGGATGACCTGTGAGCACACACAGAAGAATATAGCGCTTGCATACACAAGTGACACATGTATGAACTAGAATAAAAATGCACAGAACCCCACAGGACCAGGCGAGGAGCTGTGGAGGCTGGTGACATCTACAAGTGGGTAAGATAAAAGGTGCAAGTGGAAAATGAGCAGATTTACAGCAGCAACTAGACATATTACATGATGTATCTATTGTGGTGGGCAACGCTCTGAGGACCCTTCAGCTGCTATGTCTCCTGACCATTTCTGATATGACTGTTACGCAGATCTCCAACTAAGGGAGAAAGAACAGGCAGAAGAACTTAGTAACAGTGATCCCTAAAAGTTAGAAAAAGAGCAGCTTGGGCTTTACAAGGCAAGTAGCTGGGAGAACAGATGGTATCTGGCCATTCACCAATTCTGAGGCAGGTCTCAAGTATTTCATTAATGCTGAATTTGAAAGCAACTTTGCATGAATGTGTTTCTTCCTTTGTTCTTTGCCCTGGAAGGCCAGCTGTAAAATCACTATAATTTTCATTTATTTATTTTCTGGAAGAAAAAGGAAGCAAAGACCCAACAAGAATTCTGCATGGAAGAGTACCCAAGTTTTAGACTGAGAATGTATCGGATGAAATTTTGAGCATAGTTAAAATGGTCATAAAAATATAATGATAAAACCTCTGCTTTAAAGTAGAAATACTCAGAGTGTACCACATATCATCATTTAGAGAATTTTAATCTAAAAGGTGTCCAGAAATAAATGTAACAACACAGCGCATTAAGTGAAAACAGTTTACTTGATTCAAACTCAACCTTACCTGTTCCTGTTCCAGTCGGATCACCTCCTTGGATCTGCAGAATTAAAATTAAATCAATAGGTTACATAGATATCTGTGTGAAAGACACTAAATACAAGCCATAAAAGCCAATTCTGCTCAATTTTCTTCCTTCTGTATTGTGTCATGTTGACAAGTTAGCAACAAGGAAACCATTACTACTTATTTGGAGCTTATTTTATCAGCTGGCTGTCATCTCCTACATTACTTATCCAAGAGCAGAATGACAGTTTTATAAAAATAATAGGTGTCTTGTGGGTAAATAGGGAAAATAAACAGTCTCAAATGGGTTAACCAGATCATCCTTTCTATTATGCGCTGAGTCGTAACCTGCTTTTTAATTGATGATGCATTGCTTTTGGAACTGAAAAGGCTTTACATTTTGCTACTAATCCTCCACATGATGGGAAGGCAAAAAATAAGGGAATATGGAATATTTTCTGTATCTGAATCTTTATTCTCAGTATCCCCCTCACTATCTGCAGTAGGGAAAATCCTCATGTGAAACCAATCTTTCAGCAACAAAATTAATCACTGTATATACATGCAGGATCTACAGAAATAATATTCTATATTCTAATGCCAGTAGAGGGAGCGTGACATGACTAGTTTCACAGTAATAGCACACAAGCACAATTTTAGTTGTGAGTTTAACTGTGAACTGAGATATACAGTGCTGTGAAAAGAAAAAAAGTTTTTAGGATGACAGGATGGAATGTAACATTCAGTGATGTCCCCTGAAAGATGTGCTCTGCCTTCAGGATCAGGTTGTTAATTCTTCTGAAAGGAAGTTACAGGACAGCTACAATATCCTAAGCTGCCTGGACCGTACCTATGTTAATAAAGATCTTTGACTACCAAAGTCAACTTTCTGGTTCACTAGGTGCTCTTTAACTCCTTCACAAAGAAAGCCTGGGCACCTACTCCTGGAGCACACTCAGGAAAGGATGATGTGACAGTATCTGAGTACCACAACCTGAAACAGAAATTCAGCTGCTTTCTAAAGTTTCATCTGAATGGGATTTCAACAGGCCACAGTATTACTTATCCAAATTAGCATTTCCCTCTCTCTCTCTTCCCCCCCCCCCCCAGCTTCTGTTCCTCAACCACCCACCCACAGCTTGGGGAAGGTAACAAGAGCCTTGCCAAGGCAATGACTCTCAAAGGCTTTGTCTGGAACGGCAGCAAAAGCACTACTAAATGCAGTGATGCTCCAAGTGACAATATTAGTCAGACACAGTTGTTAGTAAGACTAGTAAGTACAAATTTAGTAAGTTAGGACAATCCTAGTTCTGATGGTATATTTAATATACATCTATTGCAAGTTGTCATGCATGGAAGAAACTAAAACTGAATTAAGCTAAATAAATATTTTGAGGACATCACATACTGTGCATTATACAGGATTTGTTCAATACTCACCACAAAATTACGAATTGATCTGTGAAAAATTGTTCCATCATAATAGTTCTTCTTGCACAATTTGATAAAGTTTTCACATGTTCGGGGTGTCTGAAAGACAAACAGAAGTTTTAATTAAGCAATACCTTTAGACAATCAAATTGGTCACTACACTGTTTACAAGAATCACTTTTCATTTGTGCCTTGCAAAGAAACAATCATGCAGGACTCTTGAAGAGGAATGAGTCTCTGTCTACATAAAAAAGATGTAATATATGCTCTTTTAAAGTATACTGGAGAGACACACACTGTGTTAAGTAAATTAAACCCAGACCTTCCAATTAGCACAAAGAAGTGCTGAACACTAGCTCAGATAACATGAGCTCCCAGTAGACATAACAATGGTGAAAGCAGGTAAGCTCAGAGACTTTCAAGTAACTTAGTTCCAGCAGTGTATCATAATCCTGTTCCAAAGGGGGACTTCTAGCACTGAAAAAAGTTAATTTCCTAGAGTAAGAAAGAACCTGACTTCTCTGCTCCACTATTTCAAAGTGAGCACATTGAAGATAACTGGGAGAGAAGCATTTGGTCCTCTTCACCACTTGGAACTAAAAATGTGGCTGACCCCACAAGTCACCGGACTACAGGAAAAATAAAAAAGACAACTTGTTTTCAAAAATCTAAAAAAAAAAAAAAAAAAAAAAAAAAAAAAAGAAAAGACAAAAAAAAAGACGCTAAATATATTGCCAACTTCTAATTTGCTTTTACAGTGCAAATTAAAGCTATTTATTTGAATTTATAAGCCATGGCATTCAAACAGTACCCTCTGAAAAACTTTACTGTCTACCTAATTATCCTTCCACTGTAATTGTATGGGTTCTCTTCGCTGCAATACTAAAATACCTTCACATGTACAAATACAAGTACAGAAACAGCCTGTTTTCTATACTTGGACATATTTTCCAGCCCCACTGTGGATTATATGCATAAATATATTCCAGTTTTACAAAAGAATACATCTAACTAATCTGAGTTGTTACAGGCCTTGAAAATACCCTTATTGTTGTATGTGCTTGCAAGTAAAGCCCCAGCATGAGTTGCAATGTCTGTAAATGAACACACACACGACTCGAAGCCCCTTTCTGAAAGACACTGATTCACTTTGCATTGGTATGACATCATTCTTAGTCTGAGAGCAGCAGAGAAAGAGAGTGAGACTGAGCCATGCAACCTGAAGTGACTTAAAAGCAAAAAAATAAGGCAAGCCCAGTTACAATCATTTGAGGATGAAATAATCTCTGTCTTTTTAAAAGCAGATCCATACAAGTATTCATCCGGAACCATACAGAACTTCAATTTTCTATATTTTCTCATCTGAAACAATCATTCTCACCCCTCTTTATTGACACTGAAATGTCTCTTAATTATCCAAACAAACTCTACCTGCCATTATAAATTCTTTATAATGATTCCTTCTTAATTACTCTACACAGATACAGATGCCAGTTGCCAGCTGGGCCATAACTGGAAAAACAAACAAATTCTAATGCAATCTTACACCAGCTATTATCTCAGATTCCCTATGTAATTCATTACTGGGTTAATATGGTAATGGTACCATAATGGGTTTATGGTACAATGCCACTAGGACATGTATTTTGGTAGCATCCTGAGGGCAACTCATATGTAAATAGATTCCATAAAAATTGTTTCAAGCAATAGGAGGTTTTCCTACAGTTTCAATGTTTATAGCAAATTTGAAAATTTTTCTTTGAACTGGACATATATGCTTGAAAATAATCTTTGTACATAACCTTTCAAGTAAAATTCAATCCCTGAAGAATCATTTGTGCAGCGTATGCTTCCTTTACAAGACAAATTATACCAGCCTTGATCCTAATGTAGTGCTATTAGTTATCACTCATGAAAAATGTCAGTAAGGATAAAAATAAGTTTAAAAAATTTCTTTATGAATCAGAAATGGAACAAGCAGGTTTTAGCCTAAGGCACTTTATCTCATGAGAATCAAGCACTCTTTGGAGAGAGAGACACAGTTAATAAGTTCTCTGGGGGGAATACAGCAACCTGTAATTAATTTTTTAAGAAAAATGAAATCAGGCGAAAGACTGAGTCCCCTAGGAATACATACCAAACCATTTTAAATTTGCACAACGTTGATAACTCAAAGCAGATTTCCTGTTTATTTTCAAAACAACATTTGTAAAATATACATCAAAAAAACCTTGCTCTAGTAATGTATTTTTTGTGTAGGACCTATGCTGACCCTTCTCTCTAAATGGAATTCTAGTTATTATATCTTTTCCCAGAAACAAGCTTTTCAAATGCAACTGCAGAAATAGTTAGTATACATGCAATAATAATTTCACTGCAAGGTTTTCTTTAAATAATTGCCACCAAATTGGTTCCCATGGTCACCTCATGCATCATACAGATATATTTGGCAGGTAAACAGTTCCTTAGCAACATTACTATTACCTTTTACAGTGCTTTTTAGTAGACACACATAAAAAGGTTTGCATTCAAGTGGTAATAAACCCCAGTTTCAGTCATGTAGTTCATCTAGAATATCTGGCTCAGATTATCTGATTTATTCAAAGCAATTAATGTTCTTGCCAAATCTCACACTGCCAAGCACATTTCAGGGACTTTTTTAAGCAGCATCCTGTCCAAAGCAGGAGAAAAAGGCTTGAGGTTTATGGGGAAGGTGTAGATCCTAAGTAATGAAGTTACATTCTGCATTGACCATTCAAACATAGCCAGTCTTTGAAGTCTTTGTTCCAAACTACAAAGACTGATGAGAAATACATATAAACAAACCTGACTTTGTTATTTGAGTGCAAGATCTTGTGGAAGATGTCAGACTGGCAGTCTTGGAATGCAAAACTGTCTACTTCTTCAGAAAATTCCTCCACACCACTTGTCTCACACCATTTCTGAAGGAGGAAGGGATGGTCAAGGCACCTGGAAATGCAGAAGTGTAGGAGGCAATGCTGGTTTCTTGTTGCCTCATTATTGACAATGGACCCCAGGCTCTCTTTGTACTTCTGGCTGTTCTTGTCTCAAATGACCTCAACAGCAGCAGCTAACTTTTCACTCTTACTTTTACATTAAGCAAGAAATGATTTAAATTATTTTAATCTGCTGACTATGACTTAGACATACATGTAAGAAAGCCAAGGGAAAAATGCCACCTTAATTTGTTAACCTGTTGATCTGAAAGCCACCGACAGAAAAAAGGTTATGTTTTAAATCTACTGCAGTATCTTCTGAGAAGGATGCAGTGATAGTCCTAAGAAGTCAAATTTAAAAATTGTGGAGGGCCCTTCTCTCCGAAGAGTGTGGTAGGACAGCCCTGAGAAATCCTCCTTTTCTTCAGTCAAGTTGGGACCACATAAGTGAACGCAGTGCTTCTGTATAATGTCCTTCAACTTAAAGACACTTCTCTCTCCAAATGACAAACAGTAAGAAAAAACCCCAAAACTTATACCAAAATGAGTCTCCTGCTCCAAGTATGCTCCCCATTTATTTTGTAGATGCCAGATAACTGTCTTTCAACTGTTGAAAATTCACACCCAAGACAAGTGGTAAAATTTTAATAAACAGTTTGAGACAGGAATCCAGAAGAATACTTATCCCAAAAGATGACACAAATGCTTTGCTTGGCTCACAGATATGTATATTTAATGGGGAAACAGCCCAATGGTTTTCTAACTATTTTTAAATCTCCATTTAGCTAACACACTTAGTAGGTAATTCTACATGGAAATACCAGCACTCTACTAGTTACTAGGCCTGGAGAAATTTCAGAATTGAAGAGAGATTGCTACTATGACCATGCAAACACAACAGTGACAAGAGGCTGACTGTGAAATCATGGATACTGGGAAAACACTAAAGAAAGGAATATAAAATTAAAAAAAAGGCAAAACGGAAAAAAACCCCTGAGTCCTTACTATAAAGTTCTTAGAAGAAAAGCAGATTTTATCTGGTTCCCCCTTTAAGTATCAACGGAGCCAATTTCAGTTTCCTTTTTACCAGCAAGGGTGGCTCCAAACCAGGCAAAATTAATCTCTCTTGCTCATCCCCAGACCTGAGGGGTAAGACTAACCAAGCCAGGTCACTATCTGCTTTCTCAGTTTGCAGCTCTCCTTTCTTATCAGTTAAAATGGGTCATTACATTTGTAAAAGTTACCTTAACTCAGAATTTGTATTGGGCAGCTGAAGAGCCAACCAGAAGCAGATTAAAAACCTGCAGCACTCCTGTTGCCAACGTATGGGAGATGGGAAAAGAGAGGAGCTTCTGAGTCGTTGCCATGACTGCGAGGAATAAGGCTTTACTATGTGAAGAGCTAATCATTTCAAAATGCTCCATCCCTTGAGGATCTGCACGAACCTTGAAGAGAAATTTCACACTAAGCATTCAGAAGCTGTCATTCACATATCTGTATAATTTCCTTGTGCTAATTCCACTTCCCTTTTATTTCTTTTTGTCTCTCTAAATTGGATGAACTGTAGTAGTTGCACTAAACTACAGAGCCTTGATATATGCTCATTAACCCTATGTTTCAAAGCAGAAATAATCTGAAATAATGAAAAGCTTGTTCCTCACAAATTCAAATTGCATTCTACAGCTTTCATCTTATCACACAAATGCCAGAATCACGCTACTAAGAGGCATGAACTAGTGATGGAAATTTCTAAAGCTTCAAACGAAGCCTGCCATTTTTTTAATATAGATCTCCTTTAAAATGCAAGGTGGATTTTGTTTTGCTTTAGTCTATTTACATACTTTTTTTTTTTTTTTTACATAGAGCGTTTTCACTCTTGTAATTGTTCATTCTAGCATCTCTTCTAATGCGTGAGCCCATAAAGAGGTGATTTGGTAAGGTTTAAACTCAGTTCTCCCCATCCCTTTCAATCTGCAATCCTCGTAGCCTACCCACCCCACAGGAAAGAACTCGCCCTAAGAAAAGCTTGGCTTTATTTAGGGCTTAGTTAGAGGCAACTGTAATGGAGCAGTTTCAGGAATCACCATCTATCAGGTGCAAGTGTCTGTTCCCTCCACTAAGTCATGGAATGAAACCGAACATATAATGTTTCTAGTGCGTTTTAATGCTTAATACTATACTGAAAGGCAATTTAAGCTACCCTGCTTCACTTTGCACCAATGGACTAGGAGCACACTCCATTTGTTTCAGAGCAAGAGGGACAAGAAAATCCAAAACTCCACAAAGCCCACTGTGAAAGCACAGAGAGAATTTCACTGCGGGAAGCCCATGACATTTTCTGCTGGAGAAACATTTATTATAGACCCAAACATCATCCCCTGCCAGCTCCCCTTTCCTGCTAACAGTTCCCCTACGTGCAAGAGGGGTTGAGGCAGTGACTGGTTGTGGTGGCAAACAACAGCTGCCTAGGGTGGTTCAGTTCAAAAAAGACACAATTCATGTAAGGGACACCATTCTCAATCTAGTCATACAGTGAACAAACATGCTCAGGTCAATTTGTGATCTATGATCAGAAAGGCACAGTTCCAGTGAGAGACCACTGGGAGAGATGAAAGCAGCAGGGCATTGTGGGGTAAAACACTTGGCCAGACTCTTACTGATATTAAAAAGAATCAGAACAAGCAAGCTTCAGGTAATAGATTGCTGACTTGATAGCAAACATTTGCCTATTTTGCTACCTCAAAGCCTCAAAGTTTGCTTAGAACAAAGAGCAGAATTATTGCATTCTCATTAGAAACCCGCTATAATTTAATCAGCTATTTAGCAAAGATTCCAGCAGATAGCTAAATTTTACTTTTCAAAGGCTTATCTTCCACAGTACTGACATTAATGATGCTACCAAAAACTTTTTCGAAGTCTAAGCAAGATGCTCAGCTTAGACAAGATGCCAATAAAAAAATGACATGCTCCAGTTTTATTTTTCATTTTTTTGCAAATACAGGGACAATCAATCAGTTTAGCTGAGCACAACTCAAGTTAAACAAGACATCTAATTCACTCATCTAATTTGTCAATGTTAACTACTAGCTCTCCAGAGGCAGAGTCGTCATCCCTAGCTGCAGTCATTACTTTTCCTCTAACTTTTATTTATTGCAGTGGTAGAAAATAAAACAATCCTCTCCCCCCCTCTCAAATTTGTCAGTCACACAAGTGTTGAGGAGCTTGTCAGACAGTGTGGTGCAGGGCTGGGTGCTGATGAGGATGAGGCTGGCAAGCACGACATAGCACCACTAGGTACAGTCTAAATGAGAGCACAACTTTAATTGTTTGAGTAACCTCCAACAGCTGTAAAAGTTGGAGTATTGCAGGTCCCACGGCGGCTCCTTGGCATGTTGTCAGTCTGCAGCTGGCACATAAACTCCACCTTTTCAGAAGATGCAACCTGTAAGCACTTCCACACTAGACAGCGAAGCTCTGGTAGCTGTCAGCCTCCCAAGGTCACCCCGCTCTCATGAGAGGAGCCAAGGTACAAACAAGAAACATGTCAGAGGATGATGAAGAGCAGCAGCTGTGTAACTCCAAACTGCCCACCTCATCCTTGGGTTTGGGATCACTAAGTGGCAGACGCAGCTGGTATGGGATGCCTGCACTGTCAAATGTCAAAAAACAAGCGACACAATCCAATAACAATTGACTCCCTCCCCAGATCCAGCTTGTCAGGGGGGCTGGGGAGGTAGAAAGGTCCAAATGTGCAAAATGTCTTCCCACCAATTACCCAAGGCCAAAGGCTGCCAGGAAACTGTGCAGAGACAGCCAAGGGCAGCAAGCTCTGTGGTGCAGGGAGACGTTCACAGGGAGGTGGCTGAGCATCTTCCTTAACCCCACAATGAATGTCCCATTCAAGCATGGGCAGCAGGGGACAGCGGGGACTCCCACTGCCCCTTCACTGCTCTAAAACAGCACTGAGGACATGTGCATGATGGCAGCATCCAGATAAAGCATTTCCTACTAACGTCTTGCATGAAAATGTTTCTTCTTTCTCAAGTATGGGTGTTACGCCCCCAAAGTTAAAAACATTTTAAATATTAGCTTCTAGTCACTGAAGAGCAACAACCTGTTAATCAATATGGCTGCACAGAGCCATTTCACTCCCAACCACAAAGAAGAGCAATAGATCTGTCTGCTACTGTAGCACTTAGAGATAAAAACACACCAGGAACAACAAACATTTTTATCCAGCTGTTCTCCTACTGGAAAAGGACAGTTTTGTTTGTTTGTTTTTAGTTTCTATTGACAAGAACTTTCAAAGTTGAAAGCTGCAGCTCTTCTTACAATGACCTACTTTGATGAAAAAAATATTAAATACTTAATTTACAACCATGCCAAGACCACTGTACTTCATCCCTACAACCGTATTAGTGAGTGAACAAGACACTGGTAAAACATCAGCCAGTTATTTGCTGGACAGTGCCACAATGACGCTGACAGAAAGTGAGTAGAATGGATGTTTAAATCGGAAAGAAAATGAGAGATTCAGGAAGAACGGGGAACCTCGTCATGCCAGGAGGTCAAAGGATTTTTTCAGCAACTCACTTCTTTCCCACTGGAAATGGATAAGAAGTTTACAGGCTTCTGATCTTCAGAACAGTCCCTCACACAAAAGGAGAGATGATTTCAAAGACCAGGGGCTGGATTACACATTTGTAGACAACAGGTATATTTAACAGGTCAGAGGGCCTCAAAAGATTAAAACATCAGTGTTTGTAGAATAATGGCTTCTTCAGATAGTTATGCCAAGACATCACCGTTAAGCAGAGTTTGCCAGGTCCTAAAACCTCAAAAACCATTTGTGGAGTGCTGGATGGAGCTTTGAAATCCATCTCACATTCTTCTTTGTTATGCCAACTTGCCCTTAAACCTTAAAGTATTAAACCTGACAGAGGCAGGCGAATTTACAAAAACTGCATTGGCAGTTACAGATTAATATTCAATTACCACTATTGGCATGTGTTTAACCACCAGATCATTACCGCACAGTGACCACTTGTATGAGGAGAACTCACAAAGGAGAGAAGGGAGATAATACACCAAACCTCCTGTTCATCATTTTGACAGGGTCTTCTGGAGTGTTAAATTTTTATATATATATATATTTCCATAGCACAATGAAAATAAAAAAGTACAAGCACTAAACAAGAAAGCCTCAAAGCAACCTAGAGGCAAAAGCAGGAATTTTTACTCCCTTTCACAGGTGCAGAGACTAGGAGTCTGCTACTCTATCTAGTCTTATGCAGGGCTGCTGATTCCAACAGGCAGCCTAGGTTATTTGTGTAGCCTAACTCCAGCAATCAGGCATCTATGATACATGTTGTTGCCTGGGAATTCAAAATTATGCCCGTATTTATTGCTCATTGTGAAATAAAAAATGGGATGCCACTGATTTAAAAAAAATCCATAACTAAATGACATAGCCACATCATGCAGCAACTCCATGGCAAAGGCACAGAATTCAGGGTTTACCAGCTCCTAGTTCTCCACTCTATCCATTATACCACACTGCTTTTCTGTTTCCAAACCCAACTCAATTTGACTTTTTGCACAGGGTAAAGCCTCCACCCTGCCTTAAGAGGCTGCTCCACCACCTGCAAGGTGTAACTGCATCACTATAGTCACTAACACAGCAGAATACACACAGATGAGATAGACAGTTGTTCCCAGCAGCATCCTGATTAAAGCAGCTAAAAGAACTTGAGGAGATTAGAAAAATCACAGTAAATAAAATACAAGAAATCCAGGGACATTCATTGCCTTTCATCAGTTATTTTTTCATAATTTATTTGTTTGGCAATGCATAAGACTAGAGCTGAAAGAATAACACTTGCTGGATGCTATTAAATCTTCTGTACTCACCAGAGTTACTTCCGGCAAGTAGAATTTTTGTAAATTTGTTTCCAATTAGTATATACAACAAATGTTGCTTATGCCCAGCTGAACTCGGCTTCCTGGAAAATGTCCCTAACAAATGGCCATATGATTAGTCCCCATCAGTAGGAACATACTGTATCTGAATAAGACGACTGGGAGAAAAACAAATGGCAACAAAGAGCACTACACACCCCACCATGATGCAAAGAGACAACAGTAGTGTACCTTTGCTCATTTGAGGCACAAATTCAGAAGGGTGGAAGAAAATCCAGCTTATCTTCCAAAGTCTTTATTGCCTTTTCTCAGGTCAATGACTTACACCACACATCATCTTTCTGGAACCTAAGTTTTCTGGTGCTCTGAACAAGTGATTTCAAACACAGAAAATATCTGGATTCTAGCCCTATTTCATGCTTTCTTTCTGAATTCTGTCACAAAGTAACTGATGACTTCAATCACACTGCAGCACTGATTTCCTCCCCTGGATCAATACAAAACATTTCTTGATTAGGTTTTTGGTGCTAGGAAGAATCTCATCACTATCAATATTCTTGATTGGCACCTTAATGTGCTAGTGTATGAAGATCACTAGTTTTACTTTTAAACAAAAGTTTCCACACTTACATATAGACTGAACTCCAAACAAACCATACTGCCAGATAGCTCACAAAAAACAGGGCAAAGAAAGAACAGGAGACAGAAGAGCTGTAAAGGGAGAGGGAGTAAGAACCCAAGGGGGTACTGAAGGCAAAGATGATATTGGGTAGACTTCAGAAGCAGTGCAGACTGCTGAGAGCACAACTGCAAGAATATTTTGCTTAAGCAGGCAGCCCATAGGCATGAAAAGACATTTGAAGATTCAGTAGACATACACTCTATGACAGCAAGTATGTCGCTTGCTGTTCTCTATTTCAGCAAGAAGACTTCACCTCAAAGTGTATATTGAAATCTAACCTGTAAGACTATTTTAAAATGTAATTTGAATGTTGCAAGTCCTACCTCCGGACACAGGTATTCATTTGTCATATTTATATCACAACTTCATCCTCAAGCTTCCTAAAGCATTTCACAATCATTTATTTGCAGTACCGTGCAAATACAACCACTGCTAGGGTGGCTTCCATAATAACCAGAGCACAGGATATTGCTCAGCAATTAAAAGAAGGAGCCTGTGGTCAGGTCAAGTCAACAACCAGTCAGGCAGTGTTCAGTCTTTAAAAAGAGAAGCTAAGCACCACTGTAATATGACTTATAAATCACATACTTGCTCCTGCAGTTGCACTGCTTGACAGAGTAGATGTATGAATTCCCCAAATCACACTATTTCGGCTGAAAATGTGTCATTGCTTTGACACAGCAATGACAACCTAATACTGCTACTGTCTCTCTCATTCACTCAAGTAGCACAGATCTGTGTGTTGAATCCAGGGGTCCCAAATCTGCTGGTGATCTCAGTGTGTATCAATATAGTGCTTTGGGCTGAAATTTGTTTCTCCATTTCTTCTGAAAAGCTGGGGTACTACCCATGACAACTACGTTAAAAAATCATGAAGGCTGAAAAGTCAGGCACCAAAAAGCCTGTGCAACATTAATTTGGGCGAGCATTATGATACACTCCAGTTCCCCCTGACTGCATTCAAGGACCTTACCCACATTCTACACTTCTGCAGGAAAACCAAATCCTGCATATAAACCATTTCACTACGCAGTTCCAAAGAGCTCCCAGAACTGGTTCAGCTTGTGCACTGAATAAGCCAGGAGAGCTGATAAAAAACTCAGCATATGATTAATTAAGACTATTACCATGCATATTCACAAGCAGGGTGAACTGGATGTGTTTAGAAAGGCTTGATTTTGGCATTTCCCCATTTTCTATGTCTGTCTTTGCAATCTCAACAGATCCACTGTAGCTGATCTGTGTATATGTTTGTGACCTATATATGTGTTGTATGTTTGTAAGATGTTTGCGCTATCTGCACTGAGCTATCTTATGTGCCTAACCTCAGTGTGATTCAGGAAAACCAAAGTTAGAAGCACAAACTCCTTATATAGTAAAGGGAGAAAAACAGGCGCCTCCCGGAAGAACTGATTTAAGAGACCTAGGCTGATGACCTAAAGTGGATGTTGTAAAAACCTCCTTAAAGCAGCAAGTTTTTCCTACTTATTCTAAATATATATTTCTCCCCTGTGCAGTGCCAAAGGTTTGCTTAATTCACACAGATGTAATCGACACAAAGAAATGAAAAAAACACATGGCTAGAGGCCAGTGTTCTAGCAGGTCTGGTTGTGTAAAACAGAGCACACTTCCAATGTGTACATGAGGAAGCAGTGTGTGTGAAAGGAAGATAAATAGGGATTCATCTGGAAAAAAAGGAAACACAATGGATATCATACAGGAAGTTCATAATGGGCAATAGAGACTGGGTCCTCAGGACTGAGTGACACTGGTCACACATGTGGCCAAAAAACCCACACTGGTAAGAATAGCTGCAGTCAGCCTGCATTAGCCAGGAGCCAGTTTGAGAACATATGGCAAAACAAATGATTCAATGCAATCTGCTCATCCTGCTGCTTCCCCCAAATATTGCTGTACTAACATCCTCTGCTTTTTGCCTTATTACATAGTGTTACTATTTAAGAGCATGGAAAACACATGTAGGAATGACAGGGACCTACAGAATTACTAGCATGATATGCTGCTGTGGAGGTTCTCATACTGTTTCCATAGATCAGCTCGAGATGTTTACACGCATCTTGCTCCTTACTTGTGCGAGAGAAAGGAAGAGAAGGGAAAGCTAGCAGGCTTGTTCTGTTTGCTCCTTTTTCTTTCTCCCAAGCAAAAAAAGGATGCATTCTTCCAGTGCATCTCTGGATTTCACACCAGGCACCCCAGCTCCTAGCCAGCACCACTGTCCTTAAATTCTATGAGGGTCACAACAAGCAGAAGTTTTACCATTTAAACCCCTATTCACATCCTTCAGCTTCCTAAAACATCTACCTTCAGGCCTATAAACTCCTGAGATAAAAATCTCAGTAAACAACAGAAGGTTTGGGCTTTTTACATTGAAAACTTTTTTCCTTTTATAGATGTGGTTGTACAAATAAATAAGCCAGCACACTAGCAAGCAGTGACATCTGAGACATCAGTGTCACCACAACTCATCCGTCTATCACAAGTCTTGCCATGTTTATTACTTTAAGAGCCACAGATTTCCCCCAGAATCAGACTGTACTGACTATAAAAAACTCTAGTCCGTTGTTTTTTAAAATTAACGTCTACCTCCTAATGGCAAAGGGAAGATGTTTGAAAACCTGAACCTTAAAAACTGAGACAGCAGGAAGTAAAAAACATATTCTAAGGTTTTCATTTAGGTTTGTTCTGATAAGCTCAGGACTTAGAAGCAAATCTAACCATTTCTGAGGATCTTAACTACTTGTACTCAGGTTGACAGACTGCTCTCAGTTTCACTGAGGTTCTTTTCCTCGTTCTGCCAGTAACCTGCTGTGTAACCTTGGGTTATTCTCTTCTCTGTGCTCTTCCTTCTTTTTTCTCTCTACTTTCCTTGTCATTGTTTGGGTCACTATAATCCTGACCCTCTGAAGTTCTAAACATATACCTCGACACGTTCTAAGTAGTCCCCTAAAATGTATGGGGCTACTCACAGAGAACATTTATACGTATAGTAGTATAATATATAAAATAATATATATACATTTTACAACGGAGTTTTGTGTATGTATGAAAACACACCAAAACAACTGAAGGCTAGTTATTTATCTGTATCTATTACAACTACACACTATTCCTTTCTTTGGACATTTCCATTGCCAGCTCCTATTCTGTTTGTTATCTAGAGAGATTCATCTTATGGGGCACACAATACCATATCACAGTGCAGCTCCAAGTTTAGGTCTCCTTTATTAGTGTGAAGTCGCACGTAGCCCTTCTTCTTCACGTATTTGTATCTCACAACATCTTCTTCAATAGCAGCTGTATCAAAGCAAAAGACAATAATTAGCTCTCTGGAAGCTTATTCATTGATCTTTAGAAATCATCAGAAAACAAATTGCTAGATTCTACTGTCTGACCTCTTCCCCTGGGGTACTGGGTCTTCAGGGATTGTACTCTGCAATTCATAGAATCATAGAATCGTTTAGGTTGGAAAAGACCTTTAAGATCATCGAGTCCAACCGTTAACCTAGCACTGCCAAGCCCACCACTAAACCATGTCCCTGAGCACCACGTCTACACATCTTTTAAATACCTTCGGGGGGGTGACTCAACCGCTTCCCTGGGCAGCCTCTTCCAATGCTTGACAACCCTTTCGGTGAAGAAATTTTTCCTAATATCCAACCTAAACCTCCCCTGGAACAACTTGAGGCCACCTCCTTTCGTCCTATCGCTTGTTACTTGGGAGAAGAGACCGACACCCACCTCACTACAACCTCCTTTCAGGTAGTTGTAGAGAGCAATGAGGTCTCCCCTCAGCCTCCTTTTCTCCAGGCTAAACAACCCCAGTTCCCTCAGCCGCTCCTCATAAGACTTGTTCTCCAGACCCCTCACCAGCCTCGTTGCCCTTCTCTGGACACGCTCCAGCACCTCAATGTCTGTATTGTAGTGAGGAGCCCAAAACTGAACACAGTATTCGAGGTGCGGCCTCACCAGTGCCGAGTACAGGGGCACAATCACTTCCCTACTCCTGCTGGCCACACCATTTCTGATACAGGCCAGGATGCCGTTGGTCTTCTTGGCCACCTGGGCACACTGCTGGCTCATATTCAGCCGGCTGTCGACCAACACCCCCAGGTCCTTTTCTGACAGGCAGCTTTCCAGCCGCTCTTCGCCAAGCCCGTAGCATTGCATGGGGTTGTTGTGACCCAAGTGCAGGACCTGGCACTTGGCCTTGTTGAACCTCATACAATTGGTCTGGGCCCATCGATCCAGCCTGTCCAGGTCCCTCTGCAGAGCCTTCCTACCCTCAAGCAGATCAATGCTCCTGCCCAACTTGGTGTCGTCTGCAAACTGACTGAGGGTGCACTCGATCCTCTTGTCCAGATCATTGATAAAGATATTAAACAGAACTGGCCCCAAAACTGAGCCCTGGGGAACACCACTTGTGACCGGCCGCCAACTGGATTGAACTCCATTCATGAGCACTCTTTGGGCCTGGCCATCCAGCCATTTTTTTACCCAGCGAAGAGTACACCCGTCCAAGCCATGAGCAGCCAGTTTCTCCAGGACAATGCTGTGGGAAACAGTGTCAAAGGCTTTACTAAAGTCTAGGTAAACAAGATCCACAGCTTTTCCCTCATCCACTAAGCAGGTCACCTTGTCATAGAAGGAGATCACGTTAGTCAAGCAGGACCTGCCTTTCATAAACCCATGCTGACTGGGCCTGATCACCTGGTTGTCCTGTACGTGCCGCGTGATGGCACTCAGGATGATCTGCTCCATAACCTTCCCCGGCACCGAGGTCAGACTGACAGGCCTGTAGTTCCCTGGATCCTCCTTCCAGCCCTTCTTGTAGATGGGCATCACATTTGCTAACCTCCAGTCAACTGGGACCTCCCCGGTTAGCCAGGAGTGCTGATAAATGATTGAAGGTGGCTTGGTGAGCACTCCCGCCAGCTCCCTCAGTACCCTTGGGTGGATCCCATCCGGCCCCATAGACTTGTGTGTGTCTAAGTGGTGTAGCAGGTTGCTAACCATTTCCCCTTGGATTATGGGAGCTTCATTCTGCTCCCCATCCCTGTCTTCCAGCTCAGGGGGCTGGGTACCCGGAGGACAACTGGTCTTACTATTAAAGACTGAGGCAAAGAAAGCATTAAGTATCTCAGTCTTTTCCTCATCCTTTGTCACTTTGTTTCCCCCCGCATCCAATAAAGGATGGAGATTCTCCTTAGCCCTCCTTTTGTTGCTAATGTATTTATAGAAACATTTTTATTGTCTTTTACGGCAGTAGTCAGATAAAGTTCTAGTTGGGCTTTGGCCCTTCTAATTTTCTCCCTGCATAACCTCACGACATCCTTGTAGATTCATCTATGATAACCTCACATTAATCTGTTTTTTCCATTATAGAAAACCACCAACTCCTCGAGAGCCAACAATATCATCTATATTTTTAAGTCACAGAAGCATTCAATATTACAAACTATAATTTTCAAGTAATGTCTACTAATCACAAACGTTACTTTGAAACCAAACTGTTTCTTGTCAAACTTGGAAGCCAAGCAGGTAGTCATCAGTCAACCACAAACTGCTGACATATGAAGACCTACCCAGTTCTGTAACAAATGAAGCTAAATTACTGGAAACATTACTGGAAAGTCAAACCAAAGGATCAATCTAGGATGTTTCCACTTCCATTTTGTCAAAATGTCCAGTTAGTCAGATATTTTCAACACTCAAAGATTCACCTGCAAATCACTGTAATCCACCAATTAAAGGAACTGAACTTGGTGAATGCAGTTTTAGCAATGTATTCAGTCTTTGCCTAAGTGTGTGACATACTTCTAAATTTTAGTGCCAAAAGTCAGACCTTTCTCTTCAACTGGGAATACTAATTGCCTAGCTATTTAATCAATATTCAAATTAAATAAATTCTATACATTTGTGTTTAGGCTGGAGAATGAAAGGAAAACTTTGTTGTACTAAAACGCATTTTTGCGTAACCTTGAAAAGCAGTAAATAAAAAGTTATCACCACAAAATTTGCTGTCATTCTAACCAATACTGGGTTAGGCCAAAAAGGTGGTAAAGATTTTGTATGCTATTTGAGGAGAGATCATACTTCATTCCTAACTTACATAAGTGGATATCCCATTTTGTGGTCCCTGGGCATTGAAAATACCTCATTAATTTCAGTTCAACATAAGTAACTGCCATTCAAAGCCGAAGCTAATTCATAATTGCTCCATTATTTTCAGAATGAGCTCACTGGAAAGTAAGGATATATCTGCTCAGGGAATACATTTCCATGGCATCATTACTGACCAATTATCAATGCATTCCTTCGGTCCTCATAAATGTATGTGTGCTAGGGAGCACACTTTAAAACTGGAAAGTAAATAAACAGCTTGTAGCTAGGTAGTTCTGGTACCTGCTTCGTGGGTAGTTTCAGGCACCATTGCAGTGGAGGTGAAGGAAGCACTTACTGCTCCAGTGGAATAGTGAGCCTGTTTGCAGAGGAAAAAGCAAGAGAAGAAGACATTAGATCTTAGAATTTATCTACTAAAGATACTATATAAGCACTAGAAACACACAAATGTCATCCTTAGGCAGACTTTCTGCTCTAGCTCCTATAGAAAGAAACAAATGCACGATGCAGCGATAATTCCCCATCTGTTACCCATAACATTTGCTCTGATGAAACTCTAGTTAAGGCTGCCCATGCGCTGAGCAGAAAGGGCTTATTGCTTCCACTACAGTTTAATACATCATTATGCAAAGATTCTATTATCAGAATTTATTTGTATGTCCACAGGTGGAGTTAGGAAAGGAATACTGCTGGCAAGACATCTGTAAAATTCTCCAACGTTGCTCAATAACTGGAAGGAAAATCCAGTGAACCAGAGAGATACTGCGGAGGAAAGCAAATCCCCCCCCCCCCGCCCCCCCCCAGCCCTTCTGCGTGCAGAGCCACTGTCCCATGGTTCCCAATGTCTATTTTGAGCTTTGTAATTCTCCTGCAGAAAGGAAATGTGAACGTCACACATGGATTTTGTAGTAAATTACAAAGATCAAATAAACCCGGAGATACATTTAGCGGCTCTGGGGCAATGCCTGTAAAGAATACAGGTCACACCAATGCTCTATCCATAGGGTTACACTGCATCCTATGCAAGTTTATAATTATGCCCATCCACATCATTAGCTGACAATCTGACTCTCCAACATGTGTGGAGCTCATCGTTCTCTCTTGCCTCTTTTTTTTCTCCCTACATCTTTTGTTTTCTTATAACACTATGATGCCCTGAAAAGGGGCAAATGTGATCCTACTCCTTGGTCGCACACATTCCCTAATCTGTCACTAAGCCTCCTCATTAAAAGCCATATGCTGCATTGCTATTCATTTTCGTGTAAGTGTAATCACAGCACAAAGACACATACATCCCAGAATTATTAAAGGAAAGAAGAATACTCTGTCTTGCCCATTTCAAACAGCCTTTGATGTAGGAAATCTAGATGCAGATGAATTGTTTCTCTTGACAACCATGAACACACAGTACCATGCACCTGGGAGAACGTCCTTTAAAATACTCCACTAAAAATCCTGCATTCCAGTGGAAAAAAATGGAGAAGCAGCTGTGAATCATTTATATATTTGCCCACACCAGAAATGATTCACTTGCACTGCCCTTAAGGTGCGTTCTCTTGGCCAATAACTGCAGGAAGCAATGATAAACAAATTCAAAGCAAGAGATTACAACCTGGGAAAAAAGGTTCTGCCAACATATACATCATAACCACATGATAAAGATTCTTCCTTCTTATTGTGCTCCATTTCTAAAATGTTTAGGTTAATTTACAATGATTTAAACAAAGAGAAACTCACCAACACATACAATGTATTTCTAAGGAATCCCACTATGATTCTCATATTCTCATCTATGACAAATTTCCATGTAACAGAAAACAGAAGGAGTAGTGTCTGTTTATACTGTAATATGGCCTCTAAGCTGAAAAACATCTATTACCATTCTTGAAGAAGTCAATCAGTGCCAAACTACAAATTAAGTCAACTTACTGCATTCAGCTTATCCACTTTCTTCTTTTCAGGAGCCTTCATAGTAGCTGCTAGAATATCATCGCCTTTGAATTCCTTATAAAGCTCCAGTAAAGTCTCTCGGGTCTCTGTATTTGTATTTTTCAAATAGTAAGATGGATCTAATTTTGCTTTTTCTTCATCTAGATAAGACAAAGTTAAATCATTCCGAGTTAAAAGAAAAATTCTATTTTTTTCTCCTTCAGTTTATTGCATATCGTTACACAAAAATCTTCCAGATATTATTTCTACTTTTTTTTCCAATAAAAAGTAACTGTATTTATTCCTGCAGAAACAGTAACAAATAGCAATGCATAACACTAACAGTGTAACTTGAAATATAGCACAATAAATGCCAATATGATGAACTATAACAAAAGAAAAAAACCAACTTCAAATTGACTACTGCAAAAATTTCTTTGAAACCACTAGAAATTATCTAAGTTCATGCAAGTCTTGTAAAATTTTTATAGAACTATAAAGACAAAATACAGTTGGGTACAATATAAACTTCTGTCCTTTGTCTCCTCACTGAATGGCCAGACCTGTGATGCAAAAATCCCAAGATCAGATCTTTAATGTGATACCAGGGGGAGGAGGCTGATGGACCTGACTGTAGAATTTAATTTTTTTTTTTTAATTTAATTTTTTTATTTTACAAGTTTCACTTGTTCTCTGTTTTGGTACGCCTACTATTTGCTGGATATTAAATATTCCATCTCTGAGATAATACCCAGTTATTTTTAGCTGGTAAATAGAAAGAGAGATGCTTGCTTGCTTGCAGAACTAGTAACTTTAAAGGAAAAAAAAAAAAAGAGCATAATAAGACCCAGAAAAACATACCATGCTTAGAATCAGCAATTAGACCTCATTAGAAACAGTTCTAAAGGAAACCACAAGGGCAAAGAATTTTTTTCCTTCAGCAATTTCATATTAGCAGATTTTACTAAGCATTTAGCTATCAAAAAATCACAAAAAGAATTGAGAAGCAAATTTCTTAGATATCTAGAAAGACAAAAAAAGCATTTTATTTTTGATTATTAAAATAATTTTGGGACTATTTTAGAAAAATCTATATCAATCTTTAACCTGGAAGATGGCCATTGTCATCCAGACAGAAGGATGGGCAACACATTCTCGATACACATGAAAGAGAGCCTAGCAGACAGGTATGAGAAGATGTAGGTTTCCTTGTTTTGGTTCTGGTACAAGGCTAATGGACCTTTTGGCAAATTATTTTTCCTCTTCTTCTCACTTCTCTCTCATCTACCTACTTTTAAAGGCTATGGAAAGCTTTCTGTGTTTGCACAACACTCAATAGAGACAGTTAATGATTTCTCAAAGAAGCATGTCTCTGCTTCAAAATTTGTTAACACCTTTTGATGTGAAAGGGACAGTTTCAACAAGTTATTCATGTTTCCAAGAAGTTTTCAAAGTTACCACTAGCCACTGAGGGATGTCCATCCAGAAAACTGTCAATTCCATAACGTCGTCTTTAGAATTTGCCTATTTGGGTTGGTGTTTTCTCAGCCTACCTTCAATTCCTCCTTACCTGGATCAATTACTTTTATGTTGTTCTTAACATGAAAGAAGTTCGAGACATTGAACTTATCCAGGTTTGTTGGATCCTGAAAATAATAATTAAAAAACCGAAAGTCAGAGAGCTTGGTAGGCACCCATTCCATGCAACAGACTAGTTTGAAGGGCAGACACCACCATAATAAATGAATAGGGAGAGACAGAATAACTTCCATACTCCCCAAACCACAGAAAGATGAAAAAAATATAAAACAATCAACCCCAACTGACATCAGCAATGAGCTTGTTCACAGTAGGGTCCTTAGGGATCTGGAATTTAGTCCCAAACATAGTATTACACATATTTTGCCTACAGAAGCTACTAACAGAACTAAGCTGAGTCTACCCTATCCTAGTGAGAAGAAAAAACGAGGAGCTGCGATCCTCCGATTCTTTCCTTCGTTCTGTGGTTTGGTCTAAGATCTATGCAAATTCACATTAGCTATCTCCTTCTATTTATAACAGCGTGCCTGATTTGCACATGCTCTGTGAACTTTTGTAATGCATTTCAAAATACAAATAAACCGCAGAGCAAGTCTTTGCAGTCAGAACTGTTTTGAATGCTTTTTTTTAAACTAGTGAAATCTGTGCTTAGAGAATTACGTTTAAAAATAAAAAATAATAATAAAAAGGCAACAAAAAGTGGTATTATGAAAACTCTATTGAGTGACCACTCAAGGAAAACAGCAATAATACACAGTCCATTAACTGTGAATCTTTATGCTATCTCTAGGCAACTTTCTGCATAACTTTGACCTTTTGTTAGAGAGTGAGACAAGGAATGCCTACTGGTGATCTAGGTTACATTATACTATTATTAAACAGTCCTTAATCATCTTCTTACAATGAAGAAGGTTTTCTCCTCAAGCTCCTCTGCAGCACAGAAAGGTCAAAACATCAGCCCAGGACACCCAGTCATTTCTGGAAATTCTATCTTACAGAAAACAATTCAGAATCTAAAATACCAAAATATCTTAATAATATGCAATAGATTCAAGTTCAGGATAAAAATAATGCAACATATTATGCAAAGAACTATGACACTGACATGAATAGCATTATCCCAAATAAATTTAACAAAGCTTCTTAGACCACCACTGTTGGTAAGAAGTTCCAACAATTTCACCTCTGCTAAAAGTAATTATTAATACAAGCAGAGCTGGTAGCTCCATCATTTATTAAATGATCTAATTATGCCTTTTATTCATCCCTGAAATGGCATGCTTCCACCAGAGAGTGCATTTTTAGTTTTACTGCTGGTATTAAAACCAAAACACATTTATGAAATCAAGCTGTGTGATTCTGCACCCTAATGATGACCTCCTGGCTTTCTGCTGACCCCTTTCCCAGCCACTACATAATCATTTTCTATTGTTTCCTGCCCCACTGTACCCCTCTGATAGATCTTCATCAAGACATGGACTGCCAAAAAAATAGATATTTTATCTTTAAGATCTTGCATTAGAAACAAATAACCTTTAAATAAAACTACTAAGGAATAGGAAATTTGGACCTGTTTTTTAACCATCTTTGTATCTTCTGACACTGGCACTCAGGTGTATTCATTATTTATTAACCCACATACGTATTTATGTATGTATGAATAGAGCTAATTTCAGCCTTGCTCTCTGACAGTCAACAAGATGCATGGAGAAAGTCTGGAGAAAGGGCTCAGTGTGTTTCCAGAAGATACAGGTTGCCTCCTCCCAAATACTCTTCTGTAATCATGAGCTGCAGCGTTCCCAGACAGAAATCATCGCCTTGCACATAAATATACCACCTCAAAAGGTGAAGGAAGTAAGACTGCTTACCCTTTCCAGGAAAGGAAAAAAAAAAAAAAAAAATCTGTGTATTAATATTAATAGAGACAAACGGATTTATAGCAATCCACATGTCTGCCGTTCATGGCAAAGCTGAAGGGCAAGACTGACTCCTGAAACCAACTTTTCATGGACAGGAGGGAGGGCAGGAGACAGCAGTAAAGATGAACCAGAAAACACCTTCACTATATTCCTCTAAATAAAGCTTCTTGATTTACTGATTTATTGATTGTTTAAAAATAAATAAAAGGACATCACAACTGCCAGTGCCTTATGAAACCAAGTGTTTTGTGCTCAGGGTACCACGAATCAGATTAGTACAAACTGTTTCACAGCCATGGTTCATTCAAACGTTTACCTGGCTTAACCAGCCTAATCGCAGGCATTGAGCAACTCCGGCAAAAATGTTTACAGTGTCCTTCACTGCAAGGCTCTCGAAATGGCTGTTAACCTCCCCATAGGCAACACATCCATTATGGTATGAAGGACAGCAGAGGCCACAGTGCAGCTCCCTCTCCTTGCAGACCACAGCTGTCCAGCTGCTTTCTGAGAGACCCGAGACAACCCCAAACCCCAGAACTGAGACCAAAGTCCTCTGCACAAGGTCCTGCATCACATTCAGGTGGGCCATTTGTTCAAATTGAAACCTCGACAAAGGTTTGATTTACAGTGTTGTCCCTTGTGTTCCTGATTCTGCAAAGCAGGAGTCTCACCACTCATCAAGAAGGCAGACAACCTAAGCGCCTACTCCAAAACCAGTTTCCTTCTGTCAGTGGAATAAACCCTCAAAAATGGTTCCTCAAGTTGAAATTTGAGTGTCAGCTTGCACAGGACACCTAGGACAAGCAGCTGACATATTGATTCCTCCCTCTAAAATAGGGCATCATGATACACTAGGAGAAGTTTGATTAGAATTAGACAAACACACATACTAAGTGTGACAGTACTGCAGCGAATATTAAGTTAAACACAAGACACCATTTGCTTCTACCATCCCCAAGAGCAGAAACACATCTGACCAGTCCAACCTGTGCTGCAGAAGACACAAACCATTTCCTTACTGATGGTACTGAGTCCTACAACACAAGATACACATTTTTTAAAGGTAGGTCTATGTACATTTTGAAAGTGCACACAGTCTTTAGACATATCACTTCAGGAAGAAAACTGTCTAAACACTAATAATTAGTCTGCCAAGTTCCTCTCATTGCATCCATGACAGTTACTGAGCACAGAATCAGAGCAGTCCCACCAATACACCACAGGGATGGCAGATGGACGTACCTGCATCGTCAAAGCCTTGAGCTCTAATGAATTAATGGCCTCTCCCGGTCAGAGAAAGGCTGGACTCACGGTGATGCTCCCAATCCTGTTAAGATTAAGGCCTAGAGCCCAAAGGCCTAAAGAAATAAGTTCTGTGTAAGTGCACAGAAACCAGAAAGGAAGATCATAGAATCATTGAGGTTGGAAAAGACCTCTAAGATCATCGAGTCCAACCGTCGACCCAACACCACCATGTCCACTAAACCATGTCCCTAAGTGCCTCATCTACTCGTCTTTTAAATACTTCCAGGGATGGGGACTCCACCACTTCCCTGGGCAGCCTGTTCCAATGTTTCACCACTCTTTCAGTAAAGAAATTTTTCCTTACATCCAATCTAAAGATGAACCATGAAGAGTAAATTGGCCTACTTTTGTTTGTCTTAGTGTGTTTAAAAATATGTATTCAAATTACCATGGGTAGCAGTCTCAGGGTTTTTCTTATTAAGGATACAAACCATAAACTTTAGTTTAGCAAATTACTAGCACAGATACAGACTTCAAAGGGTTGCTAACTATCATGACTATTAAAAATCTCGTATTTGATGTTTTCCTGAAAGCTGAGCTCCGAAAACAATTAATCTCATTTTATTCCACTTGTTTTTTTCCTATCATTTTCCGGTTTCACCTACTTAGGGAAACAGCTTAAACTCCATTAATCTTAAGCACCATACACACAACCCCCCCAAAAAGCAGGTTAAAACCAGCGCAGTTTTAGACTGTGTGATTTCTTTGAGGCCTGATTCCTCTCTTACCATTTGGTCGGCCATGCTGCATTCCTAATTATCTTCAGGACTGTCACCTTCATACACTGACCACGTCCCAGTGCATCACTTCTTTACCAGTCATTCTGCACATGCATTGGTGCAGGATTTGCCCTCAAAGAGCCCTCACCCACAAATGAGAGGAAATCTGCTCTGACCTTCTGTCACACAAAGAGCAAACGAGAAATAGCTGAGGACTGAAGTATCAATTAACAGTGTGCAGCGCTCAGCTATCTCCAACTTAGCTCATTAGTTATGCTTCCTGCCACACATGCCAATGGTGTTTAACAGCTTGTCGGGAACCGTGTCTTGTCCATGACTGATTAGGTTGTACAGAAACAATAAAATTGACATAAGGAAGCACATAACAGTATGAGCCTTTTTTTTCCTTTAACGGCAGCAAACCTGTTTGCATTCTACCCAGACTTTTTTTTTGTCTATTTATTTCTCCCAGGGCCCCCCCCCTCCATTTCTGTGGTGCAAAGCAGATACATTTGTTAGCATGCATCTATCAGGGAAGGCTCCCAGCAGGCTGCCCTAAGAGGACTGTGCCTGTTACCACTGGCACAACAGGGTTGGGGGGGTTTATTGGAATTCTTCTGGCGAAGAGGAACAGACCACCTCTGCCTCTGCTTTACCTGCAAGCACTGCTGCTGAGCAGAGCCACACTTCTCACTAACTCCCGTCCCCTGCCGGCACACAGCAATAGCTTCTTAGAAGCAACAGCTTCTAAGAGTTTCCAGAGCAGGAATAATTTCTGCTGTATCGTCACAAATTTAAGAGCCGTGGTTTCTGGTTTGTGAACAGAGATATGGTGGAGGATGAAGAATTGACAGGGGGCTAAAGGGGAAATTGTCCTTAGTTCCTCTGAACACTTCCTACCAAATGGGATGTGAAAGCGGGGTATTACAGCATTCTTACTTTGCTCTCCTCAGGACCCTCTCACACTTGTTGAGATGGGAAGAAGATGGGAAGAAGGGGTCCAGGAAGGCTGGACGATCTTCAAGAAGGAAGTCTGAAAGGCGCAGGAGCAGGCTGTCCCTGTACGCCGTAAGAAGAACGGGTGGGGAAGACGACCGGCCTGGCTGAACGGGAAGCTCTTGCTGGGACTCAGGAAAAAAAGGAGAGTTTACCACTTGTGGAAGAAGGGGCAGGCGACTCAAGAAGAGTACAGGGATCTCGTTAGGTCATGCAGAGAAGAAATGAGAAAGGCAAAAGCCCAGCTAGAACGCAATCTGGCCGCTGTCGTTAAAGACAACAAAAAAAAGTTTTTACAAATATATTAATGACAGGAAGAGAGCCAAGGAGAATCTCCATCCTTTATTGGATGTGGGGGGGAACATTGTCACTGAGGATGAGGAAAAGGCTGAGGTACTCAATGCCTTCTTTGCCTCAGTCTTTAACAGGCAGACCAGTTATCCTCAGGGTACTCAGCCCCCCGAGCTGGAAGACAGGGACGGTGAGCAGGATGAACCCCCCGTAATCCAAGAGGAAGCAGTCAATGACCTGCTACGCCACCTGGACGCTCACAAGTCTATGGGGCCGGATGGGATCCACCCGAGAGTGCTGAGGGAGCTGGCGGAGGTGCTCGCCAAGCCACTCTCCATCATTTATCAGCAGTCCTGGTTAACGGGGGAGGTCCCGGACGACTGGAGGCTTGCCAATGTGACGCCCATCTACAAGAAGGGCTGGAAGGAGGATCCAGGGAACTACAGGCCTGTCAGCCTGACCTCGGTGCCGGGGAAGATTATGGAGCGGTTCATCTTGAGGGCGCTCACAAGGCATGAGCGGGACAACCAGGGGATCCCGCCTAGCCAGCACAGATTCATGAGAGGCAGGTCCTGCTTGACCAACCTGATCTCCTTCTATGACCAGGTGACCCGCCTAGTGGATGAGGGAAAGGCTGTGGATGTGGTCTACCTGGACTTCAGTAAGGCCTTTGACACCGTCTCCCACAGCATTCTCCTAGAGAAGCTGGCGGCTCACGGCTTAGACAGGTGGACTCTGCGCTGGGTCAAAAACTGGCTGGATGGCCGGGCCCAGAGAGTTGTGGTGAATGGAGTTCAATCCAGTTGGCGGCCGGTCACGAGCGGTGTTCCCCAGGGCTCAGTTTTGGGGCCAGTCTTGTTCAATATCTTTATCGATGATCTGGATGAGGGGATTGAGTGCACCCTTAGTAAGTTTGTAGATGACACCAACTTGGGCGGGAGTGTTGATCTGCTCGAGGGTAGGAAGGCTCTGCAGAGGGACCTGGACAGGCTGGATCGATGGGCCCAGACCAATTGTATGAGGTTCAACAAGGCCAAGTGCCGGGTCCTGCACTTCGGCCACAACAACCCCATGCAGCGCTACAGGCTTGGGGAAGAGCGGCTGGAAAGCTGCCTGTCGGAAAAGGACCTGGGGGTGTTGGTCGACAGCCGGCTGAACATGAGCCAGCAGTGTGCCCAGGTGGCCAAGAAGGCCAATGGCATCCTGGCCTGTATCAGAAATGGTGTGGCCAGCAGGAGTAGGGAAGTGATTGTGCCCCTGTACTCGGCACTGGTGAGGCCGCACCTCGAATACTGTGTTCAGTTTTGGGCCCCTCCCTACAAGAAGGATGTTGAGGTGCTGGAGCGTGTCCAGAGAAGGGCAACGAGGCTGGTGAGGGGTCTGGAGAACAAGTCTTATGAGGAGCGGCTGAGGGAACTGGGGTTGTTTAGCCTGGAGAAAAGGAGGCTGAGGGGAGACCTCATTGCTCTCTACAACTACCTGAAAGGAGGTTGTAGTGAGGTGGGTGTCGGTCTCTTCTCCCAAGTAACTAGCGATAGGACGAGAGGAAATGGCCTCAAGTTGCGCCAGGGGAGGTTTAGATTGGATGTGAGGAAAAATTTCTTTACTGAAAGAGTGGTGAAACATTGGAAGAGGCTGCCCAGGGAAGTGGTTGAGTCCCCATCCCTGGAGGTATTTAAAAGACGAGTAGATGAGGCACTTAGGGACATGGTTTAGTGGGTGGTGGTGTTGGGTCGACGGTTGGACTCGATGATCTTAGAGGTCTTTTCCAACCTCAATGATTCTATGATTCTATGATTCTAAGTCCACAGGACTGTCAGAGCCCACCACCGTGTCCAGCAAAGCACTACCTGACCCTGTTCCTCTCTGTGCATCTTGAGCTGGGGCAGGCGCTTGCTTCAGCCTGCCCACTCTTATATGAGGGAATCCAGATTATACTTATTTATTTGCTTGCTATTAAGTTCTACATCATTACACAACGAATAACTTGCAAAATATATGATTGAAACATACATGGAATTTACAGTAACATTAATTAATAATAATGTCTACCAGACTGTTGACCAGGTTTTGTCACACAGATTAAGTGGTGGACAGCAGACCTTGAGATCTAACACTGAATTACACCCCCAAAAAAATGTACTTGGAAGATAACTTCAAATTAGGTTAAACATTTAGATTGAAAACTAGCTGAAAACCTGTAAAACACAGGACTGAAAGAATCTCCTAGTTCTGAATTGTAGTCTAATGCAATCTTACTATGTCAAAACTCTTTCAAAGCTATACTGAATCCTACCTTTAAAACAATTGCAAAGTGAAATGATGAATAGCAACACACCAGAATGGGAAGCAGAAAAGGGAGGTAAGAACACTGCAAACAAGCTTCAACAATACCAGCCTTCCTATTACAGATACCCTGTCCCCACAGATCTCTAAGTGCTTTACATCATACCTTACCCATTAAGCATAACTAATAAATCTTGAAGTACTTGAGCTGTCTGTCAGTTGGTAGCACATTCATGACATTTGCAAGGGATGCTAAGTCAGGCTGAGCTGATCATCTTTCAAGGTAAAAGAATACAAGTGGGTTTCAAGTTACGAGAAACACAAGCAAAATACAACAGCAATATTCCATTTAGAAGAGATACAAACCAGTACAGTTGAGAGAAAAATTATCTGAAATAATCATAAACTGTAAGGAGAGAGAAACTTGGAAAAAAGTAACAGCTGCACTGTAGAAGATGGAAAGCTTGACTTGAGTTTGTAGCAAGATCACACAGCTAAGGAAATTTCAACTTGAGGGTAAAGAGCTACAGTCTAAAAAATCCAGTCATACTAAGACTGCTGGTGTCTAGGAAGGGTTTCATATGGAATAATGTCATGTGTATTTCTGTCATTATCAGCAAGATTTTAAACCAGAATCCATGACATCTTTTGCCTGAATAACTACATTCCAGTTTTGGTAATGTATCTTGCACACCAGAATACGGTATTATTCTTTACTTCCTGCCCTGAGGGGCTGGATAATATCACCATATGTTGATGAAAAACTGCCATGTTCTACCCCAGGACATTTGCATTTCAACAGGGAAAAAAGCAGTTTCTGTATATGTAAGTGCAGGAAGCACTGTGGATTCCTTTACAGAAAGAAGCACATCATAGATCTAAGATAGTGTTATTAACAACTGAAGTTGTGATTTTGCTTTTTTTAGTTCCAATTCCAAAATAATCTGTCCTTTTTAACAAGTAAATTTAATAGCAATAGGACACAAATAACTATCACCAAAATCAAAGCGACCAGCTGAGATGGTGCTCACCAGAAAAGATTAACAGGGATGGATTATGATTAGTGTTCAAAAAATGTTTAGCACCGAGAACAGAACAAACAATTTTATGCAGTTCTCTCTCTTCTGGAAAGAGCAAATTTTTTTTGTTTTGTTTTTAATTATACGTATTAGGAGAGAGAGGTCAAGTTTGAGGTCAATTGCTATTCTGGTAAAAGAGCATCCCTAGCAGCTGTAGGATTGCCCTTTATGTATCAGTAAGGAAAAATGTGATCATACAAATAATCTGTAAACATACATTATTCAAATTTTCCATTTATCATGTTGTATTTCACTACCAAACACAGGTACCCCATCTGCTTCCTAGGACATTCAGAGTCAGCCTCTGGAAATGCTATTTTCTATTGATAAACACAGCTATTAGAGACAGTCCTATTCAGCTGTTACTTGCAAAGCAAAGAATGTTTTTTATAGCAACTTCCTTTATATCTACCTTTTTGCCAAACAGCAGGGTCAGTGTTACCAACCCACTCTCAATTCCAGCTCTCTCAGACACCACAATACTAATTTACACAGGGGAATGGGAAAACAACAAAGTGATAAATTTCAACGCAGAATTGAAAGGTTTTTAAGAGAAGCGGGATTTGGGATAGAGCTCTAGAGCCACAAATTAAAACACACCAGATTGCAGTCACGAACTCTGGCTAAGAAACAAAGCCACAGGTGGTAGAGCTTGGCAGTGCGAAGCCACCATGCTGCCTGCAGTGTTGTCAACAAGAGAGCTTGTAGAGGAGACGCTGGTCTGCCTTTCAACAATTTACATGAAGAAAATACTATGAGAAAATAACAACAGATTCCTATACCACATATACATAACCAATTTTAATACCCAGGCTAGTCATACCACTTTAGGCTGCATTCTGGCCTCAACAAAGCAAGTCAGGGTAGGGCAGCATTTGAATAGGAGAAATCAAGGTATACTTGCAAGTTTGCAGTGGGTGTTGTGCAGTGCATTAAATGGCTCTTACTTCTCATTCAACACCCCGAAGCCATTTTAGGCTGTTTGTTGAAAATTCTTTTTTGAAAAAAGTATTTAAAAACTAATTGGGTGAAAGGGTCAAACTTTAGTTGGTTAACAGCATTCAGATGGTTAAAATCTCTTCCAGTCCAATCCCAAGATGGGGGTATCATTGCTATTTCTAAACTTATTTGAGAAGAGTATACTACAAGATTGTACACTACAGAAGTTAACACCAATCCATAATGAGCTGCTTACTTAAGAGAAACAAATCTACTCATGCATTACGGATGTCATCCTAAACGGACGTGAGAGAGGTGCAGGCAATGTACGGCTGTGACCTCTATGTAGCTGGCAGGATGACTGTACCAGTGACTGGACAACTATCATAATCTACTTAGTTTCTGTTAATGGACATATTCCTCCAAGCAAGATAGAAACCCAACATGTCAAGAACAGAATGAAGATGAAAAATATTGATAAAAATCCACATAGGGAACATTTAAATTACTAGCTATTGTATTTTGAGATTTAGGGGACTACAGCATCTCTTTGCTTTTGTGAAAAATCAAAGCTAGGCATGTAACAGGAACACACTCTTTATACATACATTCAATTCCAAACCTACAAAACCACAGCAAAATATTTTTAAATGACTGCACCTTTCAATTATTTGTTCAAAATAATTCGATTTTCCATACTGATGCACAGAAACATTTTTAGTCACTCATGTTGACTTTTTTTGCCATTCCAAATCCATTAGCAACCATGCACTTACATTCAAATAACATTCTGTTGGGAGCTTTCAATCTGAAAAAGTTATGGTTTTTGCTTCCATTGGATTAAAAACATTTTACTTTGTTGCATTAGCTTGAACAGCCACAAACCCAAAGGAATAGAGTAAAAATATTTATAAACATGCTGTTCAGCACTGGGGAGTAGGGAAGAAGTGATACATTTCATTTAGACATAAATGAAAAATATTTTTCTATTCAAATTAGACTGTATTAGTTTTGGTTAGTGGCAATTAACTGTTCATGAGATGCATACTAACTCATGACGCCAATAATAATGATCATTGAATCTTTTTTCCCCTAATTTGAAATCATGCAAGCTTAAAAATGCCTACTTTTAAACAAAAGTTTTAGATCTTTTGATACTAAACTTCATCTGTAAATAACTATCTTTTACACTCTGAAACTTACAATGCTGTTTTAATTTAGGTTTTAATTCTGTTAAAATCAATAAAAGACCAACATTGGTATCTATTCAGAAGAAAACCATTCTAAGCAAGTACTTAAAGAAAATCCTCTGGTTTGCTGCTTATTTTACTCTACATTTAGAGAAACATTCTATAAAAAATGCTTTTCTGAAGCTTTGACTCTTTTAGGCATCTTCAAAAGAGTAAGATGGACAATCAGCTTCAGCCTTAATGTAACATGTTGACTTCCTAAAAGTTTATATACTTTACATTCTAAAAGATGTTTCTTTTGATAACATAGACCACGTACTGTTGGCTCTCTAGAGCTGAAGATGATTCTGGACATATCTTTGCCTTTCCTCTACCCAGTCTTTTCCCAATGCACTTCTGTTAAGTCTCACAATAAATGGGAGGTGTCACAGCAATTTTTCAGGTAAGATTAATAGAAAAAAACCCGAAATCTTATGTGTAGTTTCATATCTAAAACTTACAATTATGCACAAGATCTTATGTTCAGTCGGATACAGTGAAATAGTGAGCAACCGCAAATATATTTGTCAAAATTCACATTTTTACATGGCATCCTTGACTTTTTCTGGGCACGTTTTTTTTTCCTCCTTCAATTGGCAATGTTGAACAATCTGCTTGCCTACAAGGCACACAATAATCATTCTAGAGATTTGTCAAGCTCTACGTTGTATGGTATCTTTGTGGCTCATCTGGATAATAAAGAAAATACAGCAGTTCCCCTTCTACCCATCTCCAAGACACACACACAATGTTTCTCTGTTCAATTATTCTAGATTCCTGCTATAACAGTGTACGTAGCAACACTTCATCCTCTGCAAAAAAGCTCTATAGTAAGTCATGTAACAGAGAGAAGAGTTTACCTGCAGTGTCACAATGTCTTGCCGAGAGAAGGGCTCATCTGTCAAAAGATCCTTGTAGCTCTTTGGTTTTATGTTCAGCTGCTCAACTGCCTAACAGCCAGGCAAAAGACACAGATATTAAAAGTTGGATTCTAATGTGTAAATATTACAAGTAAATATGTGATACCAATAAAACCTTAAAGTACAAATGATAAAGAAAACAATTTCACCCTTCATTCTCAACTGGCACCTGCAATATTTTCATTGCGTGCTTTAACAGATGAGAAGCTTTTGTCTTTCATCCCTACAAAACTCGACAGTTTTGTGTGGTTTGGTTTTTTTTTTTAAAAAAAGAACCTTGCAGTCTCCATTCCATAGTTATACATATCATTTTAACCAAATTAATCATAAAAGTACGGCCAAAATAAAAAAATCTCGCTTGCAGTTTTCTAAGTTAAGTGTTTTACAGACGGTATAAGACAGGCAGCTTTAAAAAGGGGTCCATATCTCCCCCACTGTCAGCACCCCTTGGGGAGACACGTGTGTCCCAGGCCAGCTCATACAACAGCAGAGTTGCATTAGCCCCTCACACTCTGTCCACCCTGACTGCTGCACCTAGCCTGCAGCAACACTGCTGTTCACCTGAGAAAATTAAATGACGCTCAACAAAGCAGCAACATGTTATTTCATAGTGAGAATCAATGTGGAATAAATGCTTTGTCGTTATGAACAAATACATCATACTGCGAGATGACTATGGAGGTCTACCTGCAAAAAAACTGAATCTGTCTTATTCACTCAAATATCCTCTATCCTCCTCAGATGAAAGTGAGAGTATTTTTCTAGTACCTCCAGAAGACTGTAAATTAATTCTATGCTTATAACAAACCGATAAATGCTATTGCTTCAAGGGGTACACCACATGAGAAACAGACCCTCTTGGCACAGCTGGCTTAGGAAGCCCGGTATTATAAATTGTAGCAAACTGAGCAATAGTTTTACAATATCAACAAGCATTTAACAAAGCCTACTCTTAAACTCATTCTTGCCTTTTAACCACAGCAATCAAAGCATCATGCTTCCAGAAGGAACAGAAAATACTTTCTATTTTAACCTAACCTTGACTGCTCTCACAGCTGGAATAAAGACAGTTCAACTACAACAGAGCAAGTTTTCAAAAATGTGATGAATCCAGCCTTTTCCTTGATTGCAATGATTTCAGCTTTTTCCTCTCTCAGTATCTGAAAGTCCTACTGAAATTTCCCATCAGATTTCAAAAAGCAGATGTTTCAGTGTTCAGACTTTTTACAACACTGGATATGGATCCATTAATTGAAGGATTTATTTGCTACTGAAAAATAAATAAACCTTGCTTTTACAGTAAGGATTATGCAAACAAGTCACAACTGAAATTCCACCTGCGTTTACACAAATGTTCACAAAACACAAATAAAAATGCAGTTCAAGTGTCCGTTAAGGCATTCTCTCTGCTCTTTCCCTAGTTCCAGTTAAAATACTCTTTTTTATTCATTGATATAAATAGAAATGAGGCAATTTGTGTTTTGGTGATGATTCTCTATCAGAAAGAAGACAACAGAAGATTTGTCTATTAGTTCAACTGAGGAGCATATAAAAGCTACTCATTTTGGTCTACAAGATTCAATGCATGCAGATTAACTTAGAAAAAGGTTTTAAAAATATCTTTTAAATCATATTCTAGGCTTGTTTCTATTTTGAAGGCAAAAGTTGGACAACAATTTGTGAAGTCAGTTCATCTCCTTGTACTTTAATTTCCCTGGCTGTAAAACAAGGATAAAACCTACCTATCTTTCTAAAGCATTTTGTGATTGTGAATGAAATGCATCAAGTATAAAATATTAATAATGAAATGCAACAGAGAACCTACCTCATAGGCAAACACATTTCCAGTTGTCTTGATGGCCACAATATGGGAGTTATTGGTGAACACAGTAAACAGCACTGGACAGTGGTATTTACCTGGTGGAGGGGAAAAAAGTTTAAATTTGGCATGAAGTCCCTGCAACTGTTTTGAAATAGCTATTTTCTGTTATTTCTGTGAAGGATATTTACATTAATTTTTAATATAAAGTGTAACTTCAGTGTGTATTTAATGGTGTTTTAATTATGCTTTGATTCTTCAGTGTCAAACAGAAAAAGTAACACTTAAGAGAATTATAAAGCAAGCAATGAAAACGCAGTTTTGAAATCTACTGCCTTCAATCCCCCAACACAGAACTTTGTCCAACTTGCTCGATACGTATCAAGTACCACAATATAATTGTTATTGTGGTAATCAAAGCTCTATTGATAGCATGAGCCTGTACCTTGTAACGCACCCAGTGCTCTATTTTCAGTGAACAAAAAAGTTCACAGCAGCTGTTGTGCTTTTAGGAGAGGAGAGCATTTTGTATTCAAATGTGGCAAGCAGAATGCCATTAAATCTGAACATGTTATTCAATAAGGAACCCAGCTTCTGCTCTAATCAAGCTGTGAATTTTCCCAGGAGGGTCAGCATAAATATTAAGCATGTCAACAACAAGCAAACTGATGGAAGGCAATGTACAAGTAAAAAGAAAAATGTCTGGATGATCTCAGCAGAAAGCAATTATAAGAAAGTTATTAATACTTGATCAGTTTGCTAGACCTGGGGGTTTGGGTGAGATTTTTGAAATAGGTTGGGCCTATTTGGTTCTTTTTTTCCTAATTACCATCTGAAAATTAAAACCAGCAGGGAGACCAGAACAGAGACTGCTCACAGCACCTGCAAAGATAGGAGAGGCAAGCACCTACAGAGTATTTACTGATTAACTGATCAGCCAGAGGAGGCATTCTGACCTCCAGCACGCAGACACAAGTAAAAGCTGAGGACTGTTTCTGTTAATGCCACCAGAGCTGAAGGAAAGCCATTACCACAAGGGTCTGAAATTCAAGAGGAAGTTTAGAAGGGGATTTTTGGGTATGGCCCAACTGATGGATACAGAAACAGGCTGGTAAAATGTGAGGCCTCACTCCAGCTGCGTAAAAAAAGAGCAAATCACCGTATTTTCAGTTCTAGCAAAAGCAGAGCTGCTGAGGGTACATGCTTGTTGATCTGGATAGAAGCTACTCAGCTAAGGAGGGATCATTAAATGGAAGAAACTGCAATATCTGAAGACCTTTTTTATTGTATAGGTGTGAACAGAGAAGATCCTACATACATAGCAACCATTCTACATGTTAAAATTTAAAGAAAAGTTTGCTGATAAGACAGAAATGCAACATTTTACTCTTCCTCTTTTGTTGCATCTTCCCTTGATCTATTAATGACAGCATGCACCTTTTTAAGGAAAAGGCTTCTGAGACTGCGTGGCTGCCATCGTTCCACCCCAGCATTATGAACTGGACTTCTTTAAGAAAAGCACAATATTGCAGTATCTTTCAAAAACCTTGGCCAGAGTGACTATTGATCATTTTTTAACACTCTGCTCTTGAGACAGATGGAACACAAAATGTGGAAGAAATCCATCAGCTAGAGAAAAGACCTTGTAGTCTATGGACTATAGGTAAGATAAGGAGACAGACACTCCAGAATTTTATTCCCGCCTAATCCTTGCCACTCTTGTTTCAAAGAAATAATTATCTGCCTTGTAAAAGATGAATTCATCTCCACTGTTCTCTTTTATTCCCAGCATCCTCTCTTAGATGGCAGATTTTATACCTTTAACCCTGCAGAAATAGAATTTGAGGCTGCTTTCTTGTGTGCTGCTATTCATAAAATCCCATGTATTCATTTAAGTCTAATCCATTTTTTAAACAAAAAGTTTCTCAAAACCAAGTAAATAGCAAGTAATGCCATAGGCAAGTTAAAAAAAGGTAACTTACTATAAAAATTTAGCCTTTTCTGAAAATTTTCCGTGAAGTAAATAGTATCTTACTGCAGTAGTAGCTATAGTAAAGTGAAATTGCTGAATAATTTACAGCTCCCCAGTGTAAAGAAAAACAGAAATGGAACTTTAAAGGTAAACATGTCACTCACAAGAAGCAGTTATTCTACTCAAAAAACAAAAACCATGATAGCAAACACAAACTACGTAACTTTACCATGAGTAAGTCAAACCAGGATTTATTAAAGCACTTATTAAGAAAAAAAAACCCACACAGAAAATTAATGCACTTACCTTCACTGTTTTTAGCAAAATTCAGCTTTATAAGTGATTTGGCATCTAGTTTCTAAAGAAAATGAAGCATTAAAAAAATTAATCACAACGGAATCTAACTATGGAAATAAAAGGAAACTGTAACATCAGTGTTAGGATTTTAATAGTACATAATTTCTTAATAATATATTGCAAGTTATCTGAATCATCAGAACGCTGGGAATTTAAGTTACAGGCAGCCCACAAAAACAAGGCTCACCAAGCCTGAGAACTGGGATACATTTATTTACAGTGTTGTAGTTTGACACAGTACAGTGCTAACCAGAGTGAACAAGCTCTGGGAAGTTGCACAACTCTGCCTTAGCACAAATTGAAAGGGGAGTTTGCATGAAAAGCTAAGAGGCAAAGATCATTGCTGCTGATCAGAAGTGACAATTCAGAAGGGACCTCTGATGAAAGTCATAAAGCCAGCAAACCATTTTGGCGATCAAGCTCACTACCTTTTCTGAAATAACTGTAATTTTTCTTTTACTTCAGGGAATGTGTAGTGGAGCCCACATGATAACTAGCAATAATGAAGAGAAATGGAGGCACAAATTCTCTGGAGAGGAGACTGGGGTCATGAAGGCAGACCCAGGAGGGATCTTTGGCCAGTTAATCCCCAGGTAACAATTCCACGGAAGAGGGAACCGAGATGGCAGCTGAGGCCAGGAGGTCCCGCAGGCTGACGAAATGAGGACAATGTTCTCCCACGCCAGAGAGGACACCACAAACTAAGCTAGCTCCTACTCTCCCACGCTTCATCAGAAGAATGCCTATGGCATTTTTCTGCTGCCTTCTCTCTGGAGGGGCCTTCTGACAGAGGGAGGGAAGAGCTATTGGGCTGGCAAGCACTTCTGGACGATCAGGCTGCTCCCTCTCCGCAGCCTTCCCCAAGACATGAAAGCCACAAGCATGCCCAAAATAACAGTGCGCCTTCAGTAACATGATGAGGCAGGCCCACGTATGCCAGTCATTTAATAGAGTCAGTATGTGATTTGGGCACATCGCCGGCATGACAGGGCATAGCATGACTGGGGTTGCCCCACCAGCACAGCCCGCCAGGATGGTTAGGTAGCGCTTGACTGGAGCACCCAGTTGGAGACAAAGTCCAGCCCAGCAAGCTGCAAGGCTGAGTCAGGATCTTGATATTAAAAAAAACCAACAAACCCTTTGATTGTATCAGCTGTCAGAGGCAGTTTCATTGCCAAATTGATCGTTAAAAGCACACACAGCACAGGCCTTTTAAAAGAAACAATTGGTTCTCTTCTCAAAACACGCACCTGAACAGATTAGGGAGGTTTTTATAACCCAGACAGCTCTTTATAAACAGCTACGAGTGGAGATCTGCCAGCCGTGGTACCGACGCTGCTAGTTCAATCATTATGGCAAAAAGCGATAACGAAATCATGTGAAACTAAGTGGGCTTTTTCTGTCTAATCAAAATTCATATTGTTGGTTCAGAGAGTACATGTTATGACAGCTGGACTCATTCGTTTATAGGAAGGCACTTCTCCAATTGTTTTCAGCCAACTGGCAGGCTCATTTGCTGCCAGAAAGGTAACCATCTGCTAATTTATTAGCAAGAAGAGCAATGAGGGCTAGTAGGAATAAGATGGGAAAGGGAAGAAAGAGGCCAGGTTAGGTGATATTTAGTTAGGCAATGGAAGACCAGTGTCGCTGTTTTTCCTTAAGCAGATTCTCAAAATATCCAACACCAACATCTGCACACTGCTGGGGTACAAAGAAAGACAGCAAAGGCAAGGGCAGGTCCTGAAATGACTAAGTGAATGCAGAGCTTTATTAATCTTCTAACTAGAACAAAATTGTCAAAGAAGTAGTAGGGGAACAGCAGAGTTGCCAAAATGAACATATGATCCTGGACAGATCTGTTCAACCTAAACAACTTGTTAACACAAAGTAGCATCCATCTGTGCGCATGTTGTACAAGAGCCCAAAAATTATGTTCCAGAAACAGCTTCTTTAGAAATATGACTGCTGGAAACGTTGATAATTTCAAGGAAGGCCTTTACGTTATCTTCCTGGCAGACTTGAACTATCCCCAAAACATATGAGCAGGTCATCTTTAAACAAAAATGGAAACAGTTCCCTAAGAAACAGTTTAGTGTGACTGAAGATTCAGATTTATACCTCGACAGAAATTTAGTGGAAAAGACAGACTAAACTGCTGTACAGACTTTAAAGGTAGCAAAAACTGCAGTACGCTGTTTCATCTGTCAACATATGATGCATTGTTAGAAATGCTGCCAAGTCCTCGGACTCTTACTCCGTACCCAGGGAAATAGTATGGTATTTCAGGTCACATCTTTCCATAATATGGAAAAAGGTTAGTTTTCAGCATCAGTTACTCATGGTGCATCAGCTGCTCGTGCTGGCATCTGTTCCCCACTGAGACCAGCACTTATACAGTCTTGTATGTCAACAGTAAATTAAAAAACAGTGATTTTCATGCAGAGGCTAAAATACATACACTGCCCTGGCGTCTTTTTCCAGGATGAGAACTCTATACTGAAGTGCTCTATGAATGTTATAAACTTTTGTTGCCACAGACTGGCCTCCTATCAAGCTTATGTTGAAGAAGTGACCTTGCCCTCTGGAGCAGCTCTGTGCTTCAGCTCAGCTGGCAACTGCTTTGTGCTCAAGCAGTCCCATGCTGTATCACGAGGGAACTTCGTACCTCTGATGAAGGATGTTTTTTGTGCAATGTATTCATGAAAAGGGATGGAGATGGACCAAGAGTTGTATATGAGAAAATACGTGGGGGTAATATAATTAGGGTAACACCTCAAAAATATTTTGAGAAGTTGATTAATGCATGGAAAGAGAAGAGGAGGATTTAGTGTTTTGTCAGAGGAAACCTTTGGAGCACCAGAACAGCAAAACCAGGCAATGATCTGCTACAAAGGATTGCCATGGCCTACAAAGGCAGCTCAGTGCCCGAGACCAGGCTGCAGCATCGGGCAACTGCACACGGAGCAGCCACAGAGGAGTGAGTCCAGTCTGCATGCCAGGACTTCCAGTAGGTCCAATTTTGAAAGACCTACACGTTACACAGGAAACTATGAAAGAACATGATATAGAAAACCTACATAATTTTTTTTTTCTTCTCAAGTTCTTCATTTCACATGAAAACAGGGTTATCGTGTGTGCGTGAATCTGCTTTTATTTATTCTCCATCAAAAGTCAAAGCTTTCCAAGCATCGTCACACAGTTTGTTGCCATGGAAATGACCATTATGCCACAAACAGGTGCCAGTCTTCATGGGAAGAGACAGCAGGAGTGAATGAATCCTAAAATGAGTTAAAGTACTTGTTTTCATGTATTTCTATTACTGATGAAGCATAAGAGAGCTCAAATATTGTGCAGACAGCTCAAGTTCAAAACTATTTCCAACCTGAGTTTCCCCGACACACACCTACCATCCAGTTTCAGCCAATCTCCAGTGAAGAAAGCAAGGAAAAAATAATGTTTATTAAAAACACTTGATCTAATTAAAATTCTAAATTCTTAATGAAAATGAAAGGCCACAAGCATGCACCACTTCCCCTAAGCAGAAATAAGGGCTGCATATTCACTTCTAAAAATATTTTATGCAAGAATACTGGAAAGCAGACGCATTTCACGGCATGTAGTGCCAGCTGCTCCACAGCAAGGAAGGGCTAAAAAGACAAACCCAAAAACCCTGCAAGCTTTTTTTCTCAGCTGACTCCTCTCTCGCATGCACACTTCCACAAAGGCAGCCAAGGCTACTTTTGGCCATGACCTACTTTCTTGCAGCAGCGAGAAGCCCCACTGCCCCGTGCGCTGTCATCTGTCAGCTGATAGCACTTGTTCCTGTGGGATCCCAAAGGGCCGCATCCTTTATTGATACCCAAAGCAGAGGTTGTTACAATGCGTAGGTTAGTGGGGCACTGTGGCAGCTCATGGATGAAGCACACTGACTGTTTTGAGTTAAATCATTCTCTGTCATCGCTGTGTGTCTCATGAAGATATAAACTACAATCCCTGCGCATCAATTAGTTACACTCTCTGAATCCCTTCGGTCTGAGGCTGCACATTCTTCTTGTTAATGAGGCTCTGACCCTGTTGGATACGCACCAACCTGAAAAGCAATCAAAACGGGCTCATTTGATTCTCTACACATTCTCTCACACGGGTAGAGTTAGTGACGTGCGGCAGGAGTTGTATTTAGTAAATACAGACTTTCCCACTCTATCAACAGTAACTGATTTAGCGTTAAAATGTTCCAACACTTGGGGATCGGACACCCTTCTGAATGGCCTCTGACAGGAATACACGATAATCCAGTGAAGCTATCGTGGGGAAAAATTAATGTGTCATGTCTGAACTGGTTGACAACATCATCCAGGGCTGACGTGGCCATTTGGGAGGTTCTCATCCCACCAAAACAAGCAACACAGTTACTTCAAATAGAAGAGAAAGCCAAACCAAATACTAATACTAAAACACAATGTTGCCTACCAAGTACCAAATTTAGCTTAACAACAGCAAATGAATTTTGTATTCAATTCTTTGGTTCCTTTAAAGATGAGACCTGTTATTTTTTGCATACAACTCCATATTTTAAAAAGCTCTCTTACAATTTTCCCTGCTATAAAACTTTCAAGAAATATGGGGATATCAAGTGAATGAGTAGTATTGGAGTAACTCCATGTATAATGTTACTTATTTCAGATCTTGTAAATGGATTTAATGATGATAAAAGGCATTGGAAGTCCTCAGCAAGTCTACACATTATGGGAATGTGATTGGAAACACCAGCTCTGTTTTAACAAGATAAGTCATCTTCACATAGTTAAATATTTCATGAAAAATTTGGGGTCAGCAGCCAAGAAGCCAGAATAGTCTCATGATTCAAGGTATCGTTTCTATGTTCAGTTCAACAGCAAAAACACTAGATATTTATCATGTGGACAACTGTCTACCAAATGCTAAAAAGATACCCTCAATTTACATTCTTGGATGAAGCTGCTGTTTAACTGCAGCTTTCACCTACTACTGAACTGGTATGAAAATGGACACAAAAGATCCTTCATTACCCGCTTCCAGACCACTGTATTTCCATATTTAAATTTTAATTAAACTGACACTATATGGTCACCAAAGCCTTGTCCAGAGAATCATAAAGATATGCTTGATAACACACATGGCTCACAGATACTAGCAATAATGTTGCTCTATCAAAGAGCACATTAACAGAAATTACTATGAGAAAAAGATGTGTAGTTTCATGTGCAAGATTAAACCTCCAGTCTTAATGCAGTCAGAAGTCTATCAATCCAGAGACCCACAGCCAAATACAACATGGTTCATGGAAAAAAACGCTTTGCAGAAGCATCAAAAAGCTAGTCTCCAATTTTAGTGAAGAACAGGCAAGTAAGGATCTGTGGGAAACCTCATGCTACATTTCATTTAAGGCTAGAGCATTTCACAGCTGCTAGTTTTTCAAGTGTCACAATCACAAAACTCGATCCGATGTGCACACTTCCACCAAAACATGGAAAAGGAAAAAAAGAGACCATCTGTTTGGTCTGTAAAACCTAGATGTAAATACTTTTTTGCTGTAAGGGAAATAATGCATTAGGAATAATGCTAGACACATTTATCTGCCTGTGTCCAGAGCTGGCTTACTGGATAAAACACTGCCCATCACCAGCACAATCCCCATCAGCAAGGTGTGAAGAAGTCACAGCAGCTTGGTCAGTGACTCATGACACTGGAGGGTTTTAAACATCTCCTTTTAATAAAGCACTTGAACAGTAAGTCTTGGCAAATCTCATCATCTTGCCCTCAGTTTCCCAAAGATACAGGGAATTGAAAAATAAATTCCCCTTTTAGGACAGATAAAGGCTAACTCTTAGTGGTGCTGGGTGCACTACTGTAAAACACACAGATACAACTATCCACATGTTCGTCAGTAACAAAAGAGAGTGGGAAAGTTTCAGAAAGCCCAACAGAAAAGGAGTCATCTTCCAGGTCATCAGCCTCACCAGGACCTTCATCGCCTTGACCTCCCCCCCCTCCCGTGTTTTATGACCATTTCCAGTTATGACACACGACTTTCTGGTCGTTCCTCCAGGCAGGAATCATGTTCTCATGTTTCTATCCAGGGGCCTTGAAAATTTATGGTCACTAGTCAAACATTAACTCATTTAGACTGTTGACTAAAAGCTAATAATTTCTGAAGCAAATGAGGTAAGATGACATGGTTCAGTTGCTGCATATTGAAGAGTTCATCTCATTCAAAGTGGATTCTAGGCATTTGAGCAGCAGCTTGTGTCTGCTGTCCCCAGACAAAAATGCACCTGGAGAGAGATGCTTAATGATGATGGCTGTAACCATCCGTGCCTGAAAGACTGCTACAGGCCACAGAAATACAGGCAGCAACATTCAACTGGAAACAAACAAACAAACAAACAAACAAAGAGAGAAAAGGAAGAACCACTGATCATCCTGGCTAACTCTTATTTGTAAATAAGTACCTGCTTCTGAGATGACCCAAGCTATCAAGAGAAAATGCAACAAACGATCATATTCTGACAGCACCCTTCATGTCTCAACACATACACTGAAGCTGTTTTCTGTCTTACACTATCATGTGTAATATATCTAAGTATTATCAAAGTATTTCAGGAAGACATTAGAAAATATTTCCACCACTGTACCAGGCGTTCACCCAGCATTTACTGTGTATGATTAAGTCTGTTCAAAGAAGATAAATTAAAATTAAACAGATGCAGAGTAGGACAACTGTGACCATTTAGGGTATAGAGAACTTAAAGGCAAGAAGAACATCTGACAGGAAAATACAAGTCTCAACAAGAAAATGTCAAGAAAGCATTAAATTTCTCTGTACCAAATACACAGCTGTAAACACTAACAGATAGAAGAACAGATTTGGCACAAATACAAACGAGACTAAGCTGGTCAAACCCAAAATTTACAGAAGATATCTATCAGATGAAAAACGATCAGAAGAACCTCTCGGCAGTCACAGCAGGAAGAAAGGAAACACCAGTTCAAGACAGAGCACACAGTTTGCAAAGCAGATTGTGAGAGAGCCGAAGACCTCAGAGAGTCTTCCAGTTTTCTGTTCCTGATCATTTCACCCTTCTTTCTGCAACACATGAAAACTAACTAAGCTGGATTTGTCTGAATAATTTTTCAACAACAAAGCTTCCCTTGGTTTTATTTCTGTAAGCTTTGTTCTCTGCTCCATAGTAAGTTATTACTCACCCAGAACAAAACTGTATTCCCATCCCCCGCTAAAACTTTTCTTACAAATAAACAAGAAAAGAACCTCCCTCCTTCACTTCAAATGTACAGGAAAAAATAAGTTTAACAAAAGGGAAAAAAAGCAGCAACTGACATTTATACCTAGGCAATATCTGAAGACTTCACTTGAGTTGAATCAGACAAATTAAGAAATGTACTTTGAATTTCAAAGCTGAAGATGTGCCGACTTCTTCTGACGCGTATGTGAAAAGCATTCTCTAGAGGAGAATTAAAATTCTCATTTTATACATCACTTACGCTACAGTCAAATGAGACCTGAAGTTACTGATCCACCTAAATGATGACTCATTTCCAAAGCCCCAAGGAGAAAACGTAGCAGACTACTTGGATTTCAGGTGCTGTGCTCTGATGTTGAGGGAAAAACAAAACAAAACAATTAAAGGGGGATATGTCTCACTTCTGAATTTTTCTACATAATAAAAACTATCTCAATTGGTCAAATTATTTTCCTCTTAATCAGACAGTCCCAGCACTCTAGATATGGAAGACTGACGTGGAGATAGCCTGCCTGTGGAGGGCTGCACAGCAGTTTCCTCTAGATATTTTTTATCTAGACAAAGAATGAAAATGCTCAGAGTAAGCACAATCTGTTAGAAACAGTAAGAATGAAGAAAACTTTTCAAGAGGAAAAAAAAAGAAAAGTCACAAGGAAAATCTAACTCCTGCTGCAGTGTGCCATCTTTAGAAGACCATCAAAATTGTAAGATAGTATTACCGGCATGTTGCAGAAAGGTCTAGACAAGTGCTCTGAAAGTGCATCACACTGAACATTATCTACAGCTATTACATTTTCCTGACAATGTATTCCAATGGCAGCTACTGCTAGGCTGGCATGAAAGAGGTCACCTTCAAACCACAGATCCTTGTCTGATGACATCCGTTATTTGCTGCTCATTATCTACAAACATACCTGGAATAACATAATTAAAAGCCATAGTCACTGTTGATTTAGCCAATACGGGTCACATGAAACTTGAACTTGTCCTCTCCCCCGTTCAGGCCAGAGACCCGTTCCACTCAACTCATTGCTGGATGAGTTTTGTTTGTGATCTTGATCTCGACACCTCTGACTCAGCAACATGTGAAGCTCATGCAATCCACTTACAGGAATCCATTCCTGAAACACACAGGCTCTGAGCTGATTATCTGATAGAGGTGGAGAGCAATTTGTAGTGAACTATAAAGCTTTGGCTGGAATTTAACCTGTACTTTAACACCTGTTCCTACAGTACTTGATATTTCTCATACTCCTGACAGGCTGCAGTTGCTTTATTCAGAATATTGCAAAAGACAAAAAAAATACCTAAGCCCTCTTTCTCATTATGTTCACTTCTCGGGTGAAGAAACAATTATCAGTGCTTTCTATTTCTGTATCTGTGCTTTCAAAATACATACATGGTAAAAACACTTTTATGTTTAAGGAAGTTTCACCTTTGCTCTAATTTCTGCATCCTTTTCAGGCAGGATTTCCCTTATTTAGACAGCCAAAGACTTTTTTAGTGCATAAAAAAAAGTGCTGTAAGGTTGTTCGTTCATTTTTAAAGTGGGATTAATAAGTTCAGCAGTAAAAAAGTAATTTTCTCCATATCCTCTCCATTAACCTTGTCAGCAAGCTCCTCTCACCACAAGACCCGCAACCGATTTCTGTGAGACTGACTGAAATCTAGTTGATCAACTTGAAATGAAACCATGCTTTCACAATAAAATGAAGTAACAATAGCCACCAGCATTTGGGAGAGGAATTAGCTAATAAACATATTTAAGGAACGTATTTGAGAATGACTTTCCAAAGTTTTGAAATAACAGACTTGGTTGCAATTTTTTCTTTTGAGGGTAAGAAGTTATTGGTTTTGAAAGTGCCTGTAATTAGTCAGGCAAGCATCACCCTACCAACCTTATTTCAAACAAATTATTAAAAAAAAGGGTACTGCTTACATTCCTACCTGAGCAGTGCTGGAGTGAGGAGGTGTCTGCTACAGGCTCTGTCATTGCTGCAGGGCATTGCAGGTACAAGATGTGTGTCTCTAGGTGCTTTCAAAGCGTGGATCAGACAGGCTTACTGCATGAGGCAGGCACCTGTACTGCTGCAATTATTTGACCATATTAGTCAAAATCTCACCCCAAATCATTTTTATTTGGTAAATACAGGATTAAGAATGTGGGAGAACAATAGCAAGTATTTATCTTGTACACAGAGCAAAACTTTGGGTACAGCTCTCTCTTTTAAGAAGGCAGATGTCCTACTGGGAAAAGTCAGATTTTCAGCCTTCCTACTCCAAAGTTAGTCCTCATTTTCCATGTCAGTGGCTCTGCCTTCTACTACCTCTTTATATGCCCCAGACTCCTTTTTATGGTTGGCAGCCCAAGCAAAAGGCTTTCCCAACCCTAAAAAAAATCCTCAGAATTTATAAAAATTTTCCCATTTAACCTAGTAAGAAGCTAAAACCTTGTGACACTTAAGAAAAAGCTCTCTCTGGCCTGGAGGTCTGGATCCTAACCTTGCATGAGACAGGGCACAACACAAATTGTGCTCTGCCTCATTTGGACCAGAAATGCGACTCCTAGTCTCATACATCCACCACACAGCATCTTCAGGTCTCTTAACCTGACTCTTAGGCATATGTTAAGCCCAAACTAAATTAACTCGACTGAATCCTGTTTGCCCTTCAGGACATACACATGCAGCAACCACACAGCTGGGCGTGGCCCTTAACGTGAGGATTGCCTCTCTGGGTTATGCAGGATCAGCAGACACATGGATTTTAGTTTGCTCTGAGCAGTGCAGAAAGAATACACATAGGTGAACCCTCTATGAGAGTTTAAAAGCAGATGCACTTAAAACAGTCACAAAATTGTCTTTGGAACAAAGCCTTAGAAGCAAACACCAGAGATTAACTGACTTTCAACTGTCCAAAATAACTAAATTCCCACAGAAAAGGGGGGACAAGAGGCAAAGACCTTAGCTATTTCTGATACAGGGGAAGAGAGGTATTTGCCCAAGGTTACAGAGCCTTGAATGGGGCTGAATTACAACCACAATTATTTGGTCTGCCCACACGCAGTTAGAATGTCACTGAACCAGAGCAGAAAAATAGTTATTTATATCAGAAACATTACAATGCAAAGGAGAAAAATAGCTCAGCCCACATACAACATATCCATGCAACAATTTCCTTGAAATTCCTGTCAGAAGGCATGCTGATCTATCATCTGTTCATATTTGAGATTCCAACAAACCAGACAAGCTCTGACCAATCTCACTTCTTGGAAACAGGTACTCCTGAGCCCAGCTGGCTGACTTGTGTGGGCATGCTGGTCACTGCTGTCATATCGCCGCTACATGAAACGTTCTGGCAAGCTTGCAACTATCTGCAAGCCCAAGAAGCCAAAGTGCTGTTCTCAGTAAAAAGGAATGAGCTAACTATGACTTTCCTCTTTATTTTACGCAATTTTAGTATAAACATAAGATGGTGCAGTGTCCTGACAAAGCTGACAAAAAAAACCTAAGTGAGCCAATGCCATCTGACAGGCTATAGTTCAGCTGCAAGAGATGCACTGTTTCTTCCAAAATTATTGGTGTAGTAACATAAGTATTTTTTACCCCAATACATTATTAAAAAGGGGGAAAAAGATAAATCTAAAGTTACTTTCTGGAATAGCTCATGGGAAACTCTAGACAAAGGTCAATAGTGATTTGTTTCTCCAAATGGATATTGGTGTCCATACTGCATGTCAGGAGAATGTTCAGAAAAGCAAGAAAAATAAACTGTAAACCATAAGGAAGGAAAGAAAAAAAAATTAAAATATTTTAAACATATCAAAGAATAACTGTGATCTTGGCATTGCAAAATTTCTTTAAAAAGGAAGGCTGGTCCAATAGTTTAGGACTCAGAAGAATCAGAGAAGTCACTTGTAGATCAGTTCACAAACATCCAATTAATAAAAGACTAGCACAGTCCTACCCCCTGGGAGCACTGTGAAGATAAATATACTAATGATTGCAAGGCTCTCCAGTTCTCCACTGAGGGGTCCACTTCAGAAATAAGAGAGTTAGACAGAATTAGTGAGTATCAAGAGTGCACCATTAACAATGCCATTTCCAAGTAGCCTATTGACTTCTCTAAAAGGCCTCTAGCAAACTGTAACAACAGAAGTACAAGCCACAAAGGATTTCATTATTATTTTTAACTTCAGGACAAAAAAATGGAAAAATTCTCCAGAGCCTCATCACCAATAACGAATCATGGATCTGTGCAAAGTAACTTCATAAGTCACTATACAAAACATGGCATTGCAGCAAATCTGGCTCAATTCCTTCTTAAACAAACCTGGAGTCTTAAGTTTCTGTAAGTCACCAACTCATTACAGAAAATATTTTCTGGTTTCCACAATGAGCAAGCTGTACAAGTTACAGAAGGTGCACACACAATGATAGATTAAATAGAGGGCAGTACAGTCTAGAGATGTCCAAGCTCAACTCATTGACTTCCTCTGCCACCTACCCTGCCTTGTCCCAGCACCCCCATGCCCTTCCTGCCTGATGCCATCCTCCCCTTCTGAAAACCAGAGCTGGCCCTCTGGGAAACAAAGGCTAAATTACTACACTCCCTCCAACTTATAGCTCCACAGGGCTGGATTCAGCAGGGCTGTGTGCTGTTCTGGAGAGCAAGCATCTCTTTTTTGTTCCAAGTGGTCTGGAACACCTTTGTCCTGTGGAGGACACAGCAGTACAGCACAAGTCCACCACTGAAGAAAAGGGAAGAAGAAAGGGCTTCCCAAACAGAGTGATACAGAGGAAAAGGGGATGCATGTTGAGGAGAGCTGGAGGTGCGCTGCAGATCAACTACAGAAGCACAAGTCTGGGTAAACTAACAGATCTCAAAGTCCAACTTCATTTGAGCATTTATGGTTCACCAAGTATATTCTGCACAATCTCCCTTTCTCTGTATTACAGAAGACCACTAGACACATTACACGTCTTGCTTAGCATTCACCCAAAGTAATTTTAAACCACATCACGGTTCACAGTCTGAAATAAGAACAGGTGTCATGGAGCTGCTCTGAGTGGAAAAAATTCATCTGGCAACACCCCAAAACTCCCAACCAATGCACAGAGCAGCAAGGTGGTGAGAGGCTGGCAAAAACAAATTAAATAGCTGTAATTCAATTCCTTCTCCACAATACATTGGCCTCTTCATGTGTGAAGAAAGACCTTCAATCTTCTCTCCATCGCATAAACACACTTGCAGTTTGCTATAACTGAAGATATTGAGTCTCAGACAGCCTGTTCATGTTTAGAGTTTGGAATGCTGCATTTGTATTTAGCTTCTCCTCGTATCTGACTGCTGGGAAAATCTTTAATCAAACACAAGATGTTTCAATGGTAATCTCATACCACAAAGCCATCTGCAAATCAACCAACAATCCTGTGCAATGGCTGCCACCTAATGCTCGGGAAAGTAACTGCACTTACTGAAGGAAAAGACAAGTTTCAGTAACTCAAGCAACAATTTCTGTTTAAAATTTTCCTCTGTGCCCTCACAAACAATGCACTCTCTTTTAACACACCAGAAAAAAAAAAAATTCCAACAAGGAAATATCTTCAGTTCTTCGTATTTATCTGGTGCTTTACAACTTCACGCTACTACAGAAAGTGCTCCCTTCATAATAATCATTTATGCAGAAAAAGGGGGGAGAAAAACCACTAAGGGCTGATCGTAGTGTGAAATCCCAGTCTCACAATGAACTATCATGACAGAGGCAGGTCAGAAGTTTTCTGAAATATATTGTCAAGATAACTCAAAAGATTTTGCAGCTTAAGCTTACCATTCATAATATCATCTATTAATCTCTCCAATCTGCACAAAGCCAAATATCCTTTTGGTTAGGAAACATCACTGCAAGTTTAATCACAGATGGCGAGGTGAGCTTGCCAGCCCCTTGCCCTGTATGGACTAGAATTCTGCTTATACGAGGCAAGCAGTACAGAGCCTTTTCCGTCAATGACCAGTCAGGCTTTCTGGGCATCACTAGCAGTAACAAAAGAGCTCGTATTTCCATCTATACAGATTTTAATTATGCCACACCTGTAAGAAAGGCAAGATACCCTGGGAGTTTATAGAAATGAACTGCGCATTTTCTCTGCCATACTATTTACAATCCAATCCAATGGGGGGGGGGGGGGGGGGGGGAGGGGAGCTCTCCCCTTTCTTCTGCACACACAGTCCGGGGCTGATTATTTTCTACTACAAAGATCATTAGCAGGATGACAGCAAGGGGATATCAGGTCTCAAATCCAGAAGCTCCCCTTTTTTTTTTCCAGTTAAAAAGAGATCCCTAGTAAATCTCTAAATTAATTTCAGCAAACGTGATCTCACAAATATCATACTTCAAAATAGCATTCCCATTCAACTTCTTTTGCTTTCATTAAGGCATTTTTGTTTCTCCCACACATTGAATAGGAAACTGAGCATAAGGAAAGCAAAGACATCGTGTGAATGCACCCATCATTACTTACTTCTCCTGTGATTGGATTGGTTCCGTATTTCTTTATCCAAGGAACAATGCTCCTGAAAAGAGAAGGAATAAAGTAGTAAGTGACAAACACCATCAGAAACCTCTATTGATGAGCATGATTATTTTTGCCAACTTGCTAAGACCAAATGATGATTACACAGCTGTAACCAGTTCAACAACACAAAAATAAAATTAAGTACAGACAGTAACTTACAGTATGTCAAAGACTGTCCCATCTGGTGTGCAAACTGGGTATTCAAATGGCTGCAGAGACAAACTAGAAAAAAAGTACACATTCTTTTTAGCAAAATCAACTGGAAATCACGATGACAGAAGCAAATAACATTTTGCTGATTCACTTGCACATTAAATCAAGGCCTATACCAGTGAAAATACTGAGTGGCTGCCAATACCCACTACCCGATTCTACATAAATTAGGTTAACAACAAAATCCATGAAAGGAACTGGTGCAGTTCAGTAATGTGTAGCTGCCAGCACTCACAGCCATAGAGCCACGGGATGCTGTAATACCCCCCAGCCCGCTTCCATTGCCATGTTGGGCCCCACCAGCACAAAAGATGGTTCAAGCAGAAACACTCACTGCCTTTGCACTGAAACGGGCTAGGGAGTAACTGGCAATCACCTTCAGCATCCCCTGCTAGTGATGCTTCCATAATCCAGCCAGCTTTTAGCCAAGCAGCAGTAGTTCATAGATATGGATGCTAACTTCTTGAACTATTCCATTTACAAGAGGATTTCTAACCCACCTCTACTAACTCCCCTCTTTCACTCCAGCACTTCAAGCAGTAAACTCTAAACACAAAAAATTAGCATAAATATTCCTTCAATCTACCTAACCACTGCCTCAGAAAGATGAGTGATTGACCAAGCATATTCTGAGCAGGGAAAAGTAGATTCAAGCCCTGATTACGCAGATTTGAAAGACTGGGATGTACACGATAATCGTTCTGAATTATTTTATCACTTGTATATCCTTTTAGCCATCAGCTCCAATCTCTGCAGACACTAATCATGGAAAGTATAGATATTGTTTCAGTTCTTATTGAACTTTTTCTTGTTGCATTACTATCATAGCAGGCACAAGTCAATGAAAGTAACTACCTCCGAAGAACATGGCTTCAGTGTCAACAGCCTGATAAATAGATCATTTAATATATGATAATGTAAATTTGTTGTCTTACCTGCAGTGATCAAATGATAAACGTCTAAAATTAGTTCGTGGAAGGTCTGTTTATGGAAAAAAACACAACAGAATTTTAATAAATACATAGTATTCTAGGTAACAAAGAAACATTTGAAAGTTACATTTTGCTATATATGTGGTGGCAAGTTACTGATGACAAGGATAAATACACTAAACCTTGCAAAACTGTAACTAAAATGGGACTTCTCCTGCAGAGCACAAGTACACTCCTCAACTGAAATTACACAATCAGAAAAAAATCAAAACAGGGCTCTGACAAACCGACAGCACTGAGTTTAAAGTTGGCGATTAACACTGTAATCACCTTCAAGCTCTGCCCTAGCAGTGGGCACAGAACTTGTTGAAGGCAGGGACAGCTCATCTGGGCGTTAAACCTCGAATTTCTGCCATTTTCACGCTGACCGGCTCCGCTGATTTTAGGCCCCCCAATTGCAGAGCCCAGGGGTTCAGAGGGCGGTTCGGGAGAAGCTCAGACACCTCTGCTGCAGCCAGAGGATGCTCTGCTCAAGGAGGTCACTTCATCAGCCACCCCGCATTAAATGACCCCACTGAAGTCAATGGCGGGGGGGGGACGACGGGGACGGACCCTTCACCCCTTTACCTGCTTTCTTGCCCCCGTAGAACTGCGTGTACTCCGCGCACGTGATGTACCTGCCGAGACAGCGGAGTCACTCACAGGCAGCCGCAGGACACCCACGCCCTCCCCACACCCCGCGTGTCCGCGCACCCCCGGAGGCCCCGAGGCACCCCCCGCCCCGCCGGGTCCGCCCTCGCGCCCGCTCACATCTTGTCCTTCTGGTGCTGCCTCTTCCCCATGGCGGCGGCTCAGGCCGGGGGCCCTCGGGGACGCGGCTCCGTGGGTCCCGCCGAGCCGCCTGCACCCGGACGGCTGCGGCTGCGGCGCCCTTCCGGTGCGGGTGCGGCGGCGAAATGCCGCGCCGCGGAAACACGGGTGGTGGGCGGCGTTCCGGGGCCGGGCCGGCCTGAAGGGGGCGGGAAGCGCGGGAGCGCTGAGGGGAAGGCGCCGATGGATGCCCAGGCGCTGGCCCGCCAGCAGGATAAAGCACACGCATAAAACACGTGTGGCCTTTCGACTGTCTGAAGGCGAGTCTGTTCCCTAGTGCTTGGCGCCTAGCTAAATCTAATTTTATTTCCGTTTTTGCTGTAGCTCCGGTTGGGTCCTCCCTCACCGGCGCCAGGGCAGGGACGCCGGGGAAGCCCCGAGGGCGTTTTGGTGGCGTTTTCTGCCCGGGTCGCCTAGCGAGAAGGTCGAATCCCCCCTGTGACCTTCCCCGTTTCCCCGTCTAAACCATTAATTAATAAAAACTCCTTGGTCAACCTGCCCCTGCTCCCACACTGAAAGTGTTCCTTGTTGATTTTGCTGCAGTCTTCCTTTGACAATATAATACAGCCTTAAACAGAGTTTTCATAGCCCTTGTCTGAAAAAAGGTGCTGAATGTAAGCAGAAAATGCTAAATTATCCAATTTAAGAAAAATGCTCATCTTTGTTTAAATATGTTTTGTTGCATGGAATTTAAAATCGTAATATCCCTGGTCTGTCAGGCAGTGACAGAACCTCCCAAGAAAAAATGGGTAGAAAAACCTACATGGTATCTAATATGGCAACAGCTCTTCATAAAAAGTATTTCAGCATCTCTTCAAAGACTTAATGACAAAGAACAACTTACTTTCCCTTAGCTAATTGCCTTTAAATCCTATTAAACAGCATTCATTACAAGACTGGTATGAACAGCACAAGGCTGAACAGAATTGCCAGAATCCAAACATCTCGCCTTTAGCAGGAAGAAACAGCCAGCTGCCTCAGACCTTTCACTTACCAAACACCTCTAAAACTATCCGTGCTCATTTGTTCTTTCCTCATTAAACCATCAACCTGGCAGCTACCTACACAAAACAGTCAAGAGTCAAAATCCATGGAAGCTGATAGCCAGACTCTCACTGACTGCACCAGGCTTTGGACCGGACCCACCTTTTCCCCAGAACATGGGGTCTATCTCTTATTTTAATCATTTTAGTGGGTTGCTTGCCTGCATACTTAAGTGCAAGATGAGCACAACCTGATTTAGTTGCAGATGTCCTGCTCATTGCAGGGAGGTTGGACTAGATGACCTTTAAAGGTCCCTTCCAACCCAGTCTATGATTCTACTCTGTGAGGACTGTAATGCCTGTTCCCATGAGTGTAGACTAATTGACAATAGCATGTGACTCACTCACAGCTCTACCATGACTGGATGTCACAGTACTATTAAACTTTTCGGACTAGAGGCCAGGGGAAGTTGGATGGCTTTCCTTATCACCTTCATTTTCCCCACCAGGTACACACAGAATCAAGCTGTGCTGTCACTACATTTCCTGCTGCTTGTTGAAAACTCACTGATGCCATGCTGAAGAATAGCTGTTCAGTCGTTTTTATTGCTCTTCAAGACACTTCAGTTGGTGTGCACATGAGATTGCTGTACAAAGAAGTAATCCAGTGTCCGTCGGGTCTGGCAGTTGAATACAGGAGGGTATTCCCCACATTTGGAGGGTTTTGTTGCCTTAAAGAACACCGCAGAGCCACCTCTCTGAAGAGGGTCAGTCCCCTTCAGCCAAAGTCCACAGTAGCACAGCTAGTCCTTGTCCTGGCTGAGGGCGAAGGATATTGTTTGTTTCTGCTAGAAGTTTGTTTCTGCCCTTTTACAAGGGTTTAAATATACTTACTTATTTCAATACTAATTTTCTTACTCAAAAACATCTCAAAGTAAGGCAATAAATTGAGGCACACCTGAATAGCTAGGTCCTGGAAAGAACCAACACATACACTTGCTTCTTTCCCAGCACCAAGCATACTTTGGGGAACAAAACAAAGTTGATTGATTTTGGTTCCAAAACCACTCCACAAGTGAACTGCAGGCAGGCCACCAGCAGTATTTTGTTATTACAAAATGCCAAACAAGGAACATGGCCATAACTGCACAAAGCTCATTTTTTGTTGCAGCACTGACCACTTTCGGCAGTGGTCAGGGGAGCCCATTTTGCTTTTTGTTGCCTGAGATAATGAGCACTCCCACACAGCTCCTGCTCCCTCAGCTGAGATGTGGCTCCAAGAGAAAACATAGCTGCTCTAGGGAGATCCCAAGTACTTGTCTGATCATGCTTTCAGAGGAAAGATCACCCAGACAGTATTATTTATTTCTAGACATATTAACATGATTCAGCCTGCGTTGACATTTCTGGAGATGCCTGTGCCCTTTGTAATAATTCAAGACCATGTTTTTGCTTTTTGTTTTTTAAACCAATGCAATGTTCATTTATTTTTGTACTTACAAAAAGAGCCACCCCATTGTATCCCCCCCCCCCCAATGCCTTTTACAAACATTTAAAAATTAAAAACCAGATGATGACATGTTAATTTGGTAGAATTATTTTGAAACATAGCTTTTGTAATTAGAGTTAAATTTCCTACAAGATGACTTTGTAGAGACAGCCTGATTATCGGCCAAATAAAATTCCATATTACAAGTTAGCAAATTCTAGTACAAAAATAGTCCATGTGTTAGAACAGCCTCTTATTATTATTATATTCACAGGAAAGAGTCTATTGGCTGCATAATACCTTAATATTTATGAAATTTCTTTTTACGTGGCTCATTCATCTAATTTAATATAGTGTTGAGCCTCAATAAATCCTCAGGCAAAAAACCCTAAACAGGGTTAAATATGCTGTTCAGTGTACTCTGAAGTACTGTGCTTTTCACAGGACATCCAAGAAACCCCACAAACAGTTCTCAGCTAGTTTTGATATTAAAATGAGATCCAGATCCAAAAGGACCCCCCTGAAGTACATATCCATGACTTTCCATAGAAACAGAGGCAACAGCTTCGATGGTTAAGTTTCACTTGGGAAACGGTCTAAGCTCATCCACCCATCATTTTCACAAATCCACTTGTGAGCTTCTTTAAAAACTAAAGCAGGTCACTCCCAAAGCATCTGGGACCCTTACGGCACTGCTCTCTTCAGGAGTGTCCCTACTGACCAGGCTCTCGCTCCTCTTCTGTCTCTGGTTAATGCTGTTCAGCAGTTTCTCTCGGACCAGGCCCCACAGGGAAAATCTGGGGGAAATGCTACTTGTCTCTCAAGATGTCTAGCTGCTCTTGATATTCTGTGAAAAGCCTCTGGAAGCGGAGGTTCTGTCCAATGACAGGAAGAAGCTCTTTCAATAGTTCTCTCTTTCGTAAACCCTGCACAAAAACCACAAAAGCATCCTCAGAATGTATTACTTGATATCATGAATATATTTGATAGAGCTCTTTAAGATTCACGCCTTTTTTCCTGCCTGGAGAGGGCTGTGTATTTTATGTTCTTACTCCGCTTACATGATTCCCAGAATAAAAACTGTCTTTACATTTATGTACACTCATGAAGCTGGTGCAGCCCCTGCAGTTACAGACTCCAGGCATACTCTGAGAAGGGGAGACATTTCATTGGCATGTCACTACTTCAAAGTTGCTGTCTGAAGAATGTGGAGAACTGAACATGCAACTCTGCTCCATCTGCATGATACTCAAGACAGCACCAGAGCTGAGACTGTGGCACTAAGCATTTGTCTACAGTTTCACATGAAATAAATAGAAGTGTCATGGGAGGAAGCCTGCTTATGAGATTAGAGCAGAGTATGGAAAGGGTTCCAGGGTCAGCAAAAATCATTTGTGATTGCTTTTTTGCCACTAAGTTTAATCATATTTTAAGTTCTATTGTCTATCCATGCTATGTAATTTTCATGGGAAACTCTTCCTTGTTCGTTATTAAACTATTATCAGGACTTACCATAACTGTTGATTCCCACTGACTTCCAGCTGAGTAATGGACTGGACCCAGTAAATCCTTGCATAATTCTCGCAAACGATATTCAAACCCTGAATATTATCAGAAAATAAAATCACATTCATAAGCGTTTCACTAATATAACCACTCCACAATGTAACTGAGAACATTCAGGAAAGAGTTACAAGTATCTAGAATAAAATAAAGCCAAACCCATTGATTTCTGAAAAAGTATATTATTCTTCTAGCAGCAAATCTTTGGAAAGATAAGGTGATTTGTAAAGGATTCATTTTAAACTTCTGAAGGGTTTTATTCTAAGTTCTCAAAACCAAAAACACTACTGAAGATGATCTATAATAGGGAGAAAAACTGAAGTAGTTATTCCAGTTTGTTTTAAGAGCTGCCCTGATCACAACCTCACTCCCCCCTCCCACATAAATATACCAGCTTTAAAAAAAAAAAACAAAAACAAAAAACCCACTGGAAAACTGACAGACTTCAACAGCCAGAGAACTAATACAAAAGAGGTATCACAAGAGTCAGAAAGCCACAAGATGAAAACCAGTGAAGAGGAAAAGTTGTTACGTTGCATTTAATGGCAATATATGAATTTGGAAAAATGAAGTCAGTAGCAAAACAAAATAAACAAACAAACCAGACATCCTTCTGAAACATTAAAATATTACTAAACCAGAAGAGATCTCTCAAACCCTTAGCAAAAGAGCTTATAACAAAATTAAAATTGATCCAATTAATAGGCACAAGAGTTAAAAAGGAAAGAAGTAAAAGAAAACCTTTAATAAAACCACACACAGCTTCCAGGCCAGCTTTATTCACCTAAAAAATCAGAGGGGGGAATTCCCTTGCAAAGTAACAAAGTCATCTGTTCAAGAGTAACTTGCCAATCAAGGTATAATAGGTGGAATATTTTATTGGATTAGAATTCATTAAATGTTGAAACCATCATAGGAATAAAGGATCAATAATAGGATGTGCAATTTTCAAAATTTAGCAGACCTGGAAAACTAGTGAAACAGTAATACATGTATGGCAAAGCAGAATTTGCAGTGACATCCAGTGTATACACACACGCAAGGCAGTGACATTTGTGCAGTGCAAGATGAACGCTGCACACACAACAGAGAAGTTCTCAATTAGTGAAGACTTTTAAAAGTATAACTATCTCTAGCATATGACCCAAGATGAACATTTTAATTTCTACTGGGGAAGGACAGAGAGAATTATATGCAGTTCATCAAGCTCTCTTGTTAAATAAGGTAGGGGTCAAAAGGCAAGAATTAATGAGCTCAATTTTAATTCTGCCAACACCTATTAGGTGGCCTAACATGAACCATTTTGCTTCCCTCTGCGTAAAATGATTATGCATGGTGAGGAATAAAGCTGAATTAATACAATGTGAACACTAAATTTGTTATGCAGACAAGCAGAGATACAACAGAGATCTTTAGAATCCAAGAAGCATGAAGTCAGTTGGTTAACCTTATTTAACATAATAGCATAGAGATATAGTGTTTTCAAATATAAAATAAGACACAAGCAACCTTTCTTGTGGATTTCTTTCCCCACAGAATTTAACCTGTGGAGCTCACCAGTACAGGCTGCTGAAATTTTAGAATGTAAAAACGTATAAAGTTTAACACAAGCAAATTCTCTGCAGTTTTATGTGCTCTGGTAGAGTGTCAGAGACTGAGCGACTTCCATTTCACATCAGGCAGTGATTGTCACAGTTGGCTGAGGCATGTTACATATTTTACAAGGTGTTGCTGGTTCCTCTGAAACATCTGTAGTTGCTGCCAGATAATACATACAAAATGCCTGACAGGCTACTGGACTTTTTTTTTACAATGCAATTCCTACTATTGAAGTCCACAGATGACACTGTCTCTCCAGACCATGAGCTGTTCGCAGCCTGTGTGTCAAAATAGGATTCCTCAGTACTGAGCACTATAGGAAGCAAATGCGCTTCAGCAGTTTGTTTTGTTTTTAAGTAAACACCAAGTCCAGAAGCCAAGTGCTAAAAGGAGAACATTAAGTGCAATCATACATAGGCATGATGTGAATAGAGCGTTTCTTTAAAATCCATCAGAGCTGCAGACAAGTAACACAGCATGGCAGGTCTCACCTTCATTAACTAGGTACCGTGCATAGATAAGGAGCCAGTGGCGATACTCATGACTGGATTGTAACATAAGTGCTGCTGCTATCTGGTTCTCCAGGTATGCAAGCGTTGTTTCTTGTTGCACTAAATGAGGCATGGAGAACAATCTTGCAGCTTGCCTTCCTGAACTACAAAACCAAAGAAAAATTAACATGCCAGCCATAAAATCAGATACTAGTTTAAGGAATATATATTTTTGTAGTACAAACTATTCTACACTTATCTTTCAGAGGCACCTAGGGCTTCCAGAGTTCAAGCTTTTAATGACAAAGTTTTCATAGCAAACTGCCTTCCCCAACACTGGACCATTTACAAGTATCAAGGTCCACAGAGGGTTTTCTGCCTCCTGTTCTTTTTCTCTTCCTTTCATCTGTCTTCTCTTTAAAAACACCTGCTTTTCAGTGACCAAGTGCTCCTAAATGTTTATAGGAAATTAAGATGACTGCTTTTACCTTTCTTTGTCCCTCACAGGTGAAATTCACGAAACAAACACAAGATATAAAGTTAGCCAGAAGCATTTAAAGGATTTCTTGCAAATAAATGTATTGTCATAAGAAGGCTAATTTGAAAAAAGCAACCAATTATTTCCTTTTTGAAAAAAACTGCTAATTTTTCAGTCTGATATTTTTTCTCTCTCAAAAAGTGTTGTTTGTTTAGATTTCAAATATATTTCCCAATTAATTTCCCTTCCCCTCCCAAGAGAACAGCAATAAAATCATACAACTTCTTACAGTTTTTCTCACAAAAAAAAAAATTAAAACTCAGATGTGAAGGACAGAAATAGCACAGAAATCTGCCTGGGAAATCTAATTCAAATCCAGGTGACGATGGGCTATTGAATTCCCTACAGGAGTCTGCTCTGGCTCACACAATTCTCCCTGGTGATATTTTCAGATGTTAAAAATATGCATTAGATGACTAATCACTCAACTTTCTCAAAGACTTCATTAAATAGATCCCTTGAGGGCAACTGAACTACTCAAAATTTGTAGGCCTACTCCAAAGCTGGTAAACTAAAAATTAAAATGTAAAACGTAAGAAGTTCAGTTTAGTTAACCAAATATTACACATACAGAATTGTCAAATACTTTATCCATCCAATAAAGAAGAGCCTTAAAATGGTTAAGTTTAGAGCATGCTTTCTTGCCCTCCAAGCAATCTCAAAATAACATTAAGATACAGACTGTAAATGTGCAAAGATTTAAAAAAAAAAAAAACCCAACCCAAAACAAAACCACTCTATGAGCTACTGATAATTTTCAGTGCCATTAGCATCTTAAGAATTAACTCACTGATTCAAGCACATGAATAAATAATAGGAAAAAAAAGACAAACATGCTGATGAAACGAAGCAATTAAGTGCATACTTTGATGTTCGTCCCTGTATTACAGCTAAGGGCCCAGAACACAGCATGGCTTCTTGGGATGGTAAACTATTCCTGAAGTCTGCGCATTGTGCTAGGGAGTCCTGTTTGTCAGAAACAAGATTCCTGAAAAAAAGGAAACAAACAAAAACCAAGTTTGAGGAGAGTAGGTAGTGATATCAGGGGATCCAGCTCTGTTCTGCCTCAAAGCCTGACTTGTATTTTCCACAGATAACCGAAAAAATACCACTGAGGTGCTCAGGAATTCCACGGACCCCAACTGTTCCCACTCCATGTGCAAATTCTGATTGTGCTGTCACGGAAATGTCCCTCCCACCCCCAAAGTTCACAACATTAATTGTATAATACAATTTATCATTAGTTTTGAAGGAAATGAACTTTCTACTTGCCATTTTACATCTAATAAGAAGTCATGCCCCAGAACGAAGACTGGAGTGAACAGAGGCAACGGCTTTCTTGTTAAGAACTTGATTTTACCTCATGTCAGGTCCCCCCACCCACTAGACAAGTCATCACAGATCACACATGTTGACAATTTTTCCCCTCCATTACAGCTATTCCTTCATATGGAGTGAGTTGACAGTTACAGCTGGCATTTCCACACTAATCAAGGATATAATTTTCACTGGTTTGAGATGCCAAGAGAATCAGTGGCTCAAACCAATGCTAAGTTTAGACCTCCAGATAGCTCAGAGGTAAAATGGCACAAATATTTAAAATGCCCTTTACTGCTTTATCATGTTTAAATTTGTATGATGACTAAAGGGATCGCTCTTTTATATATTTCCAAAGCTGTGGTACAAACTAAGAAACGACAGCAAATTCAGAATTATGGCTGAGAGCCTGTCCTCTGCTCCTTACTGACTGGGAAAATTTCTGCATAATTTCTCAGTTTATCTGAAAAACAAATAAGGTGTTTTCTCTTTTCCAAAGGATTCACATCAAGTAGTTGACTAGTAACAATTATTCTAAGGAGGAATTAAAACAATAAGCCCTTTCATCAAGCATGCTCATTACACTAAGTACCACAATTATATTAAGACTGCAACATGGTTTTTTTTCCTCCTAGAAAGACAACAAAGAATCTGTTTTGGAAAGACACTGTAAATAATTTAACCATGGAAATTTTTTATGGGAACTTATGCCTTGACAGAAGTAAGAGAATCCATGGGGAAAGCCTATCTGATACCCAATAAGACACAGACTCTTATGTACCCTTTCCTTGTGTTTAGGACATCAGTAATGACTCTTCCATGGGAATTCTCTGAGGTATAATGATTTCTTCACTCCTCCCCTACCTGACTTACTATCTTCATTAAACTTTTACATCTTGGAGACAAAGAGCTCTCTTCAAACTTGACTGGTCATCAGATCCAAAAAAATATTAAGGAGTGACAGGGACTGACAAAGTCAGGCAGATACATGTTCAGGATTGGAGTGCATAGGTCTTATTTTCTCTGGAAAATGGGCAAAATAATTTTAACATGTCTGAACTTCCAACAAACCCCTGAAAATCATTTTGAAAATTTTTCCAGAACTGCATTCTTTTTCGTAAAAAAATGAATTTTAAGGCTAGATTGTCTTTAATCATTGCCAACTGCTTGACAGATTCAACTGATGCACATCAGCAAAAGTATATATAGATATATGTTAATAAATAAAAGAGTATGCACCGTGTAGGAAAGAGTGATAAAGCTGTAGTTTAACTTCTTCATTTTTAAAACTTATTTTAAAACATAACAAATAATAAGAATGTAATAGAGTAAAGCCTAGACATACAATTAGTGAACTAAACCAAAACTAAGCCTGGCGCGTGATCCTACTCAGACTAACCTTCAAAATATAGGGTGAAACAGTAAATCAAAATACACGTCAGTCCAGCTGAGTTGTAAAAGCAGGAAATAATATATAACTTACCATGTAGAAAGAGAAGGATTAAAACAGTATGCCTTTCCATCGGACATGCTCATTACAGGTATACCATGCTGAGTCAGCAAGATCTGAGAGACAGTTGCATCACTTCCTACAAGTCAAATCAGACCAAGGTATGGAGTCTTGCATAACATTCATAATGGTAAAAAATGCTATCCACCATTAATTATCAGTCATAGCAACCAACAGAAAAAGGTTCAGTAAATGTTATCCTCAAGCACTTATAGGAAGGTCAAGGCATAAGATAATGATGGTAAGCATCAGGCTCAGTGAAGTAGCATTAAAATCACTCTTTTGCAAAACACATTATCAATCTTGATACTGCAATTTGTACAGAACATTGGCTTAATTGGAAACATTCTCCATACCTAGGGGCAATCTTCAGCAATTTTGCCACGTCTTCTGTAACCCAAGAAGCCTTTATCTTTCTTTTTCCCATTAAGTTAAAATTCTAAAAACGAGCATACTTAGAAAAGTGTGCTCTCCAAGAACATAGTATAAGTGGGATAGCTGGAGTTTCTCATTTCCCAGCATATCCCATGCCCAGGGTTTGTGCATGTAACTTCTAATGAAGACATTTGCAAACTGCTAGTACAACTACTTCTCTAGGTAGTTTTGATTAGTACTGTATGGATTAAAGCTAAAACAGAAGCCAATATGCTCTGAGACACTGCTTTTTTGATAATTTGTTTTGTGCCAGACATTAGCAATGACAGAAACTGAAGATTTTGAAATAACGAATTTGAGACAATCAGTTGTTGTTCATCATTAAGATAATATACATGCACACAGAGAAATTGCTGTAATAGCAGATTTACATAAAATATTTGGTTTGTGATCTTCACAACACTGAACCTTCACATTCAGAAGCAAGCCAGGATATAATAAGCTACAGATTCTTGTACAAGTCTGTTAACCGCTGATATTCTCATCTCAGTTATTTCTACTGTATTTCAACATTGCCGATGACTTCCCTTTATTACACAATAACAAAGTAGATTTATTTGTTTAGGCTTTTCAGGTTTTGTAAAATTTCAGCATATTCATAAATGGCACTAAATAGTACAGGTGGGCTCAAAGGTTGGTAAGTAAATGACCCTTTTTATTACCTGAAAATATTGTTTGCAAAGACTCATCTCTAACAATGGCTGTCTGCTTGTGAACATCCCTGAAAAAGACAAAAGAACAAGTCTGCAGTGTAAAAACAACTGTAAGCTCCAAAATCATTTAACAAATGCACTTCTTCAATATTCATGACAAAGTGGTTTCTTTGGAGGAGTTTGGGTTTTTTCATTTTTACATTTTCTTCATTGCTTCGACAAAAAGATTTTGGCAAACTCAAACCCCTTACGGCAAGACAGAAGTCAGTAGCAGAGGACAACTTTTATACAGTTATTCGTCAGGAAACCTCATTACAGCTAAGCAAACACTAAGGATCCAAATAACTCCTTTAGGAGCTCTGACATGCATGAGGCATTAGATTAAATTCAACAACTGTAAACAAGTACTGCGGTTTTTATCTTGGTATCTTGAAGATGGCTAGAGTACTTCTAACTCTGAAACTCATGTACTTTATTGGCTAAGTATAATGGAAGTTGGAAATATCCGTATTTCTCCTTTTTCCCCCCTCAGTCCATTCCATATGCATGACACAAGTCTATCCTAGGGAAGCTGTTTAAACTAGTAACTTCTAGCTGATCATCTATCTTCCTTCTAGAATCAAATTCAACATTATGGACCATCCTAGAAAGGAAAAGAAACAGGGTTCAAGTCCTGCCCAATTAACTCTTCATATTATATCCAAAAATGGACTTGTGTTCAGACCCGATTTGGTTTAAGCCTCAGTTTCAACAGGAATGCATCAACACAATTGAACAGTTACCTATAAAAATCATCGCAGCCAGCTGCTGCAGCCTAATATGGTACTTACCAAACAGAGAGCATAGCAGCAGTGGTGAGAGCCATGATGTAAGAACCTGTGCAATGTAGGGTGGAAATGGGTGTATTCAATATTATAGGGGGAAGAAGGCGACGACCACAAGCTGAAAATACTGACAATGTTCGTTTCTCACAGGCTACACTTACAATCTCACTAAAAAACAAACAAACAAAAACCAAAAAGAAACATTTACATTTTGTCAAATGCAAGTAGCATAAAACCAGACTGATTTCTTAATTTATCATACAACTTGGGCTAATTCCCCAAAAGGTAACTATTACAGCTTTTAAAAAAATCCTGGGTACCAAAGGAAAAGTTCAAAAAGCACACAGATTATCTATAGATGCGTTCTATGCCTCCTTAATTTGGTTATAACTATGATGGTCTAAGGAGATGGGCAGAAGGTTTGCAGGCCGAGATAGTATCTTTTATTTGACCAAGTGGCATTGCTGGAAATATCAGTAACGCTTTTGGGTATACACAAGCTCTTCTTCAGGCCTGAATTTGTATTTAGCTTTAAAATCCATTGCTTCTTTTTCAGACCTGCACAAAGCATTATATGTCTGCAAGCTTGTCTAATTTTTTCAACTATGCAAGCCTGTGTAATAAAAGCTATTACTACTAACTACAAATACTAACAACTTAAGGGTGTTACTAGAGAATCAGCATAAAACTCAAGTTAAAAAAAATGTTTCAAAAAAATTCTGACAAATAGTGAATCTCATGGCTCAGGCTTCAGAAACATACTTTCAATTTAAACTCTGAGGTTGGAACTAAGCAAAGTTGAGAAAAATAAAGAGAAAAAATATCAAAAGACTCAGGAAAACACTTCAACGTCACAAAACATCCTGTTTCAAATTTTTCATTCTTTAGTAGGTAGCACTTGAACAACTGTCACTTACCATGATTTAGTCCACTTTAATGGAGAAGTTTAAAGGAGAAATGTAAATACACAGGAAAATAGTTGTACCTGGCTAATGAGAATTTGTGATGCTTTAAGACTGCATAGAGCTAATACTTGGAGTGAAACTGGTCTTAAGAGTAAGAGCAGTACATATTTTTATCCACAAAACATTTATTAAGCAAGATTGTGTAAAAATTACAATGGAGAGTGATAAAACCAGCAAATAGCAGTAGTCAACAGAAATAAGTCAGAATCCCTACAAAAAACTCCACAGGATAAGCGTTTAAAAGCATCAATGTATTAGACCAGGTTAGCTAGAAGAGAAATAGCACACCTTGAGCCAAGCACAAAGAATCACAAAAATCCCTAATAGAAGTGATCCAGTTAATATTTTTAGAGTCTCTGCTTATTTGTAAATATGTGGGTTTAGGGCTAATTAAGTTTCTGTAAAGTGTACTTTTGTATCCCTAAAAATGTCTTCTGGCCTTCAGGACTACTTATCTTCTGCAGGCTCCCACTTCCTCCAAAATGTACTCTCTTACCAGCTTCCCGCTGCAGTGACAATTCGACTGGTGAGGACTGTCTCCCATTCCTTTCCTTCTCGATTACACTTTAACCTGCTCAACTTTGAACCTCCCACTGTGGTCATTTCATTCTCCACTTCAAGGTACATTGATGGATCTGAACTTATCTGAAAAATAAAAAATAAAATACTTTTTGGAAGAGGAAAATAACTACTTAAAAAAGCAGCAACTACTATTAGATCCAAAACAATGCCGACGTTAAGAATGGATTTAAGTATGGCATTCTCTGTTTAAAATGGCTTCAAAATACACTGTGGTACTTCAAAAGCAGCAGACCTCTGAAAATCAGTCTTGGCTAGAACACAAATAATTTCCTTGTATTCGGGGCATAAGAATGAAGAAAGGTTGTGCTATTCTGTGCTTCCTAATTAAGGGCACCAGATCAAGTCTAGATGTGCCCAGTCTCCCTACAATCTTGCAATTAGAACCAGACTACCACAACCTAAGCACGCAGAAAAATTATTTCATAAATACCTAAAGTAATACTATTTGCCAGTCTCTTCAGATGTAGAGCATCTCCAGAGCGCTCTCAGAAAACACTTTTTTTTTTTCTCTTCAGCAGTGTACTACCAACACAACCGTAATAATAATGCAGCAGTTACTCCTGTCAGACCCTCTTATCTTTATGACACACTTTGGTTAACCAGGAGGAGGGACTGATGAACCAGAGGTACTCCTCTTGGAAGTTTAGCTAGTTCCGAAATGTCCTATTTTTAGCTGATTTGCCATTAACTTTTCTCATATAGACATATTCTTAGAAGCTGAAGTATACCATCTTGCTTGCTTGAACAAATACACATATTCAAATGTTAATTTATCAAAGGATCCTGAATAATCTAAAAATATATTAAAAAAAACCAACAGGATTTTTTTTTTTTTAAAAGTATTAAGCTTTTTTCCCCCTTATAGTCCACTTACTTGCAAAGTAAACGATTTCTGTGGGATTGGGGTTGGCAGTTTAAGTGCTAATGCTGGTGCCGAGATACAAGCAGCATCCTTCTCAGAGGCCAGTGTAGCTGGGGACTGTAAAAAAAAAAAATTGCAAAAGTGGTTAAATTTTTCCATTACATAAAATTTAAAACCAAAGATATTCTATAATATAGATTGAATTTGAAAGAGAAAACCTTTTTTTAAAAAATTCCAAATAATGCCAATTGCAAATATTAATCATTTTCAGATTAGTTGTATAAACACAAATTTTTTAATATAGCTTCTAAGAATTAAAAAACCAAAACAAACTAGATGGTGTGGTTTTTTGGTTTTTTGTTTTGTTTTGTTTTTTTACAGACCCCCTCCACCTTTCAGCTGGAACTAATTAATGGAAATTCTGGTATATTGCATGGAAAAGCTGAGCTCTGAATACTGAAAAGAGAAGGATCTATACGGCCTAAAATGATGGGAACTCTAATACAACTTACTACTTCATGGTTCCTAGGAAAGTCATAACTATTTGAGCCATCATATCCAAGTCACTCTTTTGTGCGTGGGCCACTCTCCATCAAAGAACATCAAATGCTAATGGTGTTTCATTTTATTCTACACAGTCATTTGCAGGCTATCACTACTTCGCATGCTGGTACTGTTTAGTAAGTAGCTGCATATTTATATAAAGGATGGACACATTTGCCACACCACGTGCATCTGCTTTTTATAATCTTAAAGTTTAAAAAGAGGCAAGGAAGAGGGATGGCTAAAAATTCTGAGTGACTTCCCTGACTTGATGGAACAAGTCAACATGGGACTGACTTTATTAAATGAATACTGAAAGCTACAATGAATCTTATTTATTTCACCTGAACAGTTAAAGTTACTGGTACAAGTCTGGAGTCTTTTCGAGGCCTTCCTTTTTTCTTCTTTTCTACCGTTTCGCCCTCAAGTTCCAGTTTCCGTTTGGGTGCGCTGAGTGGTTTAGCAGCTGGAATCTTCTCTTCACTGTCACTGCTGCTCTCCAGAATATCCTTGGGCTTACTGTCTTTAATTAAATTCTGATCCTTCAGTCTGAGCAAGTAAAAAAAAAAAAAAAAGAAAAATAAAAAAGTATTTCACATTTTATATAAGCTGATTCCAAAAGCTGCCACATACCCTACGCACTGCATTCTTGTAGGTAAGAAGATACATTCTTAGCCTTGTTTGAGTGTATTTCAATATGCACAAAGGCAAGGAGGAAGCTAAAGAGGTATGGCAAATCCTCCACCAAAGTACAATGTGCAATATATATGTAAGCTGATCAGACATATTCTCTCCTTTAAAAAAAAATTAATCAAACTAGCAGTTAGCAAATGGATAAAGCTGTAAATAACAACTTTATTGTAGCATTCAGTTCCAATTACAATCAGATCTCTCTCCCTGGGTTGATACAAATAATTCAGCACTCTGTAAGATGCAAGAGTAGTTAATCTTTTCCCTCCAATGGACATTACACTTTCTGCTTCCTCATGCAGAACTTCATTTGTCAGTCTGTTGTCTATCCCCAAAAGTTGTCCTATTCAGTTCTGACTACTGTAAGAAAGATGCATATCTGCAAACCATACAAATGACCTCACTGTTCCATTTTCCATTTCAGGAATACAATATAACTAAAGAAGACAAAGTACAAATCCCTGTGAACTCTTTTGTTAACCATTATACACTAAAATAGGTTATTTAATCATACTCTTCCCATTCCCTCCAATAGCTGGTTATTAACTCACAACAATGTTTTACCACTTATTCCATAACCACTTGGCTTCCTAGAGATATCTTGCATAACCCAAACCTTTTTTCTTTGGCATCTGAATTATGCCAAACAATACAATACACTTTTATCCATACTTTACTGACACATTAGAAGCAATTATGAGAGTAATTTAATACATCTTTCTTCTGCATCATATGGTTAAACTCTTTGATATAAAAATATTGAGGTATTTAGTAAAAACACATTTTATTGATAATAAGTTGGGGAACTACGTACTTCTTTCTCAAGACTGCTATTTTTTCTATTATGTGTTTTGGTGAAGCAGGAATGCTTATGCCATAACACACTATGTCACAAAACCAAAGGCTTTCTTGTTTTTTTTTAAAAATCATGTGGATCCAGAGCCAAAAACCCTTAAAAATCAAAGCGTCTTCTCTGCATGCCTTCAAGGCATAAAACTGAAATACATCTGCAGCTATTATGATAGGCCCTCTGCAGACATGTATGGTAATTTATCTTGAAGTAAATCTCACTCTTGTATAAAGATGCAGGCTGGCTATTTTTGTCTTCTAAGGAGCACAGATGCATGCAGCCACACATGGAGGCACACGCACACACAGCCTCTTGTAACGATAGTTTTAACTCGGAATATTTTGAGGAGTCTTCTTGATCCCAAATGCCAGAGACAAATGTACAAAGGGATATTGCCAGCAAAGAATTTACCTATTCACAGCCGTCTCCTTCCTTCCAATTGTGGAAGAGACCCAAGACAATTTCTAGAGTGCCAGCATCATGACATCCACACCACAGAGAATCAGCATTTTAACTCTCTACATTACTATCCTTTTTTTTTTTGCCCCCAGGCTATGCCTTACCTGTCCGCAACAGTCTGATTTGTATTTGTTACAACAGCAGTCCCTGAGGTGGCTTTGGATCGTTCTGTAAATCTAGAATCAAATGCTTTCATAGGTTCAATCTTGGATGGAGTTGTCAACACAGAGGAAGATGATGCAGGAGGAGCAGCTGAGGCAGAGGTAGCATTTACACTGTCAGTAAAAGGGACAAGAAAACAAGGATTGAAAGAAATTTAATATTGGTAATCTGCATCACTCATAACAACTAGCTAGCATTCATTATACTGGCCAGAAACTATATTGAAAACCTTTCACTCAAGTACATACATGAATTGTGATACGCTTTTTCCCCTTCCATGCATCAGTATCTTGCGAGCTTTGCCTACTCTCAAAAGCTGTTTATGATACATCTCAGAGCTAAGAGCTTCATGTGGCTGCATAGATACATCTAGATTAAAAGACCGTAATTCATTCATTATGTACTTTTAACTCAGGAATGAAATGATACTTTCAGCTGGTACTTACATACCCAAAGGGAAAGGATCACTATCTTAACTGATGGCTGGAGTTCCTGGTTTTACCCCTTGTTCAGGTTACCAAATACTTTCCGTTACAAGATTATATTCCACTGTTTATCAATCAAACAATTTGGGCTGAAACAATTCATGCCAGGTTTTCATTTTGTTGTTGTTGAATTCAAACTAATTATTAGGCCTTTCCAAGCATAACTCTAAGGCAAAGGAATGTGTTTTCCCCATACTAAAGCATTCCAGGTATCTGTTATTTGAATAGCTGTTTACTTTAGAGATTTTTCAATTCATTCAGAGAATGAATTGAAAGAATGGCTCTAAGATAACTGATGTTTGTACTAAAAAGCTATTAGAAGTCCAATTTCCAAAGAAAATGAGACTTAATAGTTTCATCTGTCAATCATTTCTCATAGTCTACCCACTCATTTTTTAATCTGTGGCTAATTTCAACTAAATTTGATGGAGTGGTAGAGGTTCCAGTGACACTGTGCTCTTACAAACGCTATAAAAACACATTGAGAAGAAACCAAGTCAGTGTTACCACTGAGGGAAAAGCAAGTAAAATTTAGCTGTTCCATAATTAATTTGAAAGACAGACCGGCCAATCAGTGTATGAGCATTGACAAGTCAATGTCACTGTGCTCTGATGGGATTGCTACACAGGGAAAAAGTACTACCATGTTTGAAGAGAGATCTACAGGACACAGGACAGAATGTGATGGAAAACAGGCTTCATTACTTCCATTGCTGGAAAACCTTCTATTATTTACTAATAGCGACCCAGTAATCTATAAAGCAAGTCAATTTGTTAGAGCATTAGCCATCAACCTCATTGCGTTGAAATTCATTTCCAGAACTATGCATATGGATTTATTCATTACTGATTTATCACCATTTAAAGTAACCAAATACTAATAAAATCTTGATGTTTTCAGGAATGTTAGATTCTTGATGTTTTGAGGTAAGGAAACCACTTTAATAATTGCGTGATTACATAACTGTAAATGAGAATTAAAAACTAAATGGAGTCATATAAATTAAAAACAAAACTGCAGATACTGACCCATCTTTATTGGCTGCATCATCTGTTGGTTTTATACTGGCTGCTGTTGGCTCTACAGAAGGCTTTGAAGTATTAAGGGAATTTGCTGCGTTAGAATCTAATGACATGAGCTGCTGGTTACTTTGAGAAGACATCATTGAGCCAGAAAGAGATCCAGATATTGGGATGCTATTGAAAAATGCTGTAGAAAAATCCCTAAGCAAAAAGACAAACAACAAATATATTTCTCAAAAACACTTTACAAATAATTGAAAAAGGGTAATTTTAACTAAACTATTTATTCCATCCTTCCCTTTTCCACATGTGGATACTCATATACAACCTAAATAAACCACCAACACCTAACTTTGCAGAGTTGTTTCTCGTATACAAAGGACGATAAAGCCAGTATTAATGTAGATATGAACCTGCGATACATTAGAGTGTTGTTCACTCATCTATAATGGTAGATAATGAGAATTAGCCTTACCTATTAGAAGTGAGATCTAATAGCTAAGAGAACATAGGTTGAAACTATATTCTGTAAGTACACACAAGGTATTTCCAGCAAGTGCTTTAGATGCCATAAGATTAAAATAAGTCAGAATTCTTAGTTTGCGTCAGAAAAAAGGAAAAAAAAAAAAGATAAAAAGGTAAAGAAGGATTTTAAAGACCACTTCCAAACGTACCCAGTGTCCAGCTGAGCTATGCAGAGAGGCGTGATCCTTCTCCGACCATCTGCTGTTCGTGTTTCAACTTGTTTTTTTAAGAGATTCTGTTAGGAAATATATTTCATCATTATTTCTGATAAATAGGAGATGCTTTTTTTCTTTTTCTTTTTTTCCCAACTGACAAGAATAGGTGTATTAGATGTAAGATGTTCCTCAATTAAAAATCTGTTAACAAAGATTTTTTTTCCATATTGTCTTTGAACCATGCTACTATTGCATAAATAGAATCAATCTACATTTTTATTAATACAAGTTATTTTAATGCCACAACTTCTTTTTGACCAATAGTAGGTGTTTTTTAAGTAGAAGTTCATATAGTACAAAGTACAATAGAATTCTGATTCTCTCCACATTAGAGAGTCAAGTCCGAAACATTCTCATCTGTGCGCACTGAATCTTTCATTAGAAGTTGTGTTCTATGTTTAGGGGAGAATTAAATAATGCTTTCAACCTCCTTCACTGAGAAACCGAAGCACAGTTCTACAATTGGACTGTTATTAGCTACCTTTGGTTTCCTTTCTGCACACCGAGAATTTAGCACACATCATAGAAGTATCCACAAGCCTTTTTCTGCATAGTCTTACTTCTGCTTAGAAGTATTTTAACTTTTCAAAAAATCCCAGTAATGTCAACTGGACCATTCGTGGGTTGAAAGGTGCCATTCAACACGGATAAGGAAGCGGAAATTGGTTTTATCATAAGCAGTTTGGTATTTATCGGCTTAGCACTTGACACTATAAAGTGACTATCCAAGAACACCTACCTTTCTAATGTCCTCCAAACTCTCCCCATTAACCATGCTTGCCACTTTGGGAGCTGCTGTCACAGTCCCAGATGCTTCCCTAATTGACACGTTCTTCTGCTCCACCTGCTGCTGTTGCTGTCTCTGTTGATACTTGAGCATCTCTGGATTCTCAATAATGGTGGTAGACAACTGAGCTTCAGTCATTATAGCTAGGCTTTTACCATAGGTGGACTGATGAATGTTGCTCTGTGGGCGTTAAAAATGTATCACACAAAAAGAGTGACTACAACTGCTAGCATGACATCACTAATTGTAATGTAATAGAATCACAAAAATCTAATGGAATCCATAAAATGCAAATGCCCTCTGTATCATTTATACACTACAGATTTTTTTTTCTTTATATTTTCAGCTAACTCTAAATCAATACATAAAATAATTGGAATTCAAAGCTTTAGCTGCTAATAGCAATGAGAAGAAAAAACAGCCAACAGCAATCAGTTTAAAAAGACTTAGAATAGAATCATAGAATCATATATGCAAGTCAAAGAGTAATTTTAAAGTGTTTTGAAGCACCCACTCCTCGTTTCCTTGGCCAAATAATTACTTCAAATGTATAATGACGTGAAGCAAGTGGATGTTTTCCAAATAGACTTTCTTTCCAGAATAGAAACAAATACCACAAATTCATTTCTTGACTACTCTTTTTTAATGATTTGTAAAGTAGACAAGAACACATTTTTCTGTAATATGGAAATCAGTCACTACATACTTCTATAAATAGTCCAATATTTTAATTGAATCTTTTAATTTAATCAATACATCCCTTCAATATGAACACAGGTTCTCCGAGTGCTTACTGTACCTTTTCCTCCTCGCTGAGTGGATCTCCAAGTTCATCCTGGGAAAAGTCCAAAAACGCCACTGATCCATCCATGGAACACACCAGGATACCGAGTCCATTAAGGGTCCTGGAATAAGGAAAATAAGGAAATAAAGGTCCGTCTTTGTTTTCAATCTTTCATTGATGCAAAGGGGCAGTACAATAAATCGCTCACTAAAAATCTTGGCATAAGATTTATTATCACAGCAGCTACTGATGGAACCAAAGAAGTGGGACAGCAAGGAGACAGAGCGATGGACAGCAGGAGTCCGTGTGCCGATATTCCTTTGGAGACTGCACACAGCAAGGTGGCATTAGAACAATACACCTACCCATGGCATGATCAGCACCATGAAAACCTTTCTGTAGGGGTAAAACAGACTAGTGTTCACAATGAACAATGAGAGAAAATTATAAATGTATTTCCTTCAAAAGACATACATAATTTGTGTGCTAATGGAACTGGGTGAAGAAAGGGGCCTTCAGCAGGTAAGCAACTGATACACTTCTTTTCAGGCCATATAAACTGCTGTTTGGGGCCCATGGAAGATGAAGCTTCATCATGCGTGGGAAACAAGTAACAGGTAGTCCGTTCCTATAAAGAGCTTACAGTTCAAATAAACAAGATAGGAAGCAGAAGGGATGAGACTCTTAAGAGGGAAGCTCTGTATGTTGGGTAGATGCCTCTTCTCTATCATCATTATCTGAAGCGACAGCAATAAAAAGAAAGCCAGATGTGCATCTGAGCAGTCAAAAAAATCTCTGTACTAAGGCAAGAACATATGTTTGATTTTGTTATTGTTCATTATTTGGGTTTTTAAACAAGCTGCACATATTCTTGTATGTGGGGATATATTGCAACCCTCTTCCAGAGGTCTCAAAAGGTTTTCTTGGTGGAAGAGAGGGAGGAGAAACTATACATTCTAGTCTTAATGGAACGATAACCTTCCATATATAACCTATTATTGCACATTTGAAAAAAATAATATTTGACGAGTTTTGACTGCTAACCCAGTAACTTCCAATTATAGAGCTCACAGAGACAGCGACATAGTGGTTTACAGATTATTTGTTACAGAGAACAGAAGAGGAAAGGGAAGCAGGCAGAACTCTGAAGTCCTATCCAAATTAGTCCAGCAACGCTTAAAAATGTATTACATGCATCATGGCTATAGGTGTTTGAAAACATCTTTTTTCATGGTGGCTGGTACCCTGATAGCATCACATCCACAGAAGTTAGCCTCAGCACAGTGTAACTAGGTTAACCAACACTACTCCAAGTTAGAAAATGATAAAATCTTGTTGAGAGTTTTCTGCTTGCTTAGCAGACAAAATTGCTGAGTTCCTATTGACCTCTGGATCCAAGCAATTGTTCCACGAAAACAATCATGTTCACATATTATGATGATGGATCCAAGTCTAAAACTCTAAAATAGAAATGAGACAGCTATAACAATATAATAGTATCAGATTTCTCTGAATTTACTCAGTCTGTTTTCAGAATGGAGCACGTTTCTGGGAACATTCCATATTATTGACATTTTAGCCATACATTTCAATTTGTAAAGAGGATATAAAAATAACAAGCTTCCTGATGATCCTTTGTCTCTCAAATATCCCACAGAACCATTTCCTCAGAAACTGCAAAATGTTAACCAGCTATTACTCCCAATGACTTTATGCCATGAAAAATGTGCAAATTGCAGATGGAGAAGTAAAAAACTACAGGAAAACAAAACTATTCAAAGCTATTGTACTACAGCAATAGCAGCACTCTCAGGAACTATTCCACTTAACTGGCTTTCTAGCCTTAATCTATTAAAGAAAGAAAAATGTTTTGGTTTTGAAAACTTTTTCTTGTGCTTCATGGCAAAATCCACATGGCACACAGAAAACAGGAAGTCATACAATTGTAAGCTTTAAAATTTAAAGCATAAACCCACCAAGACTGTTATAGCTATTAAGGTAGAATTTCAAAAGTTAGGAAGTGCTAGAATTAAGACAACCTATGTAATCAGCTGTGTGCCTGTCATCAAAAAAAATACTAGTCTTGTACAGAACCCTTAACTCTAAATCACCTGATGCAAAGGTGCAGAGTATTTTTTTTAATACCATTTACTGAGTGGTCTCATGGTTATTTCTCCCTTATTATTCAAGTCTTGCAGTGGATAAAGAACTATTAACGTCTGCATTTTTATGACCAGGCCTTAGGAAGAAGGCAGGAGAGGAGAGAGCACCACTAACTGCAGAAAGAGGAAAACAAGATTTGGGACAGTAGACTGCTGGGAAAGTGGGTTGTCCAACCCAACCCAAATCACTAGAGATGTCCTGCAGCCTCTTGGGAAAGCTCAGCACTTGCCCTTCTGCTATGTCCTGTGGTTGGTGGATGGGGTGTGGTTGGGTGTAGTAGGTTCATTATCCCTTCTCTAAGACTTGCTACATGATCAGCCTCTGCTACTCTTCAACACAGAGCAATTTACACCCTTCACATGGCACTGCAACAACATGGTATAACTACAATTTTACTAAACCCAAAAGCTATTGCATGTACTTTTTTTACAAAAGCTATTGCATGTACTTTTTTTATACATGAAAATCCTTCAGGCATTCAAACGATGAGGGGGGGTGGGCTGTCTGTGTGTGAAAAGATCAGTGAGTGTATGTATAAGTGTATGTATAAAACATTTTAAAAAAACCCACACACGAACTCTTTTGTTATATTGTCTCCTTAGGCATGAATGAAAGATTGGCCTAGAAGGTTCACCTGAATTTGTCATAACTGTATAGTGCAATAACTTTTCATAGATGTAATGCACATAAAACTCACCACGTCCACCATGTCATGGTATAAAATACATATTCTATGAAAAAACTTTTCAGATAATTATAACAAGTAGGAACTCATTCCACAGGTATTTTGCTGCATCATGTTCTAAATACATTAATTTTTATTCAGTTTTAATGTTACACAATCTCAAGTGACCACATGCTAGTTGCTAACGTTACTACCAAAGATGTTGAAGCAGAACCAAAAACTTCAGGAACTGATTACTCGTGTTCCAACAGCTACAACCTGTACTGTTTTAAGGAATTTCCAGTTAATGTGTGTACCTAAAGTTGATAGCAATGCTTTGGCTTTTGTAACAAATAGCAGAAATCAACTTACCAGGAGATGTCCATGATAGACTTGTCAAACAGCTCATGTATGACAACTAAAGGTCGTTTCAGACATGTGAGCTTAAAACAGAAGAAACAACACTCAGAAATTTAGAAGTTCTATGTTACCACAAATATTACCACATTAATACTCTCCCAGAGTCTAACAATATTCACCAAACAAGATCTGGCCAGGAGACAGCTGTATGCCTGATGGTGTATCTGAAGCAGCTAGTTACCCATTCCACTACTGGCACAGAGAAGCTTTGAAGAAAGCAGCTGACATTCAATCCTCTCCTCCTTTCTGAAACACAGACTGAATTTCTTAACCAACTTTGCCTTTACATTGCAGTCACAGAACACTCTCTACCACTCAAAGTAATTCCGCACATGCTAAAGACAGCTTCTATTCTAAGCTTTACTGAGATAAGGATGTTGCAAACTGCCAGCACAAGAGGAAGACAGAAAACAGATTAGGTTTCCATGTCCTCACTCAGACTACTTGTATAAGTAAGTGAAACCTATCAAGAGCAAAGGGACTTTGACTCACGGTTATTCTTGAAGAGGATTCCTCTACACTTATAAACCAGCTTAGTAATAAAGAACTGAATATGAAAATTCCCAGTAACCTGTTCTAAATCAGATATTCTAAGCTCTTTAATGTTAAGCCAATGGACTTAATATCCATAGTATATAGTACAACTGAAATGAAGCAGGAAAAGTCAATGTGATCTACGATGTTTCATGCTTATAGGTTCACAGATGTAGTGTAGTAGTCATCTTCAGTAGTTATTTCTTTTATGTTTCCATAGGTCTGTGTTACATACATATCTATTAAGCTCTCCAGGGCAAGGACTGCCTATAACTTTGCATCTCTGTAATACCTAGTATAACCTCAACAGGCACCCTAAATGAAATCATAGTATAAATAGAAAGTAAAATATACTGAGAGTAATACTTTGATATGGGTATGCACCGGTAGCATTGCCAGAAACAGATTTAGTGTTAGGCATTTAGCGATTGATGGATAAATATCACACTGGAATCTGTAAATAGTAGATTGCAGTTAGCAATTGATGTGTTCTGGCACACATTCTCATCACAAAGCTTTACAAATCAGTTAAATTTATTCCCTGTCCTTTGCAGTTGCCAAACAACACATCTTGCATTTATAAATGTGAGAATAGCTACTCTTCTCTTAGCCAGAATAACAATTTCAGTGTAGATTTTAAACTAAAACCCAAACTCGATATTGAAAACTTGAACATATACTTAAAAAGCTCATTCACTTTCACATTCCTTTCCATAGCAAAGGCAGAAGCCAGGGATTGAAGCCAGAACGAAGCATAAAGATGAGCCGTATATATGCTCAGAAACAGCTATCCTGTGCCTGCTATATTCTCCTCACACCCATAAAAGCAAGACTAACAAAGCTAGACTCTAAGAGCGATTAATGGGTAGGTGGGCTAAACATGGAGAAACAGTAAAGTCTTTTTCTTATGAGACTCACATGAAGAAAGAGTAAAAGACATAGGAAGAAAATAGGGATGAATTATGTTTTTTAACTGTGGTAACACATTATTTCCCCTAACAGTTCCTCTCCCTTACCACAGCAACATACTCTGCCACTGGCTTCTAGCTGCTCTTGGCTTTAGAGTAATGAACTAATACCAATCCACTTCCTTCCCACCCCAGCTAATTCTGTAACAAGAGAGGAAAAAAAACTAAACATGAATCTAAATATAAGACTTAATGCTGCACACATGACCTTTGTGCTAAACCCTCAAGTTATCCAAATGACCACATCAAAGGCAGCAAAACACTTACCCAGACAGAAAGAGATCGATCCTTACTACCAACAGCACAACAGCAGTAAGGACAACTTGACTTGGTGGAGCTCCCATTCTTTTGTTTCTTCTTGAAGATTTTTGGATTGAATTTCTGAACAAATGAGATGCCCCAAATTTTATTACAGTAATCACATTTTAGTAGACCTGCTTTACAAGCAAGTTTTCCACTTAAGAGTGAAAAAGAAACATTTCATAGAAAGTCCCTAACCAGACTCTGTAAGAGCACTGACAAAAGCAGCATATGCTTTCTTAAGGGGCTTTCTGAATGCCTTAACAGGAATGGCAAATAATATTAATTTTACTAGCGATCAGGAACCCACTAGAAACCTAAGTCACTTTAATCAAGTCACTGAACAGCTAACAAAGTTAGTGTTTGGCATTCCTAATATGCTCCTGTACTCCCCTTTATCTTGTTCATCTATGTCCAGTTCTCTTATCACAAGAGCAAGCTGACTGTAAACATGTAAAGCTGATGTTTTTTAAATGCCACCATGCGTTTGCTTTACTAATCTTGACACCTATCTCCACCTCTTGTCCCATTTATGCACAAAATCATCAAAAAGCACGTATTAGAAGTTTTACTTCAGGGATAAATTACTATCACTCACTCACCACTACTGTAACTGCCTTCCGATGCCCTACAAAATCCATGTTGGTTTTCCATCCATCTCTCTCAATGATCTGAGCAGTAGGTCCAGAATTATTCATGGCATGAGCAGAAACAAGATAGTGACCATCAGGTGACCAGCTAAGACGCAACACATGAGTTGTCCCTCCACACTGACAAAAAGAATAGGAAAAAAAACCCCCATCATACTAGAGCTTTAAAAGTGTTTGGCAAACAAAGGATTTTTTAATACAAACTATTTAAATTTTACATTCAGGGAATATGATTACAAAGTCAGTCTTTTGTGAATATAAAAGAATAACATTACATACAATTCTCAGCACTTCAGCCATGTTTATACAGGTGATCTAATGTAACTTACGAAGCTCCACCAAGAGGGGGAGAACTTTAAAGGAAACAAAATCTAAGTCTTTTTGGATACTTTACACTCAGTATTCATCACAGTCCTAGTTAGTGACAGGGCTGCAGCATACCAACCGCTAATAATGAGACTTCAGCTTGCAACACCAGCTCACATGTTTACAGTCTATCACTAAGAGTAATTGCACTAATCACGATACCGTAAGATCACTGCAAAACACTCCACTCACAAAGCACCGGCTTCTGTCCCCAGAAATTTGATCTCTTGATAGTTTCATTTGATTTGGCACTGTTAATTTAACTAATGTTTGTGCAGAATCAGAGTTATTCTTACAATTTTCATTCATTCTATAGGAATTCACTTTGAATGGTCACACATTCTGAAGTACCTCATCAAAGGGTTTTGTGATGCTGGTTTCCAACTGCCAGTCCATGGTCCGCCACACCTTCAAACTTCGATCATCAGCCTGAGAGGCAATGTATTTTCCAACAGGATCCCAGGTCAGCCCTTTCACCAAGCCAGAATGCCCCTTCAAAGTGGCAAGAATTTCTGTGCACACAAAATTGAGAATAGAGAGGAGTTACTGATATGTCCTTTAGGACAGACTGTTGAGGAGATTTACAGTATCTTCTTGAAACAGCATATTAAATATAACCTCTTCTAATGTACAAACAACAACATATCGACCAAACGGGAACCTGTATTTAAGCTAAGAATGATATAAAAAAGTGGGAAAGAGAAGTCTGGACAGAATAAGGGGTGCAAAACTCTGTGTAAGAAATAGATCAGAGCAGGAGGACCAGCAGAGCTCAGGAAGTTCAGAATAGCGCTTTCAAGCTATGGAAAGCAGCGGTTTAACTGGAACTTCAGTTAAACATTCACCCTTTCCTCTGTACCCAAAGATTATCGCAACAAATTCAGCTTTGTGCATCAAACATGAACTAAGTCAAAGTTGTGACTGAACGGACACACAAGCCTGGCAGACCTGGTAACCTACTTTTAGCCAATCTCTTGCTTATCAGACTGAGAGAAGAGGCTGAGAGTACTGCACAGGCTACACAGCTAGCTTGGAAGTCTAAAAACTCCGATATCAGGATTGGAAGCAACCCTAAAATAAATGGCAGTGACTGGGCACCACAACAATGGGAGTTTTTGCCTGCATCAGGTTACATGGTGAGAAGCAGCCAAATAAAGGCACATGCTCCCTAACTGCCGCAGACCCTCGCAGGTCAGCTAAAATTGTCCAGTGCACCAGCTGCGCCTGGCAGCGCAGTCCCCGAGAAACAGAGGCCTCGGGACTGTGTGAATTGCCAGCACTGCAGCAATGGAAGAAGGAAAATGGCCATCAAATTTAAGACTTGAGAGCTTCTGCTACTGTGAGGCTCCCCTAGTCCATCCTTCCTTCCTCCCCTTCATCATGTAAAGTCACACTGCTTATTAAGCAGCAGCATTTAAAATGGGGTAAATAAGACAATGCCCCCCCCGAAGGCAAATGAAGTCCTGTAGGTACAAAGGCAACACGGAAAAAAATATATGTATATATAGATGTAATATCAAGCTGAAGTTCTATTTATTTGGGATTTTGCAGATAAGGTGAAAAAGGAAATATATGTAATAATGACCTTCATGTAAAATCAGCAGCACAACCTGAATGTAGCTGTTGTTGACAGCAGAGTGGAATCCACTGCTCACTGCCATCCAAACTTGGAAGAAGGACTGACTCACCAGATTGCAAGCGTGTCATCTCAAAAGACAGACAACCCATTCCCACATAGAGATTTTCAGTCAGTGAAATACACTCATGGAGGGATGAGCTTGTCACAAAGCTTTACATACTTGCACATCTGAAATGCAAGAGTTCTCACCTGGAAATTTGACAGCATTCCAGATGACAACAGTGTTATCTACACTACAGGATGCCAGCCAGGCATCATGCGGAGACCATGCTACATCCATGACATCTGTTTAAAAAAAAAAGTTTCTATATAAGATGTTGATGGTAATCAGAGAATCCAAAAATCTTCTTTTTAAAAAGAACTTGTGTGGCAACGTTTTTTTTCTATCGCCAAGAAATTATCATCATCTCAGTAGAGTGGAAGGTAAGAAAGAACACAGCAACACTCATTGGGAGTGAGGCTCTCCAACTTCTAACATTCAATGGGGAATGAAAAAAAAAATCCAAGGCAGAGAATGCAATGTTTAGGGATTATAGGAAGCACTAATGCCTGTATGAAGTACTTCGTCTTGTTTTGAATGAAAAAGCAACAGCAGCTATTGCAATGCACTCGCTTTATTCCAACACACCTGAAGTGATGAAAGTGATTTCAATTCTCATTTTAATCATAGCTCCTGTCAGCAGGTGCAAAATGCATTTGAAATTATCTGGTTTATTAATCTTTTGCATTGCTCTTTAGTTATTTTTTCTAAATAAACATTAATATTCTTTGGTTTACAAAAACTTTATCTTTTGCCAACCAGGAGATTATTCACTGAAAGTGTGAACATTTATTTAAATAAAAATACAGTTTAGCTTCCTTTATTCAGATTCATTTTTAAGTTAGCAAATAGCAAAATGTAAGTTTCTTATTTGCTAATTTTTCTACTACATAATTGCCGGAAGTTACTTGTATGAAAATCAGCATTTGATTAAAAAAGACATTTTCTTTTAGATTTTCATTGTTGCTCTTAAAAGTAATTACTGACTTGCCACCAAATATATAAGTTTTCAGCAAGAAAACGTGACACTGAAAAACAATTTTTTTTTCCAAGTACATGCAAATTATGTTCATTCAACATCTTTTAACTTACCTCCTGAATGGCTTCTGAGAATTGATACACACCTCCACTGCTCAACATTAGTAAGTTTGCTACTAGAACCAAACACAGTGCTAGGTCCAATGTACCTAATTAAAATAGAAGGAGTTATCCACAGAACCACCTCAAGTTCTTCAAACTTTCTTTCTAAAGAAAATCAGCTGCACAGTACATGTCTATTTTATAGTCAGTTATTCCTGCAATGAAAACTGAAGCAAAAAAAAAAGTATTTTTTAAAGCAAGTAATTCCAGTTATTAAAAAAATAGCTTCAATAAAATGTACAATTTCTACAGATAGCAAAAAATGATAACATTTAAGGTAACTCTTCAAATCTCATCAGGAAGCTTTCTTCAAGGACAGAAGAAAATGCCTCAGCTCCTCAAGAGGACAGAGACTGCCCAGGTAGACACACTCCAGCCCAAGAGACAGAAGAGACCAAATCTCCAATACCAGTGATGTGGTGTCACAGGTTTCAGCTCTTTACGCACCAGGCAAAGCAGTGAGCTTACAAAAGGCCAGCACAGGGAAGAAACACTAAGAGATGTGACAGAGTAACCTACTTGAAATAAAATATAAAAATCGAGAAGGAAGAAACATGCTTACGCAGCTCGTTTCCACACCATAATCAACTTGTCATCTCCCCCTGAAGCCAAGTAAACTCCATTGTTTGACCATCGCACACAGTTCACACAAGCTGAAACGTAGAAAAGAAAGTTTGTAAGATGAAACACAAGAATTAAGTGGTTCTGCACTGGGGACAGAGTTTATAAGCAGCAAAACTTCACAGGAGATGTTTAGGATTTAAGTGTGCTTTTTCCACTCGAAGCAGTTACTCTGTCTGCTTTAGATAAATGAATTGGTACTTATCTTTCAGTCGCAGTTGAGGAACTTCTTACTTTAAAAAAACTATTCCTTATTTAAAAAAGCTTCACCAAAAGTAGCTCAAAAGAAGACAGACTAATATTCCTCTAACAAAGGAAACTGCTTGTGGTAAATGAGGTGGAATTAAGAGGCAAAGAAGGAAAGATATCTTAAAGAAAAGAAAGGGGATGGCTTGTTCAGGTAACTATACTTTCAAATGTAATGTATAATAAATCCAGAATATTTTAGAACTATAAGCAATATAGAATCATAGAATAGTTTGGGTTGGAAGGGACCTTTAAAGGTCATCTAGCCCAACCCCCCTGCCGCGGGCAGGGACATCTTCAACTAGACCAGGTTGCTCAGAGCCTCGTCCAACCTCACTTTGAATGTTTCCAGGGATGGGGCATCCACCACCTCTCTGGGCAACCTGTCCCGGTGCCTCACCACCCTCAGCGTAAAAAATTTCTTCCTTATATCTACTCTAAATCTACCCCCCTTTAGTTTAAAGCCATTCCCCCTTGTCCTGTCGCAACAGGCCCTGCTAAAAAGTTTGCTGCCATCTTTTTTATAAGCCCTCTTTAAGTACTGACAGGCTGCAAGAAGGTCTCCCCAAAGCCTTCTCTTCTCCAGGCTGAATAACCCCAACTCTCTCAGCCTTTCTTCACAGGAGAGGTGTTCCATCCCCCTGATCATTTTTGTGACCCTCCTCTGGACCTGCTCCAACAGGTCCGTGTCTTTCTTATGCTGAGGGCTCCAGAGTTGGATGCAGTACTCTAGGTGGGGTCTCACCAGAGCAGAGTAGAGGGGCAGAATCCCCTCCCTCGACCTGCTGGCCACGCTGCTTTGGATGCAGCCCAGGATACGATTGGCCTTCTGTGCTGCGAGCGCACATTGCTGGCTGACGTCCAGCTTTTCATCCACCAGTACCCCCAAGTCCTTCTCGGCAGGGCTGCTCTCAATCCCTTCATCCCCCAGCCTGCATTGATACCGGGGGTTGCCCTGACCCAGGTGCAGGACCTTGCACTTAGCCTTGTTAAACCTCATGAGGTTCACACGGGCCCACTTCTCGAGCTTGTCCAGGTCCCTCTGGATGGCATCCCGTCCCTCTGGCGTGTCACCTGCACCACTCAGCTTGGTGTCATCTGCAAACTTGCTGAGGGTGCACTCGATCCCACTATGTCATTGATGAAGATATTAAACAGTAGTGGTCCCAACATGGACCCCTGCGGGACGCCACTCGTCACCAATCTCCATCTGGACATTGAGCCGTTGACCACTACCCTCTGGATGCGACCATCTAACCAATTCCTCACCCACCGGACAGTCCACCCATCAAATCCATACCTCTCCAGTTTAGAGAGAAGGATGTTATGGGGGACCGTGTCAAAGGCCTTACAGAGGTCCAGATAGACGACATCTGTAGCCCTTCCCATGTCCACTGATGTAGTCACTCCATCATATACTTCATATGATGTTTCCTTTACCCTTATTTCTTCTCTTGCCCTTTCCTTCAGAGCTCCCCAGATTCTCAGAATGGGCATTATCAATTATTTTGTGGCCACAGCTGGAAAAAGTTCATAGGGAGAAGATTTCCGAAAGGTATCTATATTTCTCTGTACATTTTCCCACATTTTAACAACATTTTCTGCTGAATATCTAAAAAAGTATATAGCCAAAGTATGAGACCACTCTGCTGTACTTTATTATTGATTCACCACTGGACAGAGCATGATTTTTGTAATTACAAACATGTAATTCTTTGGCAAATTACCAACAATCAGTAAAAAAAAAATAAAAAAAAAAATTTGTTACCTAAGTGATTGTCCATCTGACAAAGCATCTTGGGAATATTTTCATTCTTTTCATCTTCCTCTTTCAGGACAGGAGCCATATTCCAGATCACAACCTTCCCAGAATCCTGACCTGTAAGAGAACAAATAGCCCCCCCCTTTTAAATACATGCAGAAAAGCTTTTCAACTTAATCTCAGTTCCAGAACAGATGCTAAAATGTAGGCTTTACTGCAGTGGGAACTTTGGAAACATTTGAATACAGATGCCATTCTGATATAATTACACCAAGTCAGAAGTGCTTTATTTTTCTTGAAGCTATTAAAAATAAAGTTATACAGCCTTGTTCAAAAATCATACTGTACATAATGATACCAACTCTAAGGATGAACTATTTATAATAAAATTATATTTTAAAAGAGAAAAGATACATTCAAATCCTAAATTGTAATTATTGTAGCCAACAAAATTATTCACTATAGTAATCCAAATAATATTTTTGCACATATTTCTTGAGCTATTCCATTTATATATATAATTGGATTTTTTTTGTACCAATAGCTCTACTATTTAGCAGGTCAAAAAGCCCAACTTCACATTCAGTTCCTCTTCAAATAAAAAAGAAATTTGGCCAGTATGGCCACAACTCAATTATTGCAGCTACTATCTCAATGATGTCCAGGAGGATGAGTATATCAGAAAATGTAACCCTGCCTTCTGCAGTAACAACAGCACTTTTCAATACATTTTAATTACTTCTATCTCTAAGAAACAGATAATTATGTAAGTGATGTGTTTTTTAAATGAGTCAAACTGATTAAAGTGTTGTGAAGGCACAAGATTATTATTATAGCCCATAATTCTGCCTTCTATCAGTATGCAGACATACCTTGTCCTCCTGTTGCAAACTTGGTCCCATCTGGGTGAATGTCCACTGAAAATATTGGCTTTCCTGAAATTAGAGAACAAGCAGCAACATACTGAATTGTTTTACAGTCAAGAGAATGCAGTAACACCAAAAGAACCGTAACTCTTCTGGTTAGCGAATAACTTTCTTCTTCTAAAAGCTACAGTTGTAAGAATTACAGCTGACTAAAAGAGTTGAAAGCAACTTGATGACAGAAATGACAGCCTATTAAAAGTGTATATGGAAGTTATCATGCCATAACAAACCAGTGATAACCAAGGACACTTAATCCAGCAGGATATGCCAAATGCCTCCAAGCTAAGTAATACCACAAAGCAAACGCCAACAAGGCAAAACTGTGTTTGAGTAAGGAATTTCTTCCAGGTTTCTACAGTTCATTAGCTGATGACCTGAAGTAAGTTTTGGTTTGGTTTCTGGTTTTGTTTTTTTTTAAATTCTCCCCAATCTCAGACTGCATCTGTTGGTCACACAATTACCTGTATCAAATTTAAATTCTGTTGTTGTTAAGTGCTTCTACCATAAGCCTAGCTTTTATTTTTATGGCTTCCATATAGACAAAGGAAGACTAACCAACTCTAATATTACTCTTAAATCTTTCAGTTCTCCATATGCTACATCTTTCAGAAGAAAACTAAGTTTTATGAAAATGTAAACCCTATAACAAATAACTAACATAGTTGGGGAACAGCTTTGGAAACCAGACAACCCTCACTCTCAGCCTATTCTGCTCTGACCACTGGATCACATACACTCTCCTGTACGTTCACAGTTCTTTTAACCTTTGCAGGAGGAGAAGGAAGAGGGGAAAAGTAAACTCACTGCCTTTCAATGATGCTCAAAGAGCTACCACTAAGGATTACTTGAAGGAATACGCATGTGATTTCCACATTCAAGTAATTTTTGGCAGCAGTCCGAATCCTTTCAAACTTGAATGCTTCTGCAAGCAAGATCACACACATGCCAGTATAAAATAAAGCAATTTATCATAACAGCCAAAAGAACTAGTACCCAGTGTATCAAAATTACTCAATAAATTTCCCATGTATGTTAATTCTTGTACTGTATCTTCATGATATGTTAAGACATAAATGATAAAACCTGGAGAATTTATCCAGGGATAGGTTTTATGTTGCAACTGTAGGATCTGAATTCCTTAACATTAAACTGCTAACAAAACCCTCATCCAAATATCCAGTATTTCTTATTTTTTGAGGGACATGCATTTTGCTTCATGTCAATTTTTATTTTCTTTATGTCGACTTGTTTTAAGGTTTATTTTATTTGGATTTATATTGCAACTCTAACATGTGATTCCCCTTAAAATTTTTACAGGCAGCCAAGCAAAGACCTTAAGTACAGTAAGATGGCACTCAACTTACATTCCTTCCAAGTCTTTTAGACCGCATAAAACACATAAGCTGAGACTTAGCTGTGGCTTTTCTTCAGATTGTTGTGCCTGATTCTATCTTTTATTCTATTAACTTGAATGCAACATACAAGGCTAAGCTGAATATTTTGAGAAGCACAGACAAGCAGCAAACATTGATTTTGTCCTTCCCAAGATGTGGAAGTCCCCTTAAATTAAACCAGTGCATATTTTGAAATAGTTTAACCCACTGACACTTACGGAAACAGGTCATTCTGTAGACCTTATAGGTGGCAGAGGTTACCTTTTCAATCTGCGTCAACAATCATGGGCAAGACGACTTACTATACTCTCAAATTTGCCATTAGACATGAATAGGAGAGCGCTCCTTCCAGGAAGCCAGTTATCAAAGACCTTTTAATTGTACTAACCTGGCTCATTTTGCCTGTGTATCATTTGGACCAGCAGGAAACAGTTCCCCAGCAAATCAGAAGGAACAGTAACCTCTAGCACAGGGGCATCAATAATCAGGAGGAATTATGGCTCCCAGAGCCAGTACAGCATCTATGAACAAGGCTTCAGAGTTTAGGTGGTTTGTAGTTTAACAATACTATATTTAAACTCGGTTTAATAGATGCAGCCGTCTCATACAGGAAGACTCGTTCCTCCTCTGCTCCGATTCCACCACTCTTCCTTCCCAAAAGTCTGCATTAAAAAATAGCCGTGACCAAAGCACACACTGGTAAGTTTGTCTGACAGATACATTGGTTTCTCATTACCCAGGAAAAACAGATACGCTATACATGCCAAAAAACTGTGAAATAAGTCATGGCACCTGTTGCTTTGCAAAAATTACAGACATGATGCAATTTTCTTTTCCTTTACTAGGTGTTTAAAACTATCATAGCATCTCCAACTTCTGCCCTATCTTAAGAGCACAACTCTACAGGAGCAGTAACGTCAGCTCCCTTTCTCCTTCTGAGCAAAGTTTTTGCACAGACCACAAATGGCATTGATGAAATTTAGCTAATTATTTTACTCATGGAGCCAGAGGTAACTTAGCTACAAATTCACCATAAAAGCTTAAAATTAGCCCCATCACACCAGGGAAAACGTCCACCTAGCCCAGTACTCTCTGTTCAGAAACCAGCACTAGATACCTCCCTAGGGATCTGCACAATGGCAAGCACACAATGCTCTTCCTAGGATAATCTTCCAGCTCCAAAAAATTGCAACTCTGACTTCTTGAATCAGAGACCCGCAACAGACTTTTCTTCTATAAATTCAATCAGCCATCTCAGATCCATAAATAACATCAATAGCCCCCAACACAAAGAGATCCACTGCTCAACCATGGACTCTGTGAAGAACCACCTACTTCATGTATCCTGCACCTGCTACCTGTTACTTCAACCCTTAATTCTTGTACAGGAGAACAGTGAACAAAAATCACTTGACATTCACCCCTTTTCTGCCACTCACAACTCTACATGTGTTCATCACGTCTCCAGCTCAGTCCTCCCATTCCTAGCCCAAAGAGTCCTCCTCTACTTATCCATTCCTTGTACAAAAGCTGCCTCACACTGTTGATCATTCTGGTCACTCCTCTAACAGCCTCTTTCAGTTCTCCTGTATTTTATCACATAGAGAGGAACTGGCATTGAAGACAGTGTTCAAACACAAATGATCAACATATTTATATAGTAGGATAATGTTTTCTTTTTAGTTCTTTTCCTAGCATAAATTTGTGTTTCAATCTAATGAGCACTGAGCACATATCTTCATAAGTTATTATAATCCTAAAACCTCAGACCTCCATGGAAGTCATCAGGTCACAGAGCATTATTTTATATGGGAAGTTTAAAAAGGGTATGGACTTTGCACTCAGGAAAGGCGGTGGTAATAAATGAAGCCCTCAACAACAAATCAAGTTTCCTACGTGACTCAACTGTGATCCAGGAAGGGATCTTATTCCACAGGTAACTAATCATACACAATGATCTACCCAGTAAACTTGGGCTTTTCTGCAGAATTTGCCAATAAGCTTAAGCACAATGACTTGTGAACATGAGGCCTGTCAAATTCATCTCCTATAAGAGCCAAGTAAATATTGTTTCCATCTGATGGATAATTCCTAATAAATTGGACTAGTTTCATACATCTCAATCTCACCAGCAATGTCCAGATGCATCCAGTGGTTAACCTTTAAAGACATGCTTTTTCTCCCGAGAAACATTAGTTTACTAAATCAAGTTCCAGACTTCTCAGAGTTTGTACAGATAAGAGTCTTCCATCTTCCATATACAGGAAATCTGTCAAACTACACCCAGCCTCAACCTGTCACACCGTCTTCTTAATAGACTTTCTGCATTAATCAAAATACAAACAGCAACTGCAAAATGCCATGTCATATACTAGCACAGCAGAACACTTACAAGTCAACCTAGATGAAATATTACTTACAGGTCAGTCTAGATTTTATTTCAAATGGCTTTGGATATTATTCCAAGATCAGGGGGTAATATAATTAAACATGGACTGTTCAGTTGTTTAGAGCCCACAGCTTTCAGTTCACAACACTTTCACTGTGCTCTTCTACTTCAACTGTAAGCGTAAGCTGAAGTAATTTTGTTAGTGGAGGAAAGCATAAACTTAAGCTGACAAGAGCAAACCAAAGAAGGAAGCAACTACTTATGAACTAGCTCAGGACCACAGGGCATTTCATTCCTGGCTCTGGCTGCAATGACCTGTTGGTGAAGCCAAGCATAGCAGCAGCCCTGTTTGGATGCCTGCAGGAAACAGCAACTATTGGATGTAGGACCCTAAGCTTCTACTGCTTCAGCTAAGAAGATCATTCACATCCATTTTTCAGACAGTAGTAGAGCTACTGCATGTTTCAGCACCAGAAAGCATAGAGACTCACGGTGGTCTAATCCAGACTAGAGAGCACCTAATTTGGACCCTTTAGCCAATCCTCAGAAAAGGAGTTGTAGCTTTACTATTTATTAGAAAGCAGTGTATCAATGTCACAAACAATTCAGTTCCTATCTAGCACAACCACTGCATAAAGTTTCAAGTCAGTTTTGTTACATACTCATATTCACCAGTACAGAAACAGGTGAAACACACAAGGAGTTCACAGTGGCACCTTCAAAGTTTCAACATTAGCCGTAAGAGGCATTAGAACACCAATGCACCACCTTGGAAAGGAAAATCTTCCCAGTGTCCTGCTCCAGAGCCGTGCATGCTTTTCTTGGCTATTGAGAAACATGGGGCTCGTCATGATTAAATTAGATTACTTAGATTTAAAAAAAGGAATCACTAGTAAAGCTACATATTATGAACGTATATTAACTCTTTCACGATCTAGAAGGAATTTCTTTGGTTTAATAGGTTTGCTCTCTACACTTTTATGTCTATCCCTTAAAATATAGAAAAAGTTGAATAACCATTAGATTGTTTGCCCAAGTAAACCGAGACTTACATTTGTTTCCAGTTTTATCAGTCTAGAGATGTCAAATGATTAAAAAAAAAAAGAGAACAGATTAAGTGATCACAGGACAGAAATTTAACAAGACAAAGTCATTACCAGGGTGCTCTTTCCTCCAGGATACCGTTATCAAGGGAATATGATTTACAGCGGTGGATAACTGTCACAGGTTAAAGCTACAAGACTTGTTCCATACTACTTGTGGTTTATAAACTGATCACAGATACTGGGTTTTTCCTCACTTCCTTCATTTTCTCAAAATAACAGAGAAAGAGCCATTATTTGATAGCGACTGCTTCCTTCCCTGGGTCCATGTCTTTACCTGAGTATGTCATTAGATCCTGTCGAAACAAGCCAAAAGGCACAAGGTCCCTGTTTCAAAGTGACTGAATGCTTTCCTATGCTAACTGGAGAAGTGTTGAATTTTCTAACAGTAATCAAGCATCAGAATAAAATGTAAGTGATTCTTAAGCAGTAACATTAGAATCTAACAGTGTGTTTTAAGACATTTTGCACTTTTGTAATAATTTCTAAAAAAAAAAAAGTTTAAATTATTGAAGCTCCCAGAATCACATTGCACATAGAAGCAAACCAGGTTCATTAAAAACAGAACACCTTATGATAGACCAGGTGTCTTATTGGATTATTTGTTTAAAGAACCCAAATATACATTATGTAGTTAAAGAAATACCAATAATGAAACAAGCCTCGAACAAAAAGTTCCAAGTAAGATAATTCAAACGCAAGGAGAAGGTCCCATCTTTAAAAAAAATACACCAGCTGAAGAAAAAAAGCTCATATTTTAATATTTTAAATATTGCATCATTTTTGTTTGTTATTTAACTTTAGGCAATAATCAATGAAATACAAAGACAATTTTATGTGACTTTCTACCACAGTATGAATGAGTTTCTATTAATTTTGCTTCCAGCCCATCTGATACATAACATCCAACATGACTCACAAATCAATTCAAACATTTACATTCCACCATTACAGCTTGGAGAGATAATAAACTCCATGCCTATATTTAAAGAAAAGCCGGCTCCAATTTCTACAAGTTATTATACATGAACAGCACCTTGGGATTTGCACAGGTTTCTCGGAATCACAAGGAACCTCTCCTTTCCTGCAGGGCTCAGCGTTCGCCTGCATTAGCCATCTTTAAGCACCAGGGCTCTCTCAAAACCTTGTGTGCCAAGTATGTATATACAACTGTTGGATGCGTGATGCATCTTTATAGAGGCACTGAATCGAAAACTGGGAAGGAGAAGCAAACCACAACATCTGTAACATCTTATGGTTGTCCACTCCCACCCCCACCATTGGATTGCAGTTTTCAGTATTCTTCCTTGCTCTAAGTCAAAGAAACATGGAAGACAAGAACACAACAATAATGAGAATTTCATGCAAAATCTAATAAACCCACATTAAGAGTGTGAAAAGCTTCTGGAAAATGCATCTGAAGAAGAAATATTTCCAATAAGTACTCAGATAAAGCGACATTAATAACTCCAAGACAAAAACCTGTAGAGCCAAAATGTGTTAAAGTGCTTTTACTGTAAATGCACAGCATCTCGGCTGAGCAGCATACGATTCCCAGCTGTATTGAATTTCCCTGGTACAACACTAACTTCTAACGTCTATTATCTCATGGAGAATGTATGCCTGTAAGCATCATTGAACTCATTCTAGTCCGTTCAGTAAAGTACAAATTCCAAAATCGAGTGGGGAGAGGGAAAGGTAGGAATGACAGCACCTTGATCTGGTGTGTGGAAGAGCCAGTCTTGCTATCAGGACTCTCGCTCACAAACCAACAACAGCGAAGCAGCCTCTTGTGCCCATGGGGAAAACAAAAGGAGTAAAAATTATCACAATGAGTCTCCAGTACACACAGCATAAATTATCTTTACTCTGTTTCTGGAGAGGTTTCAGAGAAATAGGTAGGCCCATTAAGAGTGATGGTGACTGCTTGCATGCAGCAATGCCTGCAGGATCTAGAACCTGGGTACATTAAAAGAGGCCAACTAAACGCACCAGTTTTTATCCTGCACTCCTTGCCCCAAGGATAAGAACGCATGAATGTTATATAGTCCTATATATATTAGCAGACCTTAAAGCATTTTACAAATGAAGCCAGTGACGAATGTCTGTTTTGCAGGTGGTGAAACTATGACAAAGTGACTTGTCGAAACTCACCCCACAGGACAGCAGCAGAAATGGGAATAAAATTTGGGACTATCGAGGCCCTGTGTAGTGCATTATTCATTAGGCAAAGTATCACAGGGCTTTGTAAATCGAGCCTCGCTGCAAACTGCTTGGCTGAAGACTGTTTTCTGCAATGGTTAGACATATTTTAAATTGCTACAGATTTCAAATACATACCCATACCAAAAGGTGCACCCACTAAAGAAACAAGGAAAGAAGTTACAGATCTAATCTCTGTGATCTGCAAAGATTTAGGCTGAAAGCTTTTATTCAGCTGCTCGTAAGTGGGATCCCACTGAAGATCCAGAGAGGCACAGGACAGTCTGCCCAAAGGCAGCCAGAGATTAAGATGTAAATGCTACATTTGTTTAGATTAACCAAGCAGAAATGTAAAAAACATTTCAAATAAAGTACTTCCACGTTTTTTCAGTTCTCTACAACCTTTTGTTAAAAGGCTAGGTCCATCTGCTGACTATATGACCCCTGGAGAGTAGTTCAAGTAAAGATGGATGCAAATATCAACTTGAGGCTTAAGTTACTGTTCTTAAAAGCTGCAGCATGATTACAAAGACAACAATGCATGCAGAAAGGCAGCTGTAAAGTTGCATCTGCGGTTTCTAGCTCAAAGCACACTTCTCCAGCTTGAATAAGCTGGTCTCCGGCTTGGTTTTATTCTAGATACCAATCAGCTAGATGAGTCCAACTATTGACACTTATACCAGGGTATGAAATTTGCAGCTGAAATACAGCTGTACGCATGAATTTGAGGACAAAACTTGCATAAACAGAAGTGAGCTCTTCATGTTAGGTTTCTTCTCACTGCTTCGCCAGGAACAGTACAGGTATTTATCATAAAAGGTGTAAAATATGTAACAGTGATACTATCCTGTACTCACCACACTAAGAAAGTAGAGAGCTTTCTGTCAATATCGACACTTCATTCTGAAAGTGTTTTAGCTCACAAATCTCTGCAAAATCACCAGAGGAGTGGCAGACAGGATGCTACGTAAATTCAGGGAGTTGTTTTGAAAGCACTATGGGAAGAATCTTTTTCCCCCCATGGCTAACGACAGCACAGATGACCAGTGCTGAAGCTTATTGCATTTGGGGACTTCAATACTGAACCAGACTCCACTGTGGTCGGTGTCGCGCGTTGGCACGGGACATCCGTACGTCTCAAGGGGTAGCTCGACCACTGCATGAAATCCTTCTCTCTCTTTTGCACAGACTACGCTGGATTCAAACTATCGCCCTCCACTTTCACAAGCATGAAGATGCCCAACATTCGTGCCTGGCAGGTAAAGGCAGCTCAGTCTTCAGCTAGCAGCACACTTCACCCCTCCCTGCAAAGCCGGCGCTACAGCAGGGAGTCGGCTCGGGCCCTGCTCTCCCCCGGCAGACACACGCCTTGCCAGACGACAGCCGTCCCAACGGCTGCCACCAACGCAGCTCCAACGGCCGCTGGCGCGGCACCCTTCAGCCATCTTCTGGAAGACGGACTCTGGCCGAGCCCTCTCACCAAACGAACTCGGCATCTTGGAAGTCGCACTTCTCTAGAAATCCCGGTTTCGTTTTCGCACCTCCATCCCCCTGCGAGCCTCCTAGCCCGCCGCCTCCGCGCGAGCCCACCAGGAAACCCGGGGGGCGAGCACTCGTTGCTCCCCGCTCCCACCGCCGCCCGCCCAGAGGCACCTGCCCGCCGCCGCCCCGCGTACGCGCCTGCAGTTCCCCGAAGCGGCGGGGCCCCGAGCACGCCGCGGCCGCCCCGCAGACCGCGAGGCGGCAGCTACAAACGGCCCCGGCCACCCCTTGCCCGCGTTCAAACTCGCCCCGCGCGTGTGCCGCGCCCCGGCCCCGCCGCCGCCCCCCCGCGGCCTGCTCCCCCCCGGGGTCCCGCCGCACCTGCCCGCCCGGCCCCGCGGCACCTGCTGCCCGGCGGCGCGGCCGGCCGGCCCTCACCATTGTGGTTGACCCAGGTCGGCTTCAGGAGCTTCATTGTTCCCCGCCCGGGGCCCCCGCCGGCCTCCGCCCTCGGGACCCCAGGGCGGCTCCGCCCGGGCTGCCTCCGCGGCCGAGCGAGCGGCGGAGCTCAGCGGCCGCCGGCCACCGCGGGCCCCCGCCGCGCGCCGCTCTGCCCGCCCCCTCCGCCGGCCGGAGCCGCCTCAGCGCCGCTCCATGCCCCGGCGCCGCCCGTGCCGCAGCCCCCGCCGCCCGGCCGCATCCCCCGCTCGGCTCCCGGCGGCTCCCGGCAACGCCGGAACTCGGCGCCTAGCAACCGCCTAACCGGCCCGGCGGGAAACAGCCGTCCCCGAGCCCCGGCGTTCCCCCGCCTCGGCCGGCGGGGGGCGAGATCCCGCGAGGCGCCGCCGCCCCGCCTCCGGGGCGGGCGGGCGGGAGCGGCCGGGCGGGCGAGCACCCCCTGCCGGGCGGAGCGGTGCAATGGCGGCGGGGCGGGGCGGGGCGGGGCGGGGCGGGGCGGGGCGGGGCTTTCCCCTGGGCCACAGCAGCGTGGCGAGCACGGGCGGAACGTTTGTGAGCCGGAACAGCGGACGCGGGAGCCGGAGCGCGGCCGGCTGGGAGTGCGGGCGCACCGCTGGCACCGCCAGGGGGGCCATGTTGGCGGCCGCGGCCCGGGTGAGCCGCGGGCTCTGCGGGGCATGGGCAGCGCCCGGCGGCGCCCGCCTCAGGTAGGGCTGGGGCGGTTTTCCGGGTCCGTCCGTCTGCGGTCGCCCTGCCCCGGGCCCGCGGGGAGGGACCCCAGCGAAACGCCCCTTGCTCGGGGTTCCCGCGTCGCCCTTTCCCGGCGGGCCCTGGGCCTGGTCCCCTTCCCGGGCGGGCCTCGCTCGCCAGGGGCTACCTCGGCGGCTGGGGCCCGCGCTCCGGGGCCGGGAGCGGGATATGGTGCGTGCGGGCCTGGTTCCGCACCTTGAGCAGGCGGTGCGCGGGCACCCGGGCCGGTTCTCTCTCTTGTGACATCCGCCGAGACTTGAGAAACGGCGTCTCTTTCCTCCCGATTTGAACGGAGGTGGTTTTACTTTTCCAAAATCGGCATTTCAAAGAGGCCATCATCGCAGCTTAAGAATAAAATTACTCTAACCTATTCATAGACTTAAAAAATTTATTTGCTCCACCCCTCGGTACCCTGTGGCTTCGCAACACTGAACATCCCAAATTTTGGGTTTAGCTACCTTGCTGAAGGGTTTGAGGTTATCGTCTCCAGGCAAACACTGTCATGAATTAAGTAGCCAAAGATGATTCAAAACTCGTCATTGTAATTTATGACTGATAAATACCTCCTGTATTTTGCAGAATCAATGCCATCAAAGCCAGTTTCTTCTCATGCTTTATGTTCCTTTTTCTTCTTAAGTTCTTGGCTGCCCCAGATGGTTCCATTCCAAGGAAGTCACTGGGAGACTTCACTGCTGGCGTTCAGGGCCTCTCTCCCCATGAGGTGAGTGCAACTACCATGGAGTTACATGGAAGTGTTTTCATCCTTGGGGAACACATTGTCCCGAGTCCAAATTAACTTTTAACTATAGATTTTTGCTTTTAAATCACTATATGTAAAAGTAGTTAAGAACCACTGGCCTCTTAAGGAGAGTTTAACAGTAACCTATACAATTACCGCTTTATGCTTGTGTGTAGTCGTATTTGCTTCCTCAACCACAGAATGTTTGGAGATGTTCAGATTTAAGCTGTGCTCCAGAATTCTCTTTTGAGCAACGATGGAAAGGAAAGCCTAGCTGAACCGAAAACACTTTACTACAAAGTGGTATACCGGACAGCCTGTGTTTACATATATGTTACATTTTGGTATCCATGTTTTGTTTTGATGCAACTAGATTTAAAATATCCTGGTCGCTATTAGGTATCATCAGAGAGACTGTTTCACACTATTAAAGGTTGTTTGTTCGATCTGCAAGGCAGGAATGATATCCCACACATCCACTGTGAGGATTAGTTTTGTGTTTGTGGAGTGTGGCATGTTATCTTGGGTATACTGGATCTGCATGGAGGAGTACAACAGGAGAGTAACATCTGCACCGTGAATTTGGTTCCACGTGGAAATTTTAAAAGCACGTGTAAAACCACTCACTCTCTTCTTTAATGTGAGATGACAGGAATATTTGGAGATAAACCTGTGACCTGCTCTGCTACAGCAGTGCACAACAATTTCAATTCAATTTTTGTGGAACCTCCTCAGGTCATTCTGATGTTCAGCACAAAATTGGAGATTGCCTTTCTCAGGCAGGTACAGTTCTCTCTGCAGAAAATCTCACAAGACATATTACTGTCTCCTGGAAACTACTTTACTTGAATAAAGCTAATGGCTGGAACTTCTTTGGTCCCTAATGGGACCAAATTAAGCAATGGGAAGGAACAGTCCTTAGAAAAGTAAAGTGGAAGTGAAAGTTGCTGGTGTTGAATTAAATGACAAAATATCTTCTTTCATTCACGTAATTATTTCCCTTGTAGAGCACAACCAAAGAAGAAGAAGAAAGTGGATGTAAAGAGAGAGCAAGCACAGAAGGATCGTATGAAAAAGAAGATTAAAAAGTTGGAAAAAGCTGCCCCTGAAATGATTCCAATTGAGGATTTTGTAACACCACTTAAGTACTCGGATAGCAACAGGTAAGAAAGACTGTCTTTTCACCATGCATTCATGGTAGAAACACTTGTAATTTCTTCCTCTGCAAAACTGCAATGTAGTGCTAGCCTGGGTACAAAACCTTACCTACTTCTACTGGGACAAAAATGCAGAAAGCAAATTTTATTTGCTCCTGTTAAAAGCAGTGAAAAAAATATTAACATGAACTTCCTGTTAGAATTACTGTGGAAAACCTCACAGACATTGCGTAAATGAAATGTATTCTCTGGGTTTGGTGGGGGTTTTTTCTGTTGCGATGGGTTTTTTGTTTTTGTTGTTGTATGTGTGTTTTGGTTCTTTTTTTAAATTTGCTCTTTGGAGTGCAAGCTATTTCTCTATTACAGTGTTATCTTACTCTTTATCAGGGTGCGAAGTCTTACCCCTCTGTCATTTGAGGAGACTGAAAGAAGAGTTTTACTTATGAAAAAGTGGTGTTTGTTTAAGCAGAAACAAGATAAGGCAGAGAAGAAAGCAATTCAGACCCTTGTAGAAGCTCAGCAAGAGGCACTAAAGGAACTGCGCCTTGAATCTGAAGAGCTGTATCAGGCAGCAATCAGACGAGATGAGGGGCTCTTCCCCTTTGAGAGAGATGGACCTAATTATACCCCGCCACTTCCTGGTTATGATCCTCCTGAAGGAAAATGTGTTGATATCACCAAAGTGTATACACAGTGATGGAGGAGTTTGTTCATCCAGCATGAGCTACGCAGCCAACTGAAGAAGGAAAGAATGGAATAAGAATAAACAATTTCTTCTGCAGGTTAAAATACTGTAGGTGTGTGACTGTAAAAAAAAAAAACAACAAACGTATTAATGAAGTATCTGTTTGGGGTTTTTTAAGTGGCTGTCTAGGTAGTAAGACACACAACAAAACAACACTACCTTACACTTGTGCTGTGCTAGAACAGGACAAAGAAGTAGTATTTTACAGAGTATTTTATCTTTCGGGGCCTCTACCTCTCATCCCTCCATACACTCTGGAGCAGCATTTTTTTTTTTGTTCTGCATAAACCGCAACTTGGAAGTTTCCTATGCTATGAGGAAAGAATGTCACAGTCATCACATCAGTCTGTACTATAAGGGAGGTAGCAGCTGACTGTTCACTGCCTTTCTTTTCAGACTTCAGTGAGGTACTTTTGCATGTAAGAGGGAAAACAGATGGAAAACATACTATGACAAAGCCAAAATTAAGTTTTGGTTTTTTTGTATTGCCATGTAAATATCGTAACTAAATTTCTAAGGGTTTGCCCTAAAACAAAACGGGTCTCTCTTCAGTTATTTAAACCTTTATTTTTGTAGTAATTTTGAATACTGCCATCGACACACGCCACCATTCAAGAGCAGTTCCACAAAGGGGCAGGGTTGCAGTTTCAGGGTCTGCACTATCATCCCACCAGGTGAGAAGCTCTTAATCCATGACAACAGCAAATCTGGAAAATGCCTTTTAAATGCCAGTGGTTGCGATTGTCCTGAACTGGCAGGGAGAAGTCCCAGCTTGCTTTTGTTCTTCCATCTGGCAGGCCTGGGGTGGGCACCTTGTTCCAAAAGTGCAAAACAACATCTGGTAGGGGAAGAGGTCCTCATCTAGAAAGAGGAGCTAGATCATGTACGCACTAATTTGGGATTTGCCTGCTGAGATGAAATCCTAAAGCGTAAGACAGTATTAAGAGACCAGAATCAAATTATGCACCTCAATTCTCCTTTTAAAAAATACTGGGTGTTTAAATAAACTCAGAATTTTTGAATGAGTACTAAAGCATTGCAGAGCAGAGCTACAGTTGTAGAGTTAAGATGATAATGGGAGAAAAAAAAAACCCAGCATAGTTCTGCATTGTGTATTACATCACTGACCAAACACAGCAAAACAGTCTTGCTAATTTGGTTTATCTTGGTCAAGTGGAAGATACCAGTCAGGTGGTGGGCTCTTCCTGAGCATCCACACTGGAGCATATTTCTGTTTTTCCAGAACTCGAGCTCTTTCACTCTTGCACAAAGCTTCCTGAAATACAGGAAAAAAATATTACCGTTGGTTGTTCCAGTCTTACAGAGCTTATTTCCTGCTATGACTATTTGAGATAAAATGAGGAACAGAAATGTATCATGTAAGTAAGGAAGGATACAAGCTTTTAACTAAGTCACATTTATATTTTGCCTCAGACACCTCCATTATGAAGGAAACTACCACTTATGTGCTACTCTCCCTGCCAGAAGTTGTCCTAGTTGGCTGAAACGATGAGTTATGCTGCGGCCTGTGCTGAAGGGCTCTCGTCTTTCAGCATTCATGGGGCTGTTGCCAGGAGCGTTTCTGGATGCCCCAGGAGTACTTTCTCCCTGCAACATGGCAGCTTTTCGTATTAGGAAGGGCATATTAGAGTAACTGAAATCAAGAGCTTTTACAGCAGAACACTGTCAAAACATTCCCGCTAGCTGTTAAGGCCACCCCAAGCAGACGCCTGATTTGCCAACCCCCTCCCCGTTGTGTGACCGCCGACACAGCTCGCCCGCAGGCGGCTGCGGGGTCTCTCTCCCACAAGCAGCGGCCTACGGAGCTCCGGGCGCGCTGCCCGCAGGGGCCCGGGCGGGACAGCGACCGCCGCTGCCGCTCGCTCCCGGAGCGGGAAGGGGACGGCGGAGGACGCGGGCGGTACCTGCGCGGCGGTGGCGCGGCCCCTCTCCCAAGCGCGGCAGGCCTCGTAGTCGTCCCGCCACCGGTCGCAGGCCGGCATCTCCCCGTGCGCGTAGTAGTGGTGGAAGGCGTGCCGCAGCCCGCGACAGTGCTTCCACTCCCACCAGTAGTCTTCGCACAACCGCGGCGGCTGCGGGCGGACAAAGAAGCCGGGCTGAGCCGCGCCGCCGCCCCGTCCCACCGCCCTCAGCCCCCGCCACCCCGCTCACCCGCCAGCTCTCGCCGCCCGCCATGCTGCCCCCCCCCCCCGAGGGCCACCGCCCCGCCACCAATCCCCGCCGCGTTTTGCGAGGAGACCCGCGGGTCCGGCCAATGACGAGGGGCGGCACAAACCGGCCGCCTCGTCGCCCTGCCCCTGGGCCCGCCATCCAATGGCTGCCTGCGGGGCGGCGCTCCCTGGACAGCACGTGACACCCCCCCGCCAGCCCCTGCCCTCCACACCTCCAGCCCCCCAGAACCCCCCCGTTACCCCGCGAGGCCTCCCGCCGCGGGCGGGGGTACAGGGCCGGAGGAAGCGCCGGCGACAGAAGGCACCTTCCCCCCCCCCCCCCCCCCCGCTTCGGTTTTTTTGTAAAATCACCACACCAGGGACGCGCGCTGGTCAGCACGGATCCTTTACTCGGCCCTTCAGGAGGGAGTACAGGGGGTTTCACCCGGTTACCCATCTAAAGGCTCAATACGGACACGCCGGCACTGGGAAGGATGCACAAGTCAATACCGACACCGCTATTCCAAAGCGCAGGGCGCCAGAGCTTTGCACGCCCTTCACTGGCACCAGGCAGAGAAGCTGGGTCTCGCCTCTCCCCGCACGTGCCATTAGATTGCTACAGCACGTTGTTGTATCTGAACTATTAAAAGGCATGTGATTAATTATAAATATAAAAAGCAATTACAGGGGGATTACTTAGAATGATTTATAACCCAACACCTGAAGCTAAGATCAAAGAAACTCCCTGCACAAAAGTCTTCAACACCCAAGTGTTAGCCTTCATTTGCACCACACCAAAAAGCTTACCTGGAACTCTGGCAAAAGATACATAGAGGGAGGAAAATATCAAGCACAGAGCAACGTGAGACCATCATCACTCAGGATGTAAGAGGAGAGCATGTAGTCTAAGAACCGGACCTTTTACTAAGGTAGACCTTGTTGGTTTTACTTCTCAGGTTTACCTAAGACAGACTTTCCCTCTTTACAACAAATACAAAAAACTCCTTCAGAATTCCTAAAACTTAATTTTCAACTGGAAATTAAGACAGTCTGACAGCTCCGGTTTTAAATGTGAAACCAAAACCAGTAAAAGTGTTCCTGCATTGCAAAACAATCTCTCCTCTCAACTGCAGTAACTAAGATCCAATATGCTGCAATTGTTTTATTTTCCTCCTAACTGACTAAAGGTACCACAACTTAGGGTTTTCTTCCTTTTTTGCGCAGGGACTGGCCTTCTCCTGAAAAGGCAATAAACCGGCTTCCAGATTCATCCTGGAGAAAGGAAAGAAGGGAAAAAAGGTTGTTACTTCTTTGCTCACTGCTTGCACGTGACGAAAGCTGAACGATCGTTAGAAAACATTCCACCAGAGCAGCAACTGACTGTAGACATTTCACAGCCTTCATCTACATGATAACTACTTTCTTTCTGAAAACAAAATACGAGCATTTCAGTGACCTTTCAGCCAACTGAAACAAGTATGCACTGGCTTATGAAACTTATGTCAGGCCAATCTTTTTACATCAGCAAGCAAGGACATCAGAGATTGCTTTCACCTAACTCAAACCACTTTTTAACTACTACCACTTTGTAACAGAAGTGCACTGTGAAAAATTAAGTATGGAGAGAGGAACCACAGACTCGGACAGTAGTTCTAATGTTCTAATTCTGTGCAAAATTGGGAAGGATCCAACTTTATTTACCTCTTCAACTTTCTTAACTAGTGGACGTGAGTTTCTAATGAATGTGATTCTACCAATCTTGAAGTCATAGTTAGGTATTCCTCTGGAAAAGAAGCATAAAAATATTATGAAAGAAGTTTTATACCTACCATCCAATTGAGCACAGTGAGACCTATTCTACGTCTGTCAGTGTTGTACCAACACTGGCTGCGAATTTTCATTACCAAATAATTCTAGAGTTAAACCACTGAATTATTTTCTGAAGGTAAGCATGCATTGCATGAAGTAAATAATCAGATACTGGAGCTGCTGTAGAAGCTTGGCTGTGGGCATGTTTCCACATAGCCTGTGGTTTCCACAAGGCCGTGGAAACATTTTTCCACAAGGGTTCAAGTTTTATTGTGACAGGCGTAAATGACAACACCACAGCAACCACATCCCTGCACACTTCCACTGTTTGAATTTTCTACATTTCCTTCTAAGAAAAAAAAAAAAGCAAAACCCCAAGAACAAATCCACACATGGCTTGGCTTTGGTTATCCACCGAACTCAAAAAAAGATTTCACTCTACACCAAGTTTAACTTTAGAAAATTGGCAGGGTTCTGTGCATCGCTCAATCCAGCCCACCAGCCCAGTCTAGACCTGCTGCCTCTCCCTACTTGTCTTCTATAGAACCAGAGTTGATTGAGTTTTGGCAACATTAGCTTAGGATCTGCATCTTAAGTAGTAAGGGACCTCACAGTCAGTCTAGAAGATTAGGCTATTTATTTTCTAAATGCAAACTTATGACAAAATTAGCTTGTTTATATTGCAGGAGCAGAAAAACAAACAACTCCACTCAAACACTGATCCTTCACTTGCTGACAACCGAATGAAACAGACATACCTTCGAATGTCTCCTGGTTTAATTGGCGATGGACTAGGCTCAACACCTTTCTTCTTGCCATCCAATCTGTTCCCAGAACCAGAGAATGCCTATGTATACATAACGAGTTTTAATTGAACCTTATCTTGTATTTGAAAGCACACTGCACAGGGATACTAAATTCTGTAAAATCTTACTATCATTTTTATTTAATTATTTGATTCAGCATGTTTCTTTCTGGTACATATAAGCTGATGAACCCTGGGTGTAGGAGTATGTTTCTGTCTCCCATTTATAGACTGCCCTTTTAAGGACAGCAAGTCACACCTGTTATGGGCCATAAGCACCACAAAACATTCACAGATACTTGCCAGTTAAATGATGAGCACGTCTAAGAACAGGTGCTAGTATTCTGCAGTTTTTTGGAACAACTTTCCCTCACCATTTTACAACATTCAGAAACCAGCAGAAACAGGGGACTTACACGAAATCCTATGTCGCTCACATATCCACTATGGTCTGCTTCAACATCCTGTGAGGGGAAAAAACAAGTTAGTTCATTGTGTTCATGTTGCCATATGCAGAACACATGAAAACAGTTCCACATATTTCTGACCAAAACTTCAAAACAATCCCTTTCCAAAATCTTCCAAAATCAACAGTTAGTAGACAAACATCTCCTAAGTAACACAAGCAAAAGCATCTGGTAAGTGAAGTTTAGTCTTAAGAAATTGCTTCAGGAAAAAAATTTATGTTGGCGCTCACTGTTCCATCACAAGCAAGGCTGACTTCTAGGGAATACAGTTTTGAAGAACAGAAGCTTAACCTACTGTGGTCTCTTCATGCTGTGCACTTCTTTCTGGTTCCTTGTACCCCAAAGGAGCGTCAAAATCCACCTATTTACACAAGCAGCATGAAAACAAGGATGACTGATATTTTTCTTCTACTCATAAGCTTTATACTGCTATTCCTCCAAACTCCACAAACTATCACTCCATTTTGATCTAGAAAGAACTGAAGTTTGCTTGTTAAACATTTTAACTCAAAACTAAAAAGACTAAGCCTCCCAGGAATGACTCTTAGCACGTAACTGAAACAGTGCAGTAAAACAGCACCCCACAGTATCACTGGAGTTTGAATCAAGGCAGGGCTGTTAAATAATCTAGGCACTACAGTCACCTGATGGTACATGAAGTGCAGACCACAGATGTGGTTACAAAGGTACCTGGGGTACTCTCAAATGAGTCACCTTCCCCACCCCATCTGATTTCACCTTTCCTGCAGCATCAGAGGTGCTTGGTGTACAGTGCTATCACTGAACAAGATGCCCTCTCCTTTTGGGAGGACACAGTAAAAGCAGACTTTCCACATCAGCTTTAACTTACGTTCATATCGCATTCTATGATGGACACAGCCTTATCTGGTTTGGTCTCCATTACCCGAAGCTCATAGATCTGAAACAGGAATGAATATTTTAAGATTGCACATGAAAGAGCTCAACTTACACATAAGAAAAGCATATCAAAACCTCTCCCTTCAGATAGCTTCAAGAAAATTGAAATAAGTGTTCTTTAGGTTGAGGACTGGGTGCTGCAGGGTCTCTAAAGAACTCGAGAGCAAAGATTTTTAACTTAGAAGATTGCTATATACTGGAGCTAGAGAAACCTACGTTTTACCATGCCCTGCTGCACTCTTACTGTACCTTATCTGCATTTTTGAAAACAAATTATGAATTTAGGATAAATTCTGTCCCTTGACTTGTAAAAACAGCACAAAAATTTATTTTCTTGTGAGTCAAGAAACACTCTAAACAGCAGCTCAGGAGAAGACTTAACTGAGCCCTTTTCTCCTCCAACAGAAAACCAATTCTGATATCTACCATCTGGGATTACTTGTCAACAACACTGCACAGCTCTATGTTGATTGTTTCAGCACCAACATCCAACAACTGAGCTTAGTCTGCAACCCCAAGTGATCAAATGTGCATGTGCTGCCAAAAATACTCATCTATAAAATCTATTCACAAGATGTAGCCAAAATACTCATGTGGTCATAAGCTCCTGAAATACAGCGTACTTTTTTACATGGGACAGAATTTATTTCCTCAAATTGATGGTATCCAAACAAAACTTGTGTGGACTGGTGTTGTATACTGTACCTTTTCATTGTAGTTGATGGCAATAACATCCCCAGTAGTTAGACAAGCAAAGTTTCTCAATGCATTTTCTAATCTTTGGAGTATGTTAAGATGAAACATTTGTTTTCAATGCAACAAAGCTTTAAAGTTACTATGTTATAAAACTCTGATCCTTGGTCTCTCAAACGTGGTTTCAAAGTCATCAGTACTGTAGATAGCCTTTTAGTAAACATTAGCGTGTACAAGTTCTTCTAAGGGACACTCAAACTCATTGGACTTTAAGCCAAGATTCATGCTGCTTCACTCCAGGCTACACTTTGTGCCAGCAGCTGGCAACGTCTCTGTACATAACCCCTCCATCCTTTTTGTTTTCAGAAGGAGCAGTAGTAGTTACCTACTACTGGAAGAGTATGAGCCACACCTGAAAAGCTAGCCCTGCTTCATCATTCCAATTTGGGAAAAAACTTTTGTCCCCTGCTCCATAATTGAATAGGAAGGATACACAGCTTTGGGATTGGTGATGTCAAGAAAATCTGGACTCTGTGGCTGAAATTTTGAGTAAGTAGCAACTTGAAGATTAACACTCTCCACTTGCACCAGGCCTCCCTCTTCCAGCAGCAAGTTCTGCATCATCTGTAAGAATGAAAACAAAGATACAAACCACTATCAACATGACTGATGTTTTTAGTTCTCTTTCCTTGCATATACCTATTTTTGCTGGGGCCACCATCTTCCTTGAGATGCACCAGTTTACCACGGTTTAATTTCAGGCAGAACAGTCAGGTGCATCTTAAAAAGCAGTCTGCTTTGCTTACTTAGTTAAACTCTCATGGAGGGAAACCTGAGCTGTGACTGAAAGCTGTTGTAGGAACATGTCCTGGTTTTGGCAGGGATAGAGTTAATTTCCTTCCTAGTAGCTGGTACAATGCTGTGTTTTGGATTTAGGATGAGAACAGAGTTGATAACGCACCGATGTTTTAGTTGTTGCTAGGTAATGCTTACACTAGCCAAGGACTTTAGTTTTCCATGCTCCACCGACTGAGAAGGCTGGAGGTGCACAAGAAGCTGGGAGGGGGCACAGCCAAACTGGCCAAAGGGACATTCCATACCATGGGACGTCATGCTCAGTACATAAACTGGGGAAAGCTGGCTGGGGGGGCCACTGCTCGGGGACTGGCTGGGCATCGGTCGGTGGGTGGTGGGCAATTGTACGGTGCATCACTTGCTTTGTGTATTACCATCATATTATTATTATCATTTTATTTCAATTATTAAACTGTTTTTTATCTCAACCCACAAGTTTTTTCTCACTTGTGCTCTTCCAATTCTCTCCCCCATCCCACCGGGTGGGGGGGAGTGAGCGAGCAGCTGCGTGGTGCTCAGTTGCCGACTGAGATTAAACCACAACAGAACATGACTAGCAAAGACACGCACTTTCAGGAAACATTCCGCCTCTTTAATATTAAACTGGCAACTCACTAATCCTACTCTTCAGGTTTTGACAGTTCAGCATGAGACAACTCACCCAGTGTGGAAGGTAACATATGCCCTCATCAGCCACAAATTCAAGCACTCCACAGTGTGTCATTCGGTCTGAATTTTTATTGGTCAGCTTAAACAGCATCGGGTAAGTAATATTAAGTCGGCCTGGTGAGAAAGGAGAAAATAAATTTTATTTGTTAAAAGCCACTAACGCATTTCTGAAGCTTTCAGAGATTGAACATTAGCAAGAAAATGGGCCAGACTATAGGAGGGATTCCCGTCACACCATTATTCCAATTACTCAGAACTACAAATCCAGGAGAGACTGCAGATACACGAATACTGTATTGCCATCGCACTTAGAACTTTAAATGCCTCTCCAACATTTCCCCAAGCTCAGAGATGAGCAGGCAGCAGGTATTAGCAGAGGAATCTATTACTGTTATGTCCTTGTGCTATTATCAGTTAGCTCCTACCTAATGAATTTTAACAGGCCCTGCCTATTTTAAAATTAAATCCTGACTAAACTAATTTCTCAAAGAAATTCTATTAAAGCTAAAGCTCAGTGGGGGGGGGAGGGAACCCTTAGTTAAAAAGGCAAATAAAGACCATTTATACTATTGATTCAGTTATCTTCTTCCCCATTTCAAAGTTAATTATCACTTACTTTGTCTTTAAAATAAATTTTGCTTCAGACAACAGCATCCAGAACAAGCAGGTTGAGATTAAGAATTTACTAGATTAACTGTAACCATTATATGAGTATGCTATTAATAGTTAATAAATATTGATTCATGCCTCAGGTAGCCCAACACTTACATGTCTGTACTTGAAGACAGACAAGCCTTATTAATTCTGACAGACAAAATACTTCCAAAATACATTTTTTGAACTAATTAGTCTCATATTCTCTATTTAAGTCAGATTTTAATAGATAACTAAAATCCTGTGGTATTTGCTTATGCATTTACTCATATTTCTAATGTTGTTACTCCAGAATAAAATATTCACTTACTGAGTTGATCCAAAGCCGATGGTGGCATAATTACTGCAGAAATGAATAAGAATGTAAGATTAGGAAAAGTATGACTGTACAAAGAGTACATAACATACAATTTTATCATTCCTTTCTCTAAAATCTCCTCTAAAAAAAGGAGATTCTAAAATCTCCTGCAAATTCACTTTTGAGCCAGAGATTTCAGTAGAATCAGTCATGACAAATATACCTGCTAGCATGGAGATTTCAGAATTTAATCAGAAAAAAAGAGCAGACAAGGTTTTACAATACCTAGTACTAAAGAAAATGTTTCCTAAAGGTAATTTTATTTGTTTGGGCTTATAGGTGCTCTTAAATCGATGCCAAATCAAAACAATATAGCATTAGCCTGACAGCCTGCAAATTAAGTTGGCCGATCTATTCTCTTTGTTCAAGCTAAGCGAGGTACAACAAGGAGGGAAAAAGAGTCCTTAATCATAAATTTCCATGGCTCATAATGGGCCTAAGATTTTAACAAGAAAAACTTTAGAAAAGAAGAATGTCTTCTCATAATGCTCATAAACCAGGACTCAGTCGGTAAGTTTTTTAATTACACACTAATGCAATGAAACCCTCCCCTTCCTTCTTAAAGCCCCACCCAGGGTGCTCTCCCAGCTCCAGCCACAAAGCCAACAGTACGTCTCCATGCTGTTCAACAATGTTTCTGCAGCCTTGGCCAAAAGCTGTATTACTTGATATTATTCACAAACACTCTTCCAACAGGTTATTAGTCAAAATAAAACATGCACATACTCTTCCCGCCTTTCTCCACATCTGACCTGTCATTAGGTCCGGCAAGCATGGATACCGAGAAACAGCGGTATTGGGTTGAGAAGCGGTTCTGGAAAACCCGAGGGATGGGGTGATCAAACATATTGAAAGAGAACTAGGGGGAAAAAAACACGAAGAGAAGAGTGTATTAATAGGTATCCACAGCATACTGAAGTGTTACAGCACTCACTGAAGTCTCCTGAAGCTTAGCTAAAAGTACACTTAGGAGCCGTACGGTTGATTTCCCTGTCAACTGAGGCGCCCCTCTTTTTTTCATACAGCTTACGCGCTGCCTGGGGAAAGATCTGTGCGTCGAGCGCTGCGTGGGGAGACAGAAAATGGAAGCAGCGCACTTCCAGGTTACGCTCAAAACAAGGCTTGGCTGACCAACCGACCCCCGAGCACGGGCGGCGCTTCGCGGAGAAGACGCCGACACCCGCCGGCCGCCCGCCCTCAGCCCGGTACTCTACACCAGCGCCGCCACCCGCTGGCTTCGAAAACGGGCTTCGCGAGCGGGCACCGCCGCGGGAACCACCGCAGCCACTGAAGGAACGTGGGGCCCTGCCACCCACCGCCCGCCGTGACTCGGCACTTCCCCCGACCGCCCCCCGAGCCTCACCATGGCTGAGGCGCAGAGCGGCGGCGCTCGGGCTCCCCACAGGATTCGGCAGGGCGCAGGAAGGCGGGCTGGGCCGGGCCGCTCTTTCGCCTGACGGGGCGCTGGCCGCCGCCGCGGGCCGGGCCCCACCCCACGATCCTCCTCCTCCGCTGCGCTGCCCCTCCCAGCGTGCCGCGCGACGCCCGCCTCCCGGGCAGCCATTTCGCGTGAGGGCGGAAGGCGAGGTCTCGCACCTGCCGATGTGGCCATTGTGGAAGGCTTTTCTGGCCGCTTGGCCGTTCTTCAGTCACCGAGTCTCGATGTGGACCCTCCCGCCCCTTCGTCGGACTCACTTAAATAGCAAAGCAAACAATTCGCCCGCGGCAAAGATGGCAGACACGGCAACAAAAGCCAGCACGGTGCTTCCGGCTGGGGTACTCCTGGGATTGGCTAGCCGCACGTGCCGCGACTCCCTTCTCCCAATCCCATTGGCGAAGACCCGGAATGAGTTGGGCAGTTCGGCCAATCCGCTCTGCGAAGGAGGGACGACCGCTTTTCCATTGGCCAGCGCACCGTGACGAGCAGACCAATGGGAAGTGGCACTGATTTGGCGCCCAGTTTGAGTGGGGGCGGCTCGCAGCTGCCGCCGTTTCTCTACCTCTTTCGCGCTGCCGCCATGTTCATCTCCGACTGCCGCCGGGAGTTTTACGATGTGATTGTCAGCCAGGTGCGGGCGGCGGGCCGCGGCCGAGGAGGGGGTGGTGGTGTCACCCCGGGCGGCCCGGCGGCGGGTGGAGCTGTCTCCCCTCAGGCCGCTCCCCGCGGAGCTGCGGCGGTTCCCGCCGCCTCACGGAGTGGGTACGGTGCTGGGTCGTCCTCGGCTCTGGCGCCGGCGCCTGAGGCGCTCCGGTCCTCTTGGGGCCGCGGGGGGTGTGGGGGGCGGTGGTGCCTGCCTCCCCGGGGCTGCCGGGGTGGGGGCCGACGGCGGAGAACGCTGCTGTCAGGCGGGCGTAACGCCTCGGGCCGCGCTGAGGGTGGGTGGGTCCGCCAGTCAGCCCGGATTGTGACAATATCCTTCCCGAGCGTGGCTACGGCGTTGCAAACCTGACCCAAAGCTGCTGCTAGTGCGACGAGGTCTCGCTAGAGGTTTTACTTACAGTTTACCTCCTTTCTCGCGAGTGCTTTGGGTATTCTTGTGGATCTTTCGTTTAACCAAGACACCTCTAGACCTGTTTTTTTTCTTTATATCTTTTTAACCGTTTTTATGTTGTTTGCCCAGACACTAAATCTTGTATTCCGTCGTCTTTGAGGTTTCTCTTGCAGTCTTTCTTGTAGCAGGTCTGGTTGGCTACTTTCATTTTTAATCCACAGTTTGCTTGACTTTGTTCAGAGTGGATGTGTACACTGAAGTGGTAAAGCTTTTGTTGGACAGTCTTTTAGTATTTCTACTTGTGAAAACTATATTATGGGTTGTGCAAATGAAAGCATTTCCCTCAACTTCTCCAACTGTGAGCAAATCTCAACAACAACAACCCGGAAAAAAACACCAGATAAATTGTTTTGCTTAAATCAAGGTCATTTCAAGAGTTGCCTTGCTCCTGGTTTTGCTACAGATTTTCTTTACTCAAAACTGTTCCAGGTCCTGTGCTGACAACTTAGGCCTTTCTAGACATGATGAAAATAGTTGTAGGATTGACTAGCTTTGAACCTTCAAAACTCTGTGCTGTTCATAGGAGTCTGAATAATTACATTTCCTCAAAGCAGCTGACGTATTTTGGGTATGTGGAGTTGTTTATTGTTCATATTTATAGGGATTCAAATCGGTTAATTTTCGTTGCAGTGTCCGTTCAGAAGCAATCCTGGTTTATGATTATGATGATCTCTACCTAAATTTCTTACTTTCTGGTCTCACAATGATCTATGCATTTCAGGTACCAGCACATTAGATTTGGCACCTATGTTAATATATTAATACTGTTATTCTATTACTTTTGCAGCGTGTTCTTCTTCTTGTTGCCTCAGATGTTGACGCATTATGTGCTTGTAAAATACTCCAAGTAAGTCTTTGTTCATTATCACTGTAGGCTAACAGTAAAAGAAAAAATGCCCTGGGATCCTCTTAATAGGTTTGAACTGGGTAAAGGGTGAAGGTTTAATCTGCTTTTGTAACTTATTTTTTCCATGAGTTATGACATTGCAAACTGGTAAATCATACTCCCAAAGTTCACATATATTTGTCATTTGGGATGTCTTCAAGATAAAGATTTGTATGAAATAGAACTATAGCATGGTATAGCACTGTAGAAGAGGTGGTTTCCCCACACCTTTGCTAACAGCTGTTTGCTTCATTTCAGGCTTTGTTTCAATGTGATCATGTGCAATACACGCTCGTCCCAGTATCTGGATGGCAAGAACTTGAAACTGCCTTTCTTGAGCACAAAGATCAGGTGAAAAAACACTGGAAATTTTTTAAGTTGCAGTTCATCTTACATAGGCATGCACTTCTTCCTTTACCCCAACTTAAAATGTAAGCTCTTAAACTAATTATTATCGGTTACCTCAAAACAGTGGTTAAATTTTAACACACCAGTAACAAATTTGTTTACATCAGCTCAAACTAATGTGCTGTAATTTTGATAGATTCAAATGAAGTTTGCACACATTTTGAGATATAAAAGGTGGTGGCATTGGATGTCCAACATCCCCAAATTTGGTGTTTTGTCTTACAAATTTTTTTCCTCCATCAAATATCAAAAGCAATGATGAGTGCTTTGGAGGTTTTGTAAAGGTGTTTTCAGACTTCTGTGTTTCCTGCTAATTGAAGTAAAAAGCTTTGTTTGTTTGTTTGTTTTGTTTGCAGTTCAAATATTTTGTTCTTATTAATTGTGGTGCCAATGTTGACCTTCTGGAGATCTTGCAGCCTGAAGAAGACGCTTTTTTTTTTGTATGTGACAGCCACAGGCCTATCAATGTAGTGAATGTTTACAATGACACACAGGTAAACACTTTTCTTTCATAATAAAAATCTTCGCACAGTGTGGTGGTGGGTGGTGTAGTGCTTTTCTGTGTTAGCTAGTAGGTCAGGAAGCAGTATTAATGGATATTTGCAGTAGTAATGTACATGATCAGGAAAAAAAAATCTGTTTTCACTGATAAAATATATACTGTTAGCGGTGTGATAGTTGTCAGTAGTAAGCACCTGTTAATCCTGTTGCTATAAATCAAACTGCTACAAATCAGAGGATAAACACCCTCCATAATGTAACATGTATTATCTCCCATCATCTAGCAACACTTAGAACTTGAGTATTAAGCACAAATTATTTGACAACATGACTTTAACAAGCATTAAAAATGATAATTCTTTCAGTAATGCTGTAATCAAGGAATACATTTTTTACTCTTATTTTGTATAAATGAGTATGGTCTTTGTATTAAAAAGCAGTATTTTCGTTATGCCAGGAATCGATCACAGCCAAAATGAATTTTTAGTTTCCTTTACTAAGTATCTGAAGTATTCTCATTTGTCATTTGAAATGCTTTTTTAATCACTAAATAAGATACTTTATTTAAAATACTTCCTTTTTTCTTGCTAGATTAAGCTGTTAGTTAAACAAGATGATGATCTCGATGTTCCTGCTTATGACGATATCTTCCGAGATGAAGAGGATGAAGAAGAGGACTCAGAGTGTGACAGTGATGGGTCAGAACCTTCAGAGAAACGTAGACGTTTTGAAGAGGTGTGTTTCTGCTACTTTGTTGTGAAAAGAAGGAAAATAAAATGTTTATTACATATATTTTACATCATCATAATAACGACATTTGAGTTTAAAAATTCTGTCCCATTAGATCACAAATTCAAGTGTAAGATATAAAAATAATCTACTACGACCAGTAGTTTCACATACACAAAATGTTTATTTATCTGAACTGCACAGAAATATTTTCCCCTTATAAAAAAAACATGTTTTGAACTTGATTATGCATAATGCTGTCTTTGTGTAATTAGTGAACTGAAAAGATCTATCTGATTATGTGCTCTGGGCTTTTCAGTCTAACAAAACAACTTATTTAGATAGAAACTTTTTTTTTAGTAATTGTTTGAGAAGATAGAAGCTCACAAATAATTTAGCAACACATTTTTCTGTCCTTGTAGCAGTAAACTAACAAAAGTATATTATGGTAGACACAAAAAATTAAATTTGCCATATGTTATTTGTAGCATATTTTCTATTTATACCATACAAGGAAGCAAAGGCATGAGGCTAGCAATATTAAGAGACAATTAAATGTAAAGACATTCTCAGGTTTAATATGTATTTCATATTATTTTTCTATTAACATTGTACATTTTTTTCCTACTAATCTACAAAGGGCACTAACTCAGCAAAAGCAGATACCAGAAATTCAAAGGAAAATCTATAAATAGTATACACAAAAGCTATTCTCAAATCTGTTAAATATTTCACAAAGATCTTTTTGACTTCTTTGAGTTTTCAAGCTGATGATGCTACTTATGGACTTTGAATATACAGTGAGTGCCTCTTTTTCTGAGCTTCATTAGTTATCTTTATTTTTCATCAGTGTTATTTTTATGTTATAAAATGGTAGGATGCAATGTTGCTAGTGTTGAAAATACTGTGTACTGGGCCTCTTATTTGTGAAGACAAGCTAAACAAATGCTAGCGCAGAAAGATGCCGTGACTTTATAAGAGTGTGTTCCTTGGAAAAATATTTGATAATAATACTTTTCTCATTAGATGTTGTTAATAGGAATAATTCTTCTTTTTAATGAAGACTTTAATTAAGTCTTTTTAATGAAGAATTAGTCACTAAAGTATCTGGATAGGTGCTAATCTACTAGAGTATTTTTTCTAGCTTTTTAACATCCAAATTAATTTACAGGCTGTAATAGAGAGAACAATGAAAAGGCGACAAAGGCGAGAATGGGAGGCACGCAGGTGTGTTTATCTCGGTTTTTTATGTTGCTTGTATCTCTCTTTCTTGCTCTTATTCTTTGATTAAAATCTTGTTGAGAATACAAAAACATGATACTATGCTGCTCAATTTGCAAGATGCTTTAGTTCTAACTTTAGTCAGAAAGTGGAGAGAGATGTTTACTATGTAAAAATAAAACGTTTAAATGGAGGGTATTTACAAATAGTAATTTATAAATTTGAGTAGCAATAGGTGCATTGCTTCATACAGCTACTAAGTAGCTGTAGTATTCTTATCTTGTCTATCTTAGGGTGAAACTTGTGCTTCTGTTTTCTTCCTTTACAATCCCACTAGTGTCAATAGGAACGAGCAGGAACAAATAAGATAAGAAAATGGGATTTGAGGAATAATGATTTAATAAGTTTTTCCTTTTTACTTTATGAGTACATTTCAGTGTGGTTTCCACGTTGCTACTAAAATCTAATTGCCTTGCAGAAAAACAATTTCTAGCCTAAGTTTAATTTTTTTTTAACTGCTAAAATGAAATTTAAATATTATTTCACAATTCCTGACAAATTTTTAATGACTAGTTCACCACTTAGTCGTGTGGGTTTTTTTCCTTTTTTAGACGAGAAATTATTTTTGATTATGAGCAATATGAATACCATGGGACCTCAGTAAGTATAAACTTGTTTGCCATAAAAATACAAGGCGCCAATGTAAAGGTAATTGGACAATATCCAATGTTATAATTATCTAATAATACTATACATTATAATAATATTGTTATATCTTGTTATTTGTGTATCTTATTATATATAAGATACATTCTATATGTACAAGTAGTTTGACTTAGCAGTTTAATATTTTCTGGTTGTGTACATCCAATTTTACCACTGATTAATTAGTTACATCATAGAAACAAGACTGGTAGACTGGCAGACAACAGCCAACTGAGTCACAGTGGATATGTAATGTTAACAGTGGGGGAAAATGATAAACCAGAACTATTAACATTTTTGTTGTTTGATGTCTCTAATGCTGGTATAAAAAAAAAAGGTGTAATTTTTTTAGGTCTTGACAAAAGTGTCTATGCACAAAATACCCTCGCAAAAAGACTTCAGCATGTAGGGAGCTTGTTTGCCTTTCAAAGTTTTCAAAGTATCAGGATATTTCAAACATAACACTTAGGGCATCAAACTGTTCCTTCTGTCATTTGGCCTCTTACCTGATGATTTTTATATTTTGTTAAGTGCTGCTTTATATATAACGCAAGTTTGCAGAGCTGTATAAAATATTTTTCTTTCTACTTAGTGTCTTAGAAAGTAAGACACTGGCAGATTGTCAGACTCAAGTGTGATTTCTAGAGCTTTAGTAACATGCTAGTATTTGGCAAATTTAATTGTGTTCTATTTGTTTAATGAAGTGAGAGTTCTGTGTTCATTTGTTGTCTCTTTTTGCTTCTCCCTCATATAGTCTGCGATGGTGATGTTTGATCTGGCATGGATAATGTCTAAAGACTTGAATGACATGTTGTGGTATGTTTCCATTATCATTTTTCATAGAGGCTAGAAGCTTAAACCCATAGTAAAGAGAGGCAAGATTTCCCAAAACTATTTGATTTCAGTATGAGGTTCCAGTTTATTTCGTGTGTGGATGTATGTCTTGAATTGGAGGACACATCTGTGTAAATTGATTACAAGCAATCAATAGATTTTGCATGGAAAAAGGGAGGATGGTACTATATGTGTATGTCTGCTAAAGAGGGAATAATAGTATATAGCTTTGTTATTAACTTCTACGTACAGTTGGTGAACAGTGCTTCTGGCTTGTTCTGTTATATACTTAGAGGGTGTTGTGGTTTAACCTGGCAGGCAGCTCAACACCACACAGCCGTTTGCTCACTCCCCCCCCCAGTGGGATGGGGGAGAGAATCGGGGGAAAAAAAAAAGTAAAATTCGTGGGTTGAGGTAAAGACAGTTTAGCAGGACAGAAAAGGAAGGGAAAATAATAATGATAAAAGAACATACAAAGTAAGTGATGCACAATGCAATTGCTCACCACCTGCCAACCGATGCCCAGTCAGTCCCTGAGCAGCGGTCACCCCCCTGGCCAACATCCCCCAGCATGATGTCATATGGTATGGAATATCCCTTTGGCCAGTTTGAGTCAGCTGTCCTGGCTGTTGTGTCCCGTCCCCCCCCGTCCGTGTCCCCCCCAGCTTCTCGCTGGCAGGGCACGAGAAACTGAAAAGTCCTCTACTAGTGCAAGCACTGCTCAGCAACAACTAAAACATCAGTGTGTTATCAACATTATTCTCATCCTAAATCCAAAACACAGCACTGTACCAGCTACTAGAAAGAAAATTAACTCTATCCCAGCTGAAACCAGGACAGAGGGTTAAATACAATATACTGTACTGGAATATTTTTTGGTTTAACTTTTTTTTTTCCTTTTTTCCCCCCCAATTTTAGGTGGGCTATTGTTGGCCTAACAGATCAATGGGTCCAAGATAAAATCACTCAGTAAGAAAGATTTTTTTTAATTTATCTTTATTATTATTTTTTATTTATTTATCTATCTTTTAAATTTTATTTTTAGGAGTAACTAATAGCAATTAATAGAGATCAGGAAACATATGGGAATTAATATAATACAAGATAATTAATGAACAGTGACATTAAATATCTTAATGACTGAATGTGATCTGATGCCTTCCAAAAATGGGAATATACATCAGAAAAAACTGTGTTTTCCTTTTCTACTATTTATAATTTTGTAAAAAATAAAGTTAGTTTAAAAATCCTAAAACAATCACTTCTGATCTGGGAAGAAATGGTGTTTAATAGTAGTTTACGTAAATACGACCTCCATACAGTTTTATTAAAGGAAAAAAATTTTGTATGTTCTGTATCCTCCAGCTTCCTTTCCAGTTTTAGTTAAGGAGTTTCAGATTTTCTCTTTTTTTTTTTCTTTTCTTATTTCCTACTAGATACCATCAGAATTCTAGTAGTACGTGTGTAGACTTTAATTCTGGTGTTCTATTGTTACTAACACACTGATGGTTTCAAGGAGATAAATGTAATGAGTAACTAATTTCATTGGTCAGTCTATCTGTCTCTCTGTATTGGTTTTATTTTAGCTTTAATTGCCTGGGTATATGGCTGACTATTGAAAGAACATTATTTAACAACTTGGTTGGGTTGGGTTTTTTTTTTTTTGAAGAGGTATCTGCAGTTTTCATGCTGCTGACAGGCCAATGTGTAATATTTAGGAAGCATTTTTGTGTTCTCATAGTCAAGTACAAAAATACACAGGAAGAGAATGAAGTAACAAATTTGTTTTTAAGAATGAAGTATGTGACTGATATTGGAATCCTACAGCGTCATGTGTCTCGCCATAACCACCGCAACGAGGATGAAGAAAATTCTCTGTCAATTGATTGCATGCGAATAGCATTTGAATATGAGTATCCTTGCATAAGATCTGGGGAAAATGAACTCTACCCACTTGGTGAGCCCCAGTTGAGTTTTTATCTAGGGGAAAAAAAATCCCAGCACCATCTCTGCTGCTGAGAATGGAACTAAAAGAAATGGAAATTTGAATGTTTTGTTGAACATGAATCCCTCTTTCAATAGCTCATGTAGCTTCAGTTCAGCTTAACCTTTCAGAATTAGTTATAAATCACTGTTGCTCGTCTTGTGCTACATGCACCTGCAGCTTCTAACTGTATCTTACATAGTACAGAGATGCAATATATAAGGGCAACTGAAGACTTGCCTATTAGTTGTGGAGTTTTGTTTCTATTTGTAACTTCAAATGATATATGTGTTTATAATTATTTTCCGTAATTCCTGTTCAGTCTGCGCCTGGCACTTTATCAGCACTGGTCTCTATATGAAAGTCTCTGTAACACTTCATATACCTCTGCTAGCCTTAAGCTTTGGTCCGTACAAGGGCAGAAGAGGCTCCGTGAGTTTTTGGCTGACATGGGGTGAGTTATAAAAATCTGGGTCTTGATTAAAGGATCATTTTTTCAATGTATCATGGGAAAATATTGAGAATATAGCTTGCAAGTACTCAGCTTCTTAGTTTTTAAATATGATTGTGGGGCTCTGAGTAGGTTGCAGAGTCTCTTTGAGTTGAGTTATGCAACTTGTGTCTTGGTGTATGAGGAATACTTCAGCTGTATGCCTTTATGGAATAGTAGATTAGTAAGTAACCTACGCTTTCTCACATCCACTTTTCAATGACTAAAGAAAAAGAACATGAACAAGCTTAGTCAGAGTTAACTTGCTAAATTATCTAATATTAAGAAAGTCTTACGAAAGGAAGGCAAAATATTTTTGTTTCTTCTGGCATACCTATCAATGTATTTTTTCCTTCTGTTTTTAGTTTGCCTTTGAAGCAAGTGAAACAGAAGTTTAATTCCATGGACATGTCTTTGAAAGAAAATCTTCGGGAAATGATCGAAGAATCTGCAAACAAGTTTGGGTAAATCGTTTTAAATACAAATGCTTTATCTGAAAATACTTTTCAATTAAGTTCAAATATTTTTGTATGAAAAGCATGTAATATCTTGTTTTAAAAAATATGTTTTTTAGATTGACAAAGTAATATTAGGCTCGTTGCAAATGTTAGGGTATGGTTTGTCTTCATGTTCTTAACATTAACGTACTGAGGAGATGGCTGGTCAATGTTGATAATAATATTGCTAATCTTTACTGGTTATATTTCATTTTGCAGAATGAAGGATTTAAGAGTTCAGACCTTCAGCATTCACTTTGGCTTTAAGAACAAGTTCTCAGCAAGTGATATAGTTTATGCAACAGCTTCTCTCATGGAGAATATAGAGAAAGAGGGGCCTGAGACAACTAATTTCATTAAAGCTTTGGACAGTCTCTCCAGGTACTGAAAAGATGTCTCTTCATTCATTTACAATTTTATTTAGGGAACATGGGTTATGTATCTAAAAGATGCATTGATGCTTCATAAACCACTGAAGAAAAACCAAAATATCCCTGTGAATAGTGTTTAGAGAGTTCTCACTTCTCTGTGAAAAGCTTTATTTTTATATGAAAGTGTTTATTTTTATTCTTTCTGTTGCAGGGGTAACCTGGACAAACTGCACCAAGGACTGGACCTAGCCAAAAAGCAGTTACGTGCCATTCAGCAGACAGTAGCCAGCTGTATTTGCACCAACCTTGTAATTTCTCAGGGGCCTTTTCTCTATTGCTCTCTCATGGAGGTCAGAACTTTAGTTTTTGGCTGTCTCATTTGACTGTCATATTTGGCTGTCTCACAGCTGAATAACACTGTTTTCCTAACTGCTTGGCTCAATAAGAATGACTGTCAGAAAGAACCTATTTATCTATACTGTGCTGTCCTCTGATGGGTCAATATTGACATCTACTCTGAACTTCCCAAAGGAAGAATCAGCCCTCTCAAAGTGGGGAGGGCTTCATATCAAAGTCAAGTGGGTGAGCTCAAACTCCTATATTGTAATGGTTCTTGTTAGTGTTCTTTGAGCCACACAAAACTTTCAGACTTGTCAGTAGATATTAAATAAGTGGAAGAATCATCTTCATTGTAATTGAAACAATATTTCTTTTCCTAGGGCACACCAGACGTGAAACTGTTTTCCAAACCAGTGTCTCTGTGCCTGCTTAGTAAATACTTACTCAAATCTTTTGTTTGCTCTGTAAGTAAATCAAAAGCTTTTGACTAACTAACTTCTGGCCTGTGTAGTAGTTATTGTTCTGTTGGATACTTGCAGTTGCTTATTAAAAACATTATATGAAAATCTTAATAATGTTTTTCTGCTAATCAGTTGGATAATTTTAGCACATCTGTGAATGCTGCTCTAGGAAAGATATCTGCCTGGGAGACTTTGTAGCATTAGAAAGGGTTTTCATTACTAAGATACTCACAATCTAAAACCTGTGTGTAATTTTCTAAGATTTGAGGGAGCATATCGCTAAATATGTACTTTGAAAAGTTAACCTGACGCACCAAAAAAAAGCAGTATTGTAGGACTGGTAATTGTTATCTAAATATTTCTGTGTCTGTTTAAATAAAATCCTCTGATCTTTACAACTAATGTAACTGAAATTAAATTGCATTTATCTTTTGAGCTATTAGTTACACAATTCAGATAAAAATGAGGTTTTAAGACTGAGAACTCTCTTCACAGTGAGCAATTCCTAATTTGTAAATGAAATTTATGGTGGTCCATCATTGTCAGATTGCATCTGTCTGTCCTCATTTTTAAAGTTAGACATGGTGAATAACTAGTCTGCCACTAGGAGCAGGACAGCATTTTAAAAACTCACTGCGAAACATTTACCTTAAGAACAGAACGCTTTAAACAAACTTCTGTTTCATTTACTTAAGTGTCTAAAAATGTTAAAATCTTCATAATTATTTTTGGATTTAATTAAATTACAAAATTTGTTAAAAGTTACAGCTTACTGCTGTGAAACAATATGGCAGGGGAAAATAATTTCTAGTGAAGACTGTGTTTGTCAATGTTTTATCTGTTGTATTTCAATGTATGACTATTACAAAAAATTAAGCCTAGTCCAACTTTTTAGATACCCATACCAGCAGTTTTTTGTTGGTTTTTTTAAAGAGCTTTTTTCTTTACTGTAAATCATATCTTGTCTGTCTATATAATTTCTGTGTTAAAATGGAATGCAAGATAGGAGAAGAATTGAAATTTCTATTGGTCCTTAAAGTGATTTTTAGTGTAAGAAAGAAGGGGATTAAGAGATTATGTAAAGAAACCACCTTCTGTTGAACTGCATTATAGCTGTATCCTTAGATGAATATTTGTAATACTAGCTCACATGGAGAGCTGAAACTAAATTGTTTCCTGAGTTTTGTCTAACAAAGAGGCTTTCTGACTTCCAGACAAAAAACAAGCGTTGTAAATTGCTGCCGCTGATAATGGCTGCACCAATGGATGTTGAACAGGGAACTGTGATCATGGTGGGGATTCCTCCGGAGACAGAAAGCTCTGACAAAAAGAAGTAAGTATATTGTTTAAAAGTTGTTACTAAAGGTTGTCTAGAGACTTTTCCTGTCTCTGAAGCAAATATATCTTTCCTGTACCTATTTAACATTGAATATGTTGACTTGAATTGTATCCTTCTTAAAAATACGCTTTTTGCATATGGTATGCATGGGATACTCTGAGAGAGGATACAGATGTTCCCCAGCTTCCTTGCAAATTTTTTTTCCCTCCCTCTTAACTATTTCTTTATCTTAAAAGATGGAAATAGTTTACTATATGACCCATGACTTCATTTCTTAAAGCCTGCAATGTTAAGATTTTTGCACTTGAATAAGTGAGGTGTATGTTGAATACATGGCACATGAAAAACACCTGGAAGACATTTTCAGCTCTCAGCAAGGAAAAAGTTGCATACTTCTACCTTAGTAAATGTATCCTTTTCTGTAATGCTTATTTGTATTTCTGTTCATCTTCTAGCTTTTTTGGAAGAGCATTTGAGAAAGCTGCAGGCAGTACCAATTCTAGGACTTTACACAACCATTTTGACATGTCAAGTGAGTAATGCTATCCCTTACTTCATTCACCAAATAGTCCTTTAGGGGTCAGTGTTTACACAGCCTCATAAAGCATAATGCCTGTAGGCAATGTACTCATTTGTGTATGTCTCAGATGCAAACATCAAGGGGTGTGTATGTGATACACTATTCCTGAGTCTAGTATAAACACAAACTACGTTATTTGTCAGTCTTTTTCTAAGTGCTATCTTGTTGTGCAGAAATTACAAACTACTAAGCAGAGGCTTGCATGTATTTTTGAGACGATCTACATGTTGCATGGGGTAATGATTTTCATATGTGCACTTCAGTTTAAAATCTGTGAGGTTATCTGTGAGGGTTTTTATATTTAGCAGCCAAACCAAGTATGGTACTGATGTTATGAGATGCATTCTTTATTGTCTGTTTGAAAAATGAGATACTTATGCAACGAGATTTGCCTATCTTTGTGCTTACAAAAGAGGCAGTTTTTAATAATACATATTTAGGTATGCGTGTTGAACATACAAAGAAACATTTCTAGATTAAAAAGTGGCAGCTATATCATGTAGTGAGCACCTAGAAATTGGAGTTTGCTGAAATCTAAGAGCAAAATAGACAATGTGCTTTGCATTTTGTCCAAATAAATAGTTTCTCTTTTCTCTTCTTAAAGTTGATTAAGAATATAAATAAGTATACTTGGAATTAATATTCTTCAAGTGTGACATCTAGTATATCTTTGTTATTTGCATCTTGTAATAAAATATTTCATATTTTAGTAATTGAGTTGAAAACAGAAGACCGGAGCAAATTTCTGGATGCACTCATTTCTCTCTTGTCCTAATGGTAAGACAGTGTAAGGAGGACTAATTCAAAAATTAATTACAAATCAAGTTAGTAACCAAATTACATTTGTATATTATCTGTAGAATGTTCTAAGAAAATGTGGCAACTTCTAGTGAAAATATAAATTGAAGATGAGAGTTTCTTACAAAGACAATTGTTTTTCTTTTTGGGAGGAAGCAGACAATGTACAAGCAGAATATTTTTTTTCTCCTTAAGAGATTTATTTAAGTTTCGTCATCCATAAGCTTCTCTTCCATTGTTCTTAACTTTCTGTGGCTTTTTAACTTCAGCTGGAAAAGGAGCAGCTGTTTGTGTGGTGAAAGAAATTGAGATATTGGCTAATTGTTGATACTCTGTTACTGACTTTTAATTATGATGGCTTGTTTGAGCTCAGGATGGAATCTTGGCCATAGCAGTGCCATTCTTGGCTTTGACGTTAATGTAGAATTTGCATTTTTCTTTCACAGTGTTAAGCTTGTAGCCTATGTTAGTGTGTAGTTTTTATCTGGAATAAAGATGGGGATCTAAGACTTCATTTGTAGTTGTGACTATTAGCTTCACACTAGTTCAAAGTCTGTTTTAAAGCTACTTTAGGGCAAGACAGATTTTACTGTAGGTCTGATGAGACTGTCAAATTGTTGCAGTTGTCTTCAAACATTCATTGCCTTTCAATGATGAACTATTTTTATTGGTTTGTGTGAGCGCTTATTCTGCAGTGATGGGTGGCGATAGCTTGCTTTCTCCCAGAGAAGCAGCCAAACTCTAAATTGTTTTGTAAAGTCTGTTCAGACAACCTGTAAGACTGTTTGAAAGTATATAAAGTACCTCGTGGCTTTTTCATGCCTAGATAAAGATTTGGTCTTCAGTATTAACATGTAAAGTAATCTCACAAGGTTATCTTTATGGTATATATACGAAAGCAAAGGAGTAAGATGAAGACTTTAGTAACAGTCTGTGAATGTTGGTAGTCCTAGCCAAATGACAATATGACTTACCTTTTTTCAATGGGTATCAAAGCTACAATTTCTTCTTTCTTCTGTTTACTCAGAAGTTTGAAACAGTGGGTCAATAGCTGCAGTTGTTTGTTAGCCAGCATAGCCATGCATGGCTTCCGAGATTTCTACATCTGTTTTCTTTCTTCACGCTCCGACAACTGATAGTTTCCGTTTGTCTTCTGCCCTTGTGGTGCTTTTTGGCTCCTTGTGCTGGAAGCTGAGGATCAGATGCTCTGAAATTATTTTCGATGTTGCAAAGTTCTTGGTGCTGCAATTGTGATACATCATCTTGCTTTATCTTAAATGTACAAGTACAGGCCTGGACTGTTGTTTTTATGGCTCTTGGGAGGTCAGAAGGATTTTAACCTTAGCACACAGATATTGAACACTGCTTCTTTGTAAAGATCCCATCTTCATAATGGCAAAAGGTGTCAACTAGGAGTATGTGCAAATTGGACTTCTATTTGTCAAACCTGCTTTTATTAGTAGACATGCTCCTGTGATGTTTAGTTTTTGGCTAATAACAAAAAAATAGGTTTTGAAGAAGTTTCATATTTATATTACCATTATATTACCATTCAAATGTTCTTTTAAAATTGGCTTGAATGCTTTTGTTTTTTGGTTTTTTTAATAAGAAACTTTTTGAAACTCTCCTTGAATTTCTAGAATGTTGAAACTGTTTTTTAGTACTATCAGGTTGAGGTCTTGTACTTTAATTGAAATAAATGTTTTGTGAGACAAGTTTTAAGATTTTTTTTTAGGGCTTTTAAAATCCAAGTACTGAGTAACTGCCAAATACTGAATGAAAAATCTGGGGAATTCCAGTGTCAATAAAGCATTTTTAGTCATGCATTGTGATACTGTATTGTCACTTGTAGCTTGGCTTTGGGAATAATTTTCCTGGAAAGAGTCTAAAATACTATGATAATTGTGTGTAGACTGTAGTGTTATAAATATTGACAGACTAGCTCAATCCTTTTCCATAACAGAGACTGCATTTCACTTTGGTCATATGAAATGGTATTGCTTGTTAGATTTACCCTGCTGTGCATTGGGTGGGTATGTATATGTGTTTATGTTTGGAATTCTTTTTCTTCTTGCAATGTTCGCTTGAATTCTGTGTGACTTTAATGTTTTCATGTATTACAATGACTATGTAAAGGTTATATATCATTACTTCATACTTTGTACAGATTTTTAATACAGGTTAATTTAATATTAAATGTGATTTAAATGTAGCCAACAGAGAGCTAATTAAACTATATATTTTAATTCAAACAAAAGTTTGGGTGGTTGTTGTTTTTTTTTTCTTCCCCCAAAATATTTTCATCTTATCTGAGTAAAATCCCAGTGCCAAGCTGCAATGGCCAAAAAGTTGTGCTTCCCAAGATAAAACATAATGCCACCTTTTGGTTTTGCATGTTTACTAGGTAGTATTGGCAATAAATAATATCCCCCCTTACCAGCATACTTTGGGTTTTGCCTGTACACAGCATACAGTAATTTTATTACATTTTTGAAGTAGATTACTGTGCTTTAAGTCTGGAAATGAAAACACACAAGTTTATGTTGTTTTTTGAACACTGATACCAGTGACAAACCACGATTACAATGTAAAAGCTAAGAGTCTATGTGACACTTGAGCACACTTCTAAATATTTTCACTTTATCTTTCAGTTGCAAACTGCTGAGTGAGTCAAGTGAATTTCCTAAATTTATCTTAAACTTATCTGTCACAAAAGAATCACTGCCTTTTCCACAGCACTAAATGACTAACTTTAGTTCAGCCCTGTCATATATTTAGGGCTTTCATGCTTCTAGATGTAAATAGAGAAAAACATGGGTATGTGTAGCAGTAAATACGATGTGCTTCAGTGTGTGAGACCACCTTCATGTATATGGAATGAATAATATGTGCTGGGTAAAACTGAATTTTTACTTGCACAGTCTGCTTGCTCAGTAAATGCATAGACGGTCTTCTACATCCTGGATCTGACTCATGGTTCAGCAGCCATCTATCAGGAAATCCTAAACAAACAACTAAATTCCCCATTTTCTCCCTGTACAAAACCTTTAGACAGGGGAAAGAAATGTTGTGAGGAAGGCATCAACAGGCATGGGTACGTAACATCTCAGTTTAATAACTGTCTTTAGTTACCTTTAGTGCTATGTTTTCAATACATGGAATAGTTTTGATGGTGTGCTGTTTTTGGCTGGGATAGAGTTAATTTTCTTCACAGTAGCTAGTATGGGGCTGTGTTCTGGATTTGTGCTGGAAACAGTGTTGATAACACAGGGATGTTTTTGTTACTGCTGAGCAGTGCTGACACAGAGTCAAGGTCTTTTCTGCTTCTCACCCCGCCCCACCAGCAAGTAGGCTGGGGGTGCACAAGAAGTTGGGAGGGGACACAGCCGGGACAGCTGACCCCAACTGACCCAAGGGATATTCCATACCATATGACATCATGCTCAGCATATAAAGCTGGGGGAAGAAGGAGGAAGGCGGGATGTTTGGAGTGATGGCGTTTGTCTTCTCAAGTCACCGTTAGGCTTGATGGAGCCCTGCTTTCCTGGAGATGGCTGAACACCTGCCTGCCGATGGGAAGCAGTGAATGAATTCCTTGTCTTGCTTTGCTTGCGCGTGTAGCTTTTGCTTTACCTGTTAAACTGTCTTTATCTCAACCCATGAGTTTTCTCACTCTTACCCTTCCGATTCTCTCCCCCATCCCACTGGGGGGGAGTGAGCAAGTGGCTGTGTGGGGCTTGGTTGCTGGCTGGAGTTAAACCATGACAGATGGGTACCTTAGCAAGCCATTACCTTTATCTCCTTGTTTGGGGTTTTGGTTTTCCTGGGGTTTTTTTCTCCACCGTCTCATTAGAAGCTGTGTGTGAACCCCTTCATCTCACCTCATCAGTTCTCTTATTGCTGTTGTATTCTTCATCCCTCTCCTGGAACTTTGTGTTTACTTCATTCACCTTTCAGGGCATGTTTGGTTTCTACTGCTACCACCTTTTCCTGCTGTTGTGATAAATACAGATCGTGCCTTGCAATGAAGAAGGAAGTTGGGGGAGGGGGGAGTGTTTGTGTGTTAGTTTTAGTAGGTGACTGTCATTCCTTGAAAAATGGACAGATTTTCAGGCACATGCATCCTTTAGCTTCAGCATATTGCATTATGCTGGGAGGATGAGAAATGGGAGCTAGTTTTTATGCTGGGATGTGTTGGTAATTGCTTTACCGGCAAGTTCTTCGTCTTCCAAACAGATGTGTAAGCTTGAAGCTGTGGATCTATTACATGGACAATAAGCTTCCCTTGTCCCTCCTTTATTGCCTTTTGGGTTTTGGTGTTTTTTAAGGTTCTAGTTTTCCCAAGATCTACTGGAGGTGACAAGAATGCTTTTGCAAATTTTAGAATTGATCAGCTGTTGAACTGATCCCAAGGCCATCCAAATGTGGCCCAAAATCAGTCAGGAATGCTGAATTCCATGTAAAAAGAAAATTATTAAATCTGTGTGGAAATCTGAAGAAGTCTCTGCCAATAGATAAAACTTTTGCATGTCAACATTTTACAATATGTAAAATAGTATCAGACACTCCTTACAGAGTTTATTCTATGCTATAGAGTTTGTAGACAAATATGTTAACATTACTTGGAGAATCATTGTACCGGAAGATCCAAAATTTTGGAGTCGCCAGTCTGTGGATATAAAAGTAGCTCAGTTCAGCAGCAATAAATTGGTGGTTTGAATGGCTCGGTGAAACTCGTTTGTGTAGGTTAGTTACAATGGTCGCTTCTTACAGTTAAGTGTTGGACAGAGACTGCGTGCCAAGAACTCTTGACATCTCTTCATGAAGAGATTATTATGCTTTTGATTTATTTGCCCAAACAGAAAATGTGGCTCTAATGAGTAATTTTAAAATAAATAGTTAGAGCACTAAGAAATCGGCTTACCCTCTTAGATGTATGGTGACATTCCACCTAACCATGTCTGAATACAAATAGAAACATTCCCTAAGGATTATATTTGAGCTCCAGTAACTCTTTTTCCTCTGCTGTGTTTGTTTGCTGTAATAGTACTCTATATTAATCAGCTCTTTAAATTATTTTTGCTGCTGCTAATCTGTTTTAGAGAACAATAAAAGTATGAAACAAATCCTTTAAAATGTTTTAGTTCTTTTAAGAGAATAAAATAATGAAAGTCCTTAAATACCAAAGTACTGAAGCAGCTAAACAAGCGGACTAAATTATACCATTCCTGCACAGTGATTCATGGCCGTTTTCTTTCTGGGGTCATAAATGTAGACATAATTGAAATTGCACAGTAAGGACCTCATTTGATTGGAATTAAAGTGAATCCCTTTCCCCAGAATTGTAGTGACTTAATAGACTTGTGCTTACCAACATCAAGGTTGCATAGTGGGTAAGAATTAATTCTTACTTCCTTTACGGTTTCTCAAGAAAAAAATGAAAGTGAAAAAGTGTTACAACTTTCTTGTATGAATGAGCTACTGGGTCTATACCACTTTAAACATGGTAATAACAGCCACGAGGGGAGACCAGTGGGCTGTTTAATCAGTATCTTGACCTCTATAATGTCAAAAGCAGGTGCTAGGGAAGAGTATAGAAACAAAGCAATTGCATATGATGCTTCCTCCCACGCACACAAGTACTCTCCCAGTCCTTGTACTCCAGGACATCCTGAACCAGGTGTGGTTTCTATGTATTTGGTAACTGTCAGTAGTTATCTGTGAACCTGGACAACTTCCTCCTGAATCCTTGTAAAATTCTAGCCTGTGCAATATTCTGTAGTGAGTAGATCTGCAACCTAGCTAGATATTGTATGAAAAATTACAACTTTTTAGTATTTTTTTTCAACTTGCCAATTGCTAGCTTATTCAATGCTCTGTAGTCCCTACCCTTCTGTGTACGCATCGTTTTGTAAACCTTTTTTATATTCCCCACGGTCATCTCTTGCCAGTCTGAAGAAGAGAAGCCTAATTTTTCCTTTTGCAGGAGCTGTTCTGTATCTTGATTATCATTGTTGCTCTTCTCTAAATCATTTTCAGACAGGGGAGAACAAAAACTGCACACAATATTCAAGGTGTGGGTGCACAAGTCTATGCAACAGTATAATAGTGTTGACTGTTGTCTGTCCCTCTGTTTAATAATTCTTAACACTCACTTTGCTCTTTTGACAGCTACTGTGCACTGATCTGATGATTTAATCGATCTAGCTGGTTTAACACCAGTATCTCACTCGTGACTATTAATGGTCCAAATTATTGTTGTTTTGCCATATGCATCACTTTACACTCATCAATGCAGAAAGCAATCTGTTCACTAGTCGTTATTTTTCCAAGTCAAAGCAAGAGCACAATTTGTCTGCTGCACTAATAAACTGGTAGTAAGGAAAAATATAAGAAAAAAAAATTCCAGACTCTCCATCACTGAATGATGCATAAGTGGATGGAAAGAGTTATTTCTGATCATTGGGTGATATAAGATAGCAAAAAACAGTGAAAGGACTTAATGGTAAAATAAAAATGAATAAACTCTCTTTGCAAGTTTAGAACTAAATTTTTTGGGGAAGATGATTGTTTATACTTTCTCTGTTCTTGTTAATGGAAGTAAAAGCCTCTACAATGATTTCTAAGCAAATTCTTTTGCAAATATTCACTATTTTTATTTGGTATTGTAAAACTTGCTATATAAAGGACAGAAAATATTCCTGGGTTGAATATTTGGAGATATTAGGGTTTTTTGCCTTGATCTAGAGGAGTATGTATGCCTATCCTCAGGCAAAAGATAGTAATATACTGCAAGGTTTAAACTTCCTTCTTTTCTGAAATTTTCCAATCAAAAATGTTATTACAAAGGTGTATATTTCTTCCTCCTACAGTCATGAGGTTGCCTATGGAAAAAAGTAGTTCAACGGTGGGGGGAAGTCTCTTAGAATTGTCATGTTTAGAATCTGTGATCTCAGTGTCTTAGACTACAAAGGGGGAACTCTGAGATGTTTCAGAACATCTTTCATGCTTCAGTTTCACTTTTTCCACTCCCATTTTTAGGACAGCATTTCCAGTCCTCAGCTGTCCATAAATACAAAAGAAATAAAATGCACTTCTTTATAGGAGAGAGCACTCTAATCACTAGTCTGGAGTACCCCAATTTTAAGGTCTTGAAAAGGCAAGTTTTAAAATTGGTCTCTTTTGTACAGGAGTTCTTTCAAGATGGCTCTGTCAAGTTGAATTGGCCACTCAGGGTACGCTAACTTGCAAAGATGGGAGTAATACAGAACAGCATTTATAAAAAAGGCAATGGAGTAATCAATAGAGTATCACAACTGAGGAAGAACAAAACGTAAAACACTCAGGACTGTTCTCAGGACAGTAAACAAGATCATCATTTGATCATTGATTTTATGTGTACATCTGTTGGTCACGATGCTTTTGATTCCCTCAGAGAAGGAATATTCTTGAAAACATTCCTCTGAAAGTTACTTTGTAAGTCTGGCTTGTCAGAGGGAAAGCAAGCAGTGAAATGTTTGTTTCTTTAGATGGAAAAATTTAAGTCCCTCTTGGCTCTTGTGTACCATTGTTGGCTTGAAGGTGGTACTGAAAGTTCCCTTTGGATCAGATTCAAGGACTAAGGAAAAAATGTTGCCCAGGGTGGAGCTCTAAGTACAGTGCCACCTTTATGCACAGGCATTTGGGTTATAAACACTTTCTTAGCAGGAAATATTACAAAACATTCTCTAGGGAAAGAAAATGATGTGAGCTTTTATTTCAGACTGGACTCCCATTCTTTTCAAGCATTTGAGTTTTTATTTTTGTCATTCAGAAGGTGGCAAAATTAGAGAAGCAAGACAAAGGTCAAAGACATTCAAAGTAGGCAAGAGATCTTTTACTCAATTGTATGCAACGTCATGACAGTCCTGGGTCTGACACAGAGCAGAGAATGTAGGTTTCCCAGTCACTGCTGCTGTGTGATAGAGTAATTTTTATTTCCTCTTCCCCCTCAAGGCAGTTGTGTCTGCTGGATACCTACCCTGGCACTTGTTATTTTGACTTGCTACCTGTTACTGAATCATGTATCTGGGCAATATATTAAGATCTCAGTAATGAGAGATGAAGATAAAGAGTTGTCTAGTAATTTGATATCACAAACAAGCATTTAGTAGAGTCACTGTTGCATGCTATTCTCAATGAGCTGAAGGCTCAGAAGACATCCTTAAATCAGAATTAAAATCAAGGTGTCTGTAGAGAGCTTCTGTACAGGAATTTGTGGGCAAGCCTCATGAACTAAACTAAGGTAAAACATATACACAAGCCATATCACAACATAGTTCCTTCCAGTGCTGGATCTGGGTTTATTTTATTAAGAGATCTGGGGGTTTTGTATGCCCCAGTTCGACAACGTTCCTCTCTGAAGTCTCTGCCACTTGTTTAAGAACTGTAGATGACTTCTCTAGATACTCCTTGATGTTAACTAGGTTAACTGTGTTAGATAAGTACTGTGATATTCTGAGTCCTTTGTTTTCTTTTCAAAACCAGTTTTAATTGAGATGATACCTTCCTGGCCCTTGCAAAAAGGTAATGCTCCCTTACAAAAAGAGGTGCTGTCTTTTTAACTGGATAAAGCATTTAGTCACCTCTTCTTGTTGATATGGCTTGTGTTTTTTCAGTCCCTGCGGTGTTGGTGTCTTTTTCCACTGTTTAGCTCAGTGGAATTTACTTTCATTTAATCATTCATTTGCAGCATGTCAGTGGAAAATCGGAGGCACCTGCCATTGAATTGGAAAGAATTCACAGGGACATTCAGCTCTTGGTATGTTTTTATTTGCTGAAAGAAGTCACCAAGGGGCTTCCGAAATAAGTATGCCATTAATAATCATCTCCTGTCTGATCTGAAAGTCTAGCCGGATCAGTAGCCTATAAAGAATGGGCACGTAAAATGCTATTTTCTTTAAACACTGTTGTGGTCACTGTAGTAATTCAGGACTCAGATAACAGGATGGTAGAATACACATCAGGTTCTTGCGCTGTCTTATGACAACTGTTTGCTGTTAGCAATCTGCCTGAATATTTGAAGTTGTAGGGATTTTAAGGGATTGTCGTGTTCCTAAATATTTGTGTATTATGTTACACATGGCATTGCAGAACTGGAAGGAAAAATTAGTTTGGGCTCCAAATAAGTTCATTTTCAGATTGATACAGACTAGAATAAATGGAATTGGAGAGAGGGGCACGACTACCTTCTGTGGCTTGGGAAAATCTCCTTTTAGGTGAGTGAGGTTGTTATAATAAAGCATTTCAAGAAAGTGGGGAATAAACAAGACTTTACATTTAAAGAAGCAAAAAATCTTGCTCCAGTCATTTCTCTAAGAGACCTGGTCTATATTTTTAAAATACTGCCTAAACAGGTCTAATCAGCACTGAGTATTATTAATATTAGGAGGTAGCAATTTATCTTATAATGTTTTCCTACATTTTCAGTTATTCTGCTTCAAAAGATGATGGTGAGAAACCATTGGCGCTTTTAAGATCCTGTTGTTTTGTATCTGCTGTTATCAGAAATAGGACACCTGTGAAGAGGTCACAGGATTAGAGCTAGGGTAGCTTGCAGGACAAAGCTCTAAAGAGATGGTGAAGAATCTTCCTTTAAAAAGTATGTCATTCTTGATCTTTGCAAGGACGCGTGGTTTATGCGCACAAAACAGATTTTGTGAACAGCAGTATGCACTGGGGTTGAATATGCTCTGAGGTCTGAGATGACCTTCTTGGACCCCTGCTACGTTCCTCTCCTCAGACACACGCACTGACCACAATTTCCTCTTCCTATTGTACAGGGTGACAATCATTAAAAAAATGAGCATTATAAATGTTTACCTGAGGCTGCTGTGTTTGCTTCTGGGTTTTTCCAGTGGTAACTGTCCAGTTCGAAGAAACTCAAAAGAGCATTTGGCTACTTCTAGGTAATCACTCTGTGGGGCTGGCTACATCTTGGGAGGTTTTGTTTACATGATCTCAAACTTGAAACACTGTTGTCCTACAGTCTCATGATGCAAGCCTGCTCTCCAGGCTCTAACACATGTCAGTTCTAGGGAGGGAAATAATTGCCCACCTAAAACAGTCTGAGGAAGAGAAAAGCCAAACCATTCTGCAGTTTTCCTCTCTGTCTGCCTGTTCTCTCTCCTTGTGAGATATTTCTACCTAAGCGTTATCTGCCTCTAATGTTAAGCTAAACTGCCTCCCATTCTTCCTATTAAGAGGTCTGAATCTCTCTCAAGTGTTTAGGTTTCTTTATCCTGTTATTTGGTTGTAGTTTGTTCACACCCACAAAAACAGCATTTGCTCATGCATGGGTGTTGGTATATGGTTACCTGCTTTGCAAATCCAGTGTGTGCCGCTTCGTGAACATGAAGAAGGGGAAGAGTATTGTTGTTTCAGCTGGTTCCGCTTGCAGTGCAGCCATGTAAGTAGATTAGCTGATATCAGTGTTAAGGTCGGAGTAGTTAGAACAATAACTTAATGAACATATCCTCTACATGAGACTTTTTCCTTGCTAAAGCTACTGAATTCTGACTCAGTCTTGCTGGTTCCTATTGTAGAATATCCCCTCAGCAAACTCTCTGAGCATAGCATGCTCTGTCGAAGGGAATCTTTCCAACTGTTGCAGACAAAACTGAGAAAGGAACCTGAAAAGGACTGAAAATGACAGAGTGAAGTACAAAAATAGAAAATACAGAACTAACAGGAAAAGAGAGACTGAGTAACAATAGAGGGTGAGCAGTAAATCCGGTTTGCTTTTCTAGCTCAGGAAGGTGTCTTGGAATCTGTATTTCAGGGCACCCACTGGGTCGTCACCAGAGCTCTTTTGAGTGTGTGAAATGAAATGGAAAACAATAGCTCAGCAGCAATTGCTTTTTTCCCTCTGATGAGGTGTTCCTTGAATTGCCAGCACGACTCCTGCTTGATTTAGCAGTGAATACAGCCAGGCATTTCCTGAAACGACAGCACTACATGGTGCTATTAGGAATGCTAAGTGAAAGGTTCTGCTGTGAATAATGAAGGAAAGGGAATAGGATATGGGAGTGTGTCCCACTAAACTGTCTCTGCAATGAAAGGGGGAACGAAATGTAGCACAGCTGCACGGGGGCCATCTATCCGGTCTGAAAATCCTCATCTCTTTGCACAGATGGATGATAGGAGCCAACAAGATCTTTTTGGAAGAAACATTTCTTTTTGGAATGGTTAGAAGCTGATGCCAGCATTGTCTGTCCTCATAACTTGTCTTTTTTTTTTCCCCCCTCATATTATCTAACAAACTCTCAACTCTGCTTCTTCATGGAGACTTTTTGCCAGTAAACGTAGATATTGTTTGTGGTCTTGGCCAATGTCCCATTCTGACTAGTCTCCACATACGCAAGTATCTGCTTACTCATCTGTTCCACTATCTCCAAATAACCAATAGATGTTTCCTCTTTAGAAAGGGTATCTTGTCTCAACCTTTCAAAGGTAGCAATACTGTACATGGCTCCAAGAGTACTGCATTGACTTGGCAGAAACTACTTAAGAATCGCTACTCCTCCTCCTCCCTGATTACAGTCCTTAGGAAAAAAAATGTGATGACCCCTCATTTTTTTGTTATTCAGCACATTTTCGTGGCCTTTTATTTCATTAAACCTCAAACTGTTTTTATTTCCTCCTTGCCTCGCCTTCTCCCTTCAGCAGGGTGGATGTTAGAGAGAGTGCCTCTGATTCAAATGGACAGGGAGACCCAAAACGACATTACTGTGACAGATCAATTAGTTATTAGGTGAGCAGTATCAAGTCTCATCGGATGCGATCTATATTTAGTAACTTGAGCTGGTTTTTATCATGTCCAGTCACTCATATTAATTCTATCCTTTTGTTTTTAGAACAAAAAACTTGTACGTTGCTGAGATCAGTCTTAGAGCCCTCTAGCTGTCCAGGACATTCACCACCTTACATATACAGGTGTTATGTATGCTATTTTCTAGTCTATTTGTTTTTTTTTAACAGCACAGCACCTTCCTATTTCACCTTCAACTTGGGGAATTCTAGGCTTTCTGAAACAGATTAATTTTAGTCCTACATTTTAAGTTAATTGAGCTCTTTAGTTTTTGCTTCTGCCCTAGATATGTTAATTTCCATTTCCAGACTCTCATTTCTCTTAACCATTTGTCAGTGTACAATGTCTGTATTTTCACTGACACCTCAAGGGAAGGTTTCACTCAGTTTGGTGCCTACAGCAAGGTGGTATCTTATCCTACCCTTGCTCATTATAAAGCACTTTCATTATGTCTTTCCTTTTTATTCATTTGAATTAAGACCTTTTTGTTTGATTCAGACTCACTTGCAAGGTCAAAAAGTGAAGTTTCACAGCAGTTTAAATGCTCCTGCATCCTGCCTGCCCATGTCACTGTGTGGAGCAGTGAGATGGTGGCTAGACAAAGAAAACCATTACTTATTTTTCTGCTGGGTTTGTTCTCAGCTAGCTCGGTCTTCTTAACCGGGCACTGCGTGTGCCAGTGCAAGGACTGAACCACGTGGCTGATCCATGACTGATCTCCAAAATACCTGTTCCATTGGGTTTCATCCTTTTGTGTGCTTTGCTTGCTGTTGTCTTTTCTGAGATGATTGTGCTTCAGTTCTGTCTGGAGCTTTCTCTGTTACTTTGTTCATTCTTGTGGTTCTAGATTTTTCCAGGGTTGTTGAGGTGCCAGGTCTGCACATGTGTCTGATGTGCCCATCTCCATCCTTTCCTTATAGGAGGGACAAAACGCAGTATCAGGTCAGGACAGGTCTAAGACATTTTGGTTCAGGAGAAGGATTGCAGTTTGCCTTTTTCCTCATAATACAAATTCCTGTGTAGCAACAGATACCGAAACTGAAATTGTCAAGTCCATATTGTGACATGGCTCAGACTTCAGTAACTCTATTAAGGGGAAAAAACTTTGTCTTACAGTTTACCTCCCCCTCCCACCCTGCCTTTGCTGTGGACATGTTTTCTACACACCAGTAGAGCTCAATACTAGTATTGCAATCTACCAAAGGGCCATTTCTGCAAGGCTATGAATACATTTTGCAGACAGCAAGCAAGTAAAATCTACAATCTTGTGAGAGAGGCAGGAGACAAAGGGATTGTTCTTCCCACCACTGATGATCAGCCTTTAGGACAGATGTCAGTAACCGCTTCAGAGCATGAAATTAACCCATACAGCCATCCAGGTATGAAGTCTGGATTGCTGTACTGAACTGAAAGTGCAGGTTATAAAGAATGTAATCAGCTCTGGAGGAATCTGGGCAGGATGCCACGGATAATAGCTTTCCTTTTAGGAGGGACGCTATAATGATGATATGGATGTCTTGAATAGTTGTGGTCATTAATAACCCCAAGTAGACAAGAGGTCTCCTTTCCATATTATCCAACCAACAGCATTTTACCTCTACACTCTTAGTATGATAGTGACTTCTGGGAAAATCCAATACCTATTGTTGCAGAGCAACTGTTTTAACAATGCCTTTGTTTAGTTTCTTGCTATACCACCCAATGGAACTAATTCTTTCTCTAAAATGGTGCTCAATCCACATTGTTACAGTAGACTAAGATTATATTTATGGGGAAACTATTTCCATATATCTGAAAAGGTACTCTTATTAATGTGTCTTATACCTTTCTGAACAATAGAAGCTCCTCTTCCATGGCACATGCTGCATATAAAAGCTGTGGAAGTTAAGACCTTTCTAAAATTGCCAGGTAATGGGGCACATAGACATTCTCAACTGGGTAAGACAATAAAATCAGGAGAAAATGGGAGAGTTGAAAAATAATTTGGGGGTCCAAGAACATAATGGAATTCAGAGTAGATGTTAAATTTTTAAAACTTCAGTCTTGCATGTGAACATTTTTAAATATCAACAGTATAACAAAAATAAAGTAGATGTAAACAGTGAAATGTATTATGTTGCTTGGATCTTGGCAGTCGCCTCCAATGAAATAATAGCAGGAAATTATCGAGAAAAAAAATGGTGAAATCATTCTGCAGTCATCGGGTATTCATGTGAGTCTTCTGTGTTGAGATAACACTTGGGTTTATTTGTATTATAGAATGAAAGATTGCTGTTATAATTGGAAACTGTTAAAGGTTTTGTAGCTCAGGCTAAAGGTCATCCAAACTGCTGCAGCAGATATCCTAATTCTAACAAGAGAGATACAGTAAGGACAGAACATTATAACTCGAAGAGTAATCTAAAAATATACATACAGCAAGAATTCTGCTGTGCTAGGCACTTGTTAGAGCTGATAAGAATTGTGATTGTTGTTTTTTTTCCCCGATCCTTCAAATATGTGAAGCTATATTGAAACTGAATTGTACCATTTCGAGATTTCACATATGCTCTTGTCAAGGAGCACCTATTTTTCTTTCCTGAGTGATCTCTTTTGTGCCCGAGCCTAAATTCACTTAAGGTTTAACCTTCTGTGGAAGTATTCTGATTACAAGTACCGTTAATGCTAATGAGTTATGTATGGGTGTAACAGAGAGGGATCGATTCAGGTCAGAGTGTGTTTGGGAGCGGGAATAGAGCCCATAGGTACCTACATACAGTTTGATTAATTGCCATGGTGCCTGGTATGAGATCAAGATGAATGTCACTCAGACCTCTGTCAGCTAACCTGGTTGGTTGAAACTTTAGGAACATACACAGCTGAAATCCAAAACGCATTTAACATCACAAACTATTTTTGCTACCAGGTTAAAAATGTCATTGTAGGATCTGTTTTTGTGCATCTCCTAGCTTGGTAAATTTGCACACATGTAACTTACCTCCTTGCAGGACTTAGCCAGCAATGAGTGATGCATAGTGATGTTACAACTGACACAGAGTTCACAGCTTGCTCATTGGATCAGAGTCACTTTTGAGAGCCTTATCTGTTGTTTGCCTGTAAAAATCAGCTACTTTAAACATTTACTTTTGTTCTCTGCTGTAAATAAACATGAACTGGCTTCATCTCATCTGTTATGTTTGTGTATACCAGAGCACCTCCCTGCGTCATGCAAACTCTCAGTCTGGCTGGCGCAGCCTGGAGGAACCACCAGAAGGGAACCTCCCTGGACTTGGAGCTGAGGTGTAGGAAGGAATGGATCCGCCACTGTTGCTGTACATAATAGCACTGAGGCACTTCAGCCTGTCTAAACTAAGCATATTTTTTTCCAAAAGAAATAGTAACTTGTGTGAATGGCACCTCAGCTAGGCTTCGGGAGCATCTCGTACCTGATGTGAATACTCTGCCAGCTGCTGCCAGGGCTCTAGTCAATGTGAATGGCCTTCACCATTCAAGATGCTCTGAGGAGGATCAGAGTACAAGATGCAGCTTATTTCATTTTCTGCCTGGTTTTCTAGTCGGTCAAAGTCCTTTTGTACTGTTCTGTACTGGGTATTGGAGGAGGTCTTCTCTTAATTTACTCTCCTATATTAACGTCATGAGATTGGTGTGCCTTGTTGAACACTCTGTTGGTCATGGAGTGAGCTGTGTTTCTTTTTCTTCCTTTTGTAGATTGAAACCAAAACAGCTAGATAGTCATTTCAAGGCTCACTCTTCTTCTTTTGCTTTAAGAATACTAGTGCTGTATGTACAGTTTCTCATGCTGTATGATCCCATTGCTCTCAAAACAAAAAGCTAAAGCCAGTAGTTCAGTAAATGCATCAGTTAATTATATTTAGGCTGCTTAACATCCAAGCTCATTGATATGTTCATTTTCCTAGAGAACTTTTAAAACACATTCTTACTGATAAGTATTTTCACATTGTAAGTGGTAAAGTTTGTGTGATATGCTCCCCCATTATCCTGAGCTTATTTGTGTGGTACTGGTGAGAGTGACTATAGGGTCTGCCCAGTTCAAGTGTCTGTCAAAATATGGATGTACAATATTGCATTTATTTTACAAACTTGTAAAGGACTACATGAATCTCCCTGTGTGTGCATGTATGAATAAATGGCAGAGAGGATGTTTGTGACTGTGTGTTGAAGTAATCGAGATCATAACATGTATAATCAGTTGCGACAACTCCTTTGCAGTTTCTATGGGATAGCCTTGGCAAACCTTCTGGGTCCCAGTATCTTGGGGTGATCAGTGACCCAACCAGTAGGCGCCAGTTTCAGTGAGGCAAAACTATACCTCAGGGCGATATAAGAGTGGCTGGGGTGCAGGTAGAATCAAGCGTGATGAGAAGATTGGCACGAGCCTTGGACAGATGCCTTCAACATAACACATGTGTTTCCACGTTAAGTCCTACTACTCGCTACCTTTCCTTGGCAGATTTTGGTTTGAAGCTACATGGTGAACTTTGGAAGGAGGGGGAAGCTCAGTGTTGTAAACAAAATCCCAAAATGCCACAGACAAAGGACTCTGTTAAACTGATTCATGGCAGAATGTCTCAATCTGTGTTTAAGAAAAAGAAAAGGTGAAGCAAGGCTTGTGTATCCAAGCAACTGTAAAACCTTTGCTGTTGCTATGGGAGGTTTTATCAGTGACGCAGTGGTTGAAATTGTCCTTTTCTTATAACTGGAGGTTGTGGTAGGAAGAAGAAGGGGTTTTCTGGACAGAGAGCCTGTTCCTGCAGAGAATCTGCAAAGAACAGTCTGGAGCAGTCACACAGACAGACAGACACACGCACGAAGGCCTGATCAAAATAAGAATGATAGAACTTGGTTACTTCCAAAATATAAATATGAGGCCCCATTGAGGCTCTGCTTTTGGAATGATTTATCCTATCACAATCAGTCTACAGGTAAAACAAATGCAGTATTTGACCTGAAAACAGAATTCACCTGCTGTCTTCTGATTAATCTAATACAGCAGAAATATTCGCTGTGTCTTACCAAGCAGACTTACAAAAGAAAATCCTCAAACGTGTACTTAATTCATGATTTTCTTCTTTAGTATACAAAACAAAAAAAGGATGCATTGTGGGTATCATCTGATGCTGAATACTGCATTAATATATTGCTGGATATATGCATGAATATGGCACTTACATGTGGCGTATGGCTTCTGACAGGCAGGATTCTCATTTAGCATTACAGATGTATGGTTCAGTCTCAGTTTGGGGAAAGTTTAAGAGACTATACCTGCATTTGTGGTTTGAAAGATGGCCAAGGAAAAAGAACAATTTCCTTGCATAGTATTTGATCAGGGAATGGATTTATAAATAAAAATCTGGAGTTACACTGGTTTCTTATTCCAAGAATAAAATGTTTCAGTACGTTCCAAAGAGCAGATGCCCAACAAACATCTTTGTGCAGGAAAAGGAAATATTTCCTTAAACATCCTGCAGCAAACGTGACTGATTGAGCTTCCTTTTCCCTCTGCCTGGTGCATTTCCCTTCTTTGCACAGACAGGATCTAACCAGATTTGCAGGGTATGAACTGCAGGTTACTTTCAAATTCATAACTATGAAATGGTTCATTTAGCAGGACAAAGGCCAAGCCGGCAGACGCCCTTTTTCCAGCTCAGCATGTGCATAGCAATGGGAGGGTGGCAAGGAGCTTTTGTTAATCTCAACCAAGCTGGCAAGAATGCTGCAAAATGAAGTCTTTGAAGATGTTTTTTCCTCATTTTTAAAGCAATAGTTTGTTAGAAAAGCTTGAAAATCTTGGGGGGGGGGGGGGGGGAATCTGCAAAACATTGAAAGACCTCCCTGGCAGTCATATAACTTAGGCACATTTCCCCACTAGCAATTAGCCTCTACAGTTTCCTTTAACAGCCATTTTTTTCACAGGTTCTGTTCCGATGCAACTGTGAAAATGTTTTTCCCCAGCTTGAATGCACTTTAGAAAAAAAAACCTGGGTGGCAGAAAGGATTAGGGTATCAGGTCAGGTTGGGGCTGATCCAAGCTGCAGTGGGATTTTTCTTCCTTTTAGTTTAAACGTGTAGGAATTGAAAGCTTGAAGAGCTTCATGCTTAGAGCTGTTCTCGGAATAGTTGGGACTCCCAGACCACTTCCTAATGTGCTCGCATCACAAGACCAACCACCGCTACTTGCTCTTTTGTCTGAGGCTCCAGAGGAGAGCTGAGATGCTGACTGCTCTGCAAGGGAAGCTCTCGCTTCCCCAGAGGTGACCCAGCTCTCCCCCCAAAGGTAACCTGGGTAAAGGTTGCCCTTTGGGCACCGATGTCACACCCCGCCTTCTTGAGCCCAAACAATCCACTGCCTTTCACAAAAAACAGTAACCCTGTCCAGGGATTGGTTTAGATGTTTTTATTTTTAAGTGAAATCATAAATACAAAATAAAAATGGTAAACAAGTGCTATAGATTTCTCTTTTCATTGGGATGAGGTTCAGGCCTGATCCTGAGCACTTCCAAGTCTTAAAGTTCAGGACTAGGTCTTTGCTCCTGGAAAACAAAACATAGCAAAAACCAACTTACACTTTTACCCTGAAGCCAGTGACATCAGTAACAGCGTTCTCTCAAGTTATTTTTTAAAGCACAGCAACAAGTAAGTATACTGAAGGATGAGATTAAATATAAAAATATTTTTAAAAATGGGCCCCACTTCCTGCTAGTATTGTTGGGTGCTGCCCCACTGACCTCAATGAAACCTTGTTACATCAGCAGCGAGTTAAGTTTTTGGTAGGATGATGCTGTGTTTACTAGTACATACACAGTTAGCGCTGGCTTCTTCCAAGAGGTCTTGTTGTGTAATTGTTCCAGATTTTGGTTATAAGTGGATCCAACCTGCCATGACACAAAGCTATCTATCAAGAAGTTTGGCTTGTTAAAAAAAATTCCTTTCCAAGGCGTGCGTTTCCCTCCCTCTCCCCAAGACACCAGTTTTGATTTGATTTTAAACGCTAGCTATGAACTGCCCCAAAAGATTTCATCTTTTGGTCAAAGCCCAAATCCTGCAGTGCTTCTGAAGGCTCTACAGCAAAGATATGTGTAGGCACGTCTGTATGTGGGGGTTGTTTTTCAGTTCTTTAATTTGAGACAAAAGAGAGTGAGGGCAAGGATTTGGGCTAGTATCTGTTGACTCATTTGCTAGACACAAGAGGGCTGAGTGAGGGTGTAGCGTGTCTATGAGCTGGGTGCCAAATACAGTTGAACATTATCATTTAAAATAAAAAATAAAGTAACCATGAAACAAATAAAGGCACCAAACCACATAACAAGCCAACTTCGGTAGATTTCTTGCAAAATACATGCTTTTAAATACATTTACAGTTTACAAGGTTACACTGTTTAAAAAAAGTTGCAATGATGAAATACAGAATATTTCATTCTTGTACCAAAACTACATATCACAACAACAATATTATAGCTTTTATTTAAATGGAGACGGTATAAGAGCTGCACCTCTTTATAGAACAAAACTAGTTCCAGACACACTGCTCTGTTTTTGTATTGTCTGATGGGCTCAGACCCTGCAACGTGTGTGTTTAAAAACTGAAAGCAGTTATCTTTAAAAGGGTAAATCGTGTGCTCAATATTCCACATCAGTATTTGCAGGGGCAAGGCTTTAGTCTCTCATTCAGGTCTGTGTATGCATTGATGCCGCTGGGGTTTTAAATTTGCTAAGCAAAGCAAGAACACAGTCGATGTAAATCCATCACAAACCCACAGTTATGTTTAGTCCATAACTCTCGGTGTTATCGGAAACTTAAGAGTTAATGCTCAGGTTAGGTGTGCACTGTATTGCTACGTGGTTGTGAGGGACCCACGAGGTCGTAGCGTTGGACTCTGAGGAATACAAACACCACGTTTCCTCACTAACTCTTGGCAGAAATCTCCTTATGGCGATACAGATGCTGCCATGGTCTGTAGCAGAATTCTGTGTTGATTTAAAAGTAATTCGCATGGAAGAGTATCGCACCACCCCTAAACCGGTCCTTTAAAAAAAGTTTGTCTCTGCAGTGTAAAATGGTAAGGTGTATGCTAATATTCCAGGCTGTGGTGAAGTTTAGCAGGTGTTGAGCTCAGAAAACAAGAGTTACGTTGCCCAGGGCATCTTCCTTCCAGTCTGCACAGTGTTACCAGGGCAATACAGAGGAGCTGAGAGCTGTGAGAGCCATGACTTCACATCTCCTGATTAGCCTGCATAAAGTCTCAGTCAATATATTTGGTAAAATTCTTCTAGCAATTTCTTTGCCTGATTTGGTAAATGAAGGAAAGCACGTGTTAACAAAATTATGGTGGGGAGCCAATGAAGTGCACGTCCAGCTGAACACACAATTCAAAATGGGCAGCAAGTGGGACTCAGCAAGAAGGCCATGAAAGCCGTCCATACCCCAACCAGCAATATCCAGGGCAATTTTTATGTTTCCAGTCTCCTGTAGTGCAGATGAGAGGATGCAGAGGGATGCCCTGCTGGAGCCAGGACATACGACCATCTCCTGGGTTTCTGAATCTAGTTCTCCAATAATTCTGGCAATGAGTTCATATTCAAGTAAGAACAGAAGTTGATGAAGGAGAAGGGATTTAGAACCTCAGGGGGCAACCTAGTATAATCTGTTTTGTACTCCACTAAACGACAACAACTACCTGAAATCTCTTTCAAAGGTCTCAGAGACACACAGACCAATGCACTTCCCAGAGGGACTGAAACAACTGAAGAAAATCAAATACCCTTCTCCAAACAGTTACTCGCCTATGGGATTAAGGACCAAAGTTAGTGTCATGCTTTAGACAGAATCCCTAGTTTAGTTGCCCAAATAGAAGAACAAAAAAAACCCTAACCAGTGAAAAGTCCCAGCGGGAACAGCCAGATGCAGGTTTTCAGGAGAGACAACGAAGAAGGGAAGCTTCTCCTCGGCGACAGTGCACACCTGGCGGCCTGGTCCCACCAGCCAGGCGGTGCCCCGAGAGGCACCAGCAGCAGGAGCGGGCGGTGAAGTACTCACAGGTCTCTCACGGTGACGCCGGGGAAGGGCCGGGAGCTGCGGCGGGAGCCGGGCGGGCGGAGATGGCGGAGCCCGGACGGGGCGTCCCGGCAGACGCCGCCGCGGCTCGCCCGGGCTCCTCGGTTACCCCAGCCGCCCCGGGCCGGGGAGACGCTGGTTCGGCTGCTCTGTGCGGCCGGGGATGGCTTTGCTCGCCCCGGCACCGCGGGCGGGCGGTCAGTACCGGGTCCCCGGCGGCGCCGAGCGCGGCGCTGCCCGCAGCGGAGCGGCCAGACTCGCCGCGGAGCCGGGCTGGCGGGCAGCAGGGCGCTGCCCTGCCTAGGGCTGCCGCTTTACGGGGGTCCCCGTTAAGAAGAGACTCTAGGCAGGGGAGCGCTGGAGCTCCCCGCAGACGCTCCCGGCGCGGTGCTCCGTGCCGGCCGGCGGAGCGCGGCAGCGCCGGCTCGCAGCCGTCTGTCCGTGTCCCCGTAGGGCCGGGGGAGCGGGGCAGCCCCGCTCAGACGTAGTTCTTCTTGTCGTACTCGCCGTTGGAGGTGGGCCGCCGCGGCGCCGAGTACTTGACGGGGAAGGAGGTCTCGTCGCGCTGGGAGCAGGAGCAGCAGCAGATGAGGCAGCCCCCGAAGAGCAGCAGGGCCGTGGCCGCCCAGCCGATGTAGAGCGCGGCCCCCATCTCCCGCTTCTGGGACGGCGGCACGGTGGGGTCGTAGAAGTCGCTGATGACGATGTTGGCGAACCAGCAGAGCGGGACGAGGACCAGGACCCCGCAGAGGATGTAGATGGCCCCGCCAGCGATCACGATGCGGGACTTCATCTTGCCGGGCCGGATGCAGTTGGTGCACTGCGCGCCCACCACGGTCACCATCAGCGCCACCAGCCCCAGCAGCGCCACGATGACGGTGAGCGCCCGGCCCGCCTGCACCTCGGGCGGCAGCGCCAGGATGGAGTCGTACACCTTGCACTGCATCTGCCCCGTGCTCTGCACCACGCAGTTCATCCACAGCCCTTCCCAGATGGTCTGCGCCACCACGATGTTCACGTCGATGAAGGCCGACACCTGCCACATGGGCAGCCCGCAGGCCAGGATCACCCCTACCCAGCCCAGGATGCCCAGCCCCAGCCCCAAAATCTCCAGCGCCGCCGAAGTCATGCTGCCGCGCCAAAGCCTCCGGAGAAAGCACGGCGCAGCGGCTAGGCACCACCCCCGCCCCGACGGCTGCCGAGCCGGCTCTGAGAGCCGCCGCTGCCGGGCTGCGCTATATGAGGAGCCGTAGGGCGCCCTCCCACCGCCCTCCCTTCCGCCTGGCCCGGCCCTTTCCCGCGGAGGGGGGCTCGCACGGCCACGGGTGGGCGGCGGCACCGCCCGCGGCCGGGGTAGCGCCGCGGGGCCGGGGCAGGGGCCGGGACTCGGCGCTCCCCCGCAGCTCGCCGCCCGCTGTCGGGGGGCTCCCGCCGGAGCAGGGGAAGCGTCCCTCTGCTCGCCCCGGCACCCTGCTCCAGGAGGAGCTCGCGGGGACGCTGCCCGCTCCCGGGAAAGCGTGGGGCTGGAGGAATCTCCTCCCGGATTTCAGCCGCTCAGACTTCTTCCTTTTAGTGCCGTTATCTGTGTATTTCCTATTTACTGATAAAGCCCACTGCCAGACCTTCTGAGACGTCTTGCCAATGCAGGCATCCAGCAGTATGGACATCCTGATTATCAGAGCCTAATTGATCATTTCCCAAAAGACTGAGCATACTGACTGACCTGCACATGTCTCTCTTGCACACTGTAACAGCAAAAGTGTAAGCAAGCACCACCAAATGCCTTAGGAATCACCCTGAAAATGGAAGAGCTTTGAATATTGGATCTCCACATCATCTGTCAGTACCAATAGACAGATGCTTAATTCGGTCCAGGAAGAATAATCACTATTAGCTTACACCAGGCATGAAACTCTCTTTGTTTTGATACTGGAGCCAAGAGCAAGGCATTCTATTTAAGTATGTTGCCACAAAGATTTCAAACTTCACTTTACTGTTTTAATTGCTCAAGTACATTTCAAATCTTTATGGTGTGTCCATGAGTTAAGTTCCTGTATCAAAAAGAGTGTATTTGCAAGAGGTTTTGTCATCAGGCCATGCAGACATTGTAATTGCCAGTCTCTTCATGGACTGCTGGCATCTTGGATTGCTCTTGCAAAGAAACCTTGGTTCAAACCCTGCAGGCCAACGGCAGCTCACAGCCCCCCCAGGCTGGCAGATGCAGCCAGTGTTGGTGGTGCAAATGCTGCTGTTACAGCTGCAGCAGAAAGAGAACAGCACTCATGGGGAGCTGTGGTCCAGTGGCTTTCCACTGGGTGCCCTGAGAAAGCCTTGTTTTGATTTAAACCCGGATTGTTTTGGTTTATCTTAAATAAGCTTAAATGTTTTAGACAAAATTGAAAGTTCTGTTCACACTGACTTTTGAACTGCTTTGGGTAGGTTTGGTTTCAGTTAGCCCCAAGTATCCTTCTAGTGTAGAAGAGATCACAGAGTTGAAAATAACACATTTCCTGCCCCTATGTAGGCGGTTTTCTCTGTTGTACAGTAATTTACGGCATGTGTTATGGCATGCGGAGATTTGTGATGGAAATATTGAGACTGATATGAATGCAGCATGAATGGAAAAGTTCATGTGTGAAGCAGAAACAGCAGAAGAAATGATAAGCAAAGGTTAAAGGAATTGCATGCATTGACAGCTGAGGACGTGACTGATGGGTTAACACTGAGCAACGCCCTGCTTGCATCCTGACAGCAGCACTGATGACTCTTCTGCAGAGGACCCGAGTGCTGGTAACAGGAGGATGGCAACAAGGTTGTGGCCTTTCACTTCTTTTGTTTTTCCAACCAGAAGACAAACTTTAGCCACAAGACACCCAAAAAAAGAAACAGAAGAACATCAGCAGCTTGTGGACCGTCATGGTGTGGACATGCTGACACATGATGACTGCAGCCTCCCATTGATTATCTCTGCCTGAGGAGCTGTAAACATTTCTAGCATGGAAAATATCTTCCTAACAGAGGCTGCCTGGTAAACGGAGTTAAGAGGAGTTATCTTCTCTTCCAGCTGTGTATGAAATACATACAGTTTACCTCAATTATTTAAAACTGTAAATTCCAGTGTGCAAGAAGAGGAGTTATCTTCTCTTCCAGTTGTGTATGAAATACATACAATTTACCTCAATTATTTAAAACTGTAAATTCCAGTGTGCGAGTCCAGGAGGAATGTGTGGCTGGGGCTGTGCAGTCTGTCAAACTGAGGCTGCTTACAATCACTCAGAAAAGTCTCTGGTGTCAGGGAGAGGAGAATGTGCAAAAGCACCAGCCACAGAGACAGAGATATCTCAGAGGTGAACAGGAAGAAACCCAGAACACAGGCTGAAACTGAATAACATCTGTATTTATGATGATAATAATGATTATATAGAAAACAGCACAGAAGAACAATTAAAAAAGGGGGGAGAAATGCCAGTTATCTTAGCCCGTAAGCACAGGAAAGCCCCACCCTTGCCACTTGCCCGGGAGCACGGAACTCTGAATTTCCTCCGATAAATGGCCTGTGTGTGCTCCTGTGCCAGCTGGGAAGCACTTATGGGGCCTGCGCAGCTGCCCGGGGCTTCAGGCAGAGAAGGGAAACCAGCACATGGCTTGTGTTACCTCTGCAGCCCTCACCCCACCTTCCCTTGCTACCTGTTACCGAGCAACTGATTCCTACAAATCACTTAATCCAAGACAATTATTTCTCTGGGGAAATACACGCTTGATAATCACAGGGTAAACCAAGCTTTCTGCATAGAGGCATTTCCATTCCTGGTATTTCACCTTTGTCTGTTTCTTTTCCTTACCCCAGATACTAGCTTTTATCCTGGCTACTGGCAACAACCTCCATTTTTAATTACTTTATTCCCAGATCCTGAAAGTGAGCACTTGTTGCACAGACTACCCTTAATGAGCCCATCAGTGCAAGGTGCTCACTGGTCTGCTTACTTGACTTACGGGTAACTTAACTGACACAGCTGCTGGGGGCCTGAGGACCCTGTCAGCTTCAGCACATTGTGGCTTCTGATGGTGTTAATGTCACAACACTGGGAATTAATTTAAACTCCCAGAAATGAAAAGGTTCTAATTTCTTAAAAGGAAACACAAATCAGCATGATGTTTTTCTTGGGATGTTAAGTAAAGAAATCACTACTTAATAAATTAAATCCTCGCTGGTAAAGTCTGGATTCCTTTCAATTCAAAGGCATGATGTTCTTCCAGCAAAGTAACTCATTAACAAATGACCGTTAATGTCATTACATCTATTACTGCTCCAGCTATGTATTTATTAAATTATTCTAGGGGGGATACATAGGGGGGCTTTGCAGCCTGTGAAAATGTGCGGAAGTGGTATTCAAGCTGAGAACAATTGCACAGAAGCCATGCTATAGCAAGAGGGGCTTTGGGATTAGAGGTGATTGTGTTTTCACTCTTTTCCTGACATAATCAGGATAAATACCAGGCACAGAGTTACTGGGAGGGCTGCTAAGGGGGGTCTGGGCTCTTACCAGCATTGCTTGTCCTGGAGTATGAGCCCTGTACCACAGCACAGAAGAACAGCTGTGCCCAGCCCTCCAGTCTTGTGAGGGCTTTGCTCAGCTCCGAAGCATCCCACCAACAACGTTTAGATAGATTTGCCTTTTGGGAGCTGAAATGTAGTCTGCAGAGCGCGCTTGGTTTATAACTTGTGGAGTGTCCCTTACCTACGTGCTTCTGCTCCTTCTCATCCCTAAAATGTTAAACATCCGGAAAACAGAGAAGAAAATGACATTTGGTATCAAGCTTATGCACAAACCTAGTATTGTTTGTGTGACTAAGACAGAGTACAAGTCAAAAGATTAACTAAAAGCCCAGTGATCTCAAGACAGCTTATCATAACTTTTGGATCAGACATAAGCGGAGGTGAAGAATCAGGAATCCTATTAGAGATAGATTTTGTGCCATATTTTGTCTTCTAATTAGTGCTGAAATAAAGGCAAGGAGATTTACAAATACAGAGGTGTTAGGCAGGGGCTGTTCTTTATTTAGAAAGCTTGAGTTTTCGCAGTGAAGATTACTCCTTTCTGAATTATCCTTTAAAATGCAACTGTTTTTCCCAAGAGAAGAGATTTAATTGGAGCTTGAGTGGACATACCATCTTCCACATAAGATAGGCTTCCATGAAGTTCCTGTGTGTCAGCAGTGCCAACGTCTTCAGACCAGTGTGACACATCAGAAGACTGGCACATAGGAATGAATCCTTGTCAAATGAGCAGGTTATTACAAAATGAAAGTGCACAATTTCACCATAGGATTTATCTCAAGATCATTTCTTTTGGAAACAGGCTGAAGTGGTTAACATGAAATTGTCATTTCCTCTCTTAGTTCATCTTTTGAACAACGAGAAGCAATGATTTAAAAGCCACACCAGAATTTTGCAAGAGGGACCCGTAATACTCTATGACTGGTGCTAATGATGTAGGATCCAACACCTTTTTTAGTACAAGTGTTGCTGCTGCCCTTCAGGATTGAGAAATGTATGCCCACGCTACTCTTCCCCCTCAGTGGTGGTGTGACAAGACTTGTGTAAAAGAAAGGAAGGAAACAGATTTATGTAGTTGGAAAAACAGTGAAAGAGGTTACAAATCTGCTTCCAGCCTTCATGTATTTGCTGCTGTATATCCCTTTCCAAACAAAGTTGCCCTAGCCCTGTATCAGTCTCTGCACTTTACACACACCCTCTGTCTGGGCTTTTTTTTGTGAACTGCCCACTGGCACTGCCAGGGAGCCAGGAGCGGGGTTTTCTGGCTGGCCTACACGTGGTGGGAACACTGAGACAGCGTTATGAGCCTTTCCTCACATAATGAGGAAATTAATTGTGCTAAACCATCATTAGAACTGAGTTCCATACCTCCCTGCTTGAATTCCTCTACACACAAGCCTCTGGTTTGAAACTTCCTCTAGGTTGGAATTGATCTTCATGTCTCTATGTCTTATTAAAGCACCCCCCTGACAGGAATATTTCCAGTCACCGCTGTCAGGACCAGCTGGGCTGCACTGGTGAGCTGCTGGGCACCTAACTCTTCAGCACCTTGTTTTCTGAATTTGGCTTTCGAGAGGATACAGCGGTGTCACTGGACAGCCATAACCCTGTGTTAATGGCATTTCAGGGCAGTTAATATGGTTAATGATGGCCCTTTCCCAAAGCTTAGAATGTCCCATCTGTAGATGAGCATCTAAACAGCCTTATTTCCCCACTTGCCAAGAGACCGTGCTGAATATACACTTAGGCCATGTCGCTTCAAATACTTCTCTTTAATGCTATGGACAGCTCTTGAGAATGTATTAATGCTTCGACAGGCAGAGGGGGGGAAAGCTATAGGAAATATACATTGTTTTATGCCTAAGGGTCCATTCTATGTCATGTTTCCTATCAGGAGAACTGTAGTTTAATTTTGTCCTCTTCCAAAGTTAGCCTCCTTCCACAGATTGTGGTGTACCAGGATCCTGGTAGATCTCTTTCCCATGTAATTGTTGGGAAATTACAGAACAGCGTCAGCAAGGACAAATGCCATTGTTTTAAATATACATTGCAGATGTTGAAAGTAATTAATAAAGACATGACTATGAAGTTACTGAAAACTGTTCAGGGCTAGTGATGGGAAACATGCTACATTTCTCTAGTGTCCCAGGAAATGTGTGTTCCTGAGAACACGTGAGAGGTTCGGGACACCTCCTCTGATTATGAGAGTGATTAATTCTCAGCAGTGCTGTCCCTGTTCTTAATGAGATACATCTGAGGCAAGCCCTGCCTTTGGGAATAGCATCTGTTTTGTCAGTCCTGATTCCCTTCTTAAAAGTGAAGCTGGTTTCCAGTAAGAGGAAAGGATGGCTGTTATTGGTGAAAAGATGCAAAATCTCTCTTATTCCAGAGAAAATTTTTAGGTTCTTCTTATTGCTTCTTCATTGCCATGATTAGCATCTTGAAAAGGTGGGCTTGTGTGTGCTTGTAAATGCTAAAGAAACACTTCTATTCCTCCGAGACTGCTATAATTCAAACACAACCTTCATTTCCTGTAGTGCGTCACTAAAAATGCATTTATCTTTTTTGCAGCAAGGGAAAATACTTCTCTGTTGCAGATTTTCTTATGGATTACTAAATAACTTGTAAAGTAGCTTGTGTCAATAAATCCTGGTGCATCCACAGATGCTGGCTTACTGTTTGTATACTCCCAGAGTTCCAGCTCTGAGCTGCACACTTTAAAAGGGCTCAGCAGTAAGTCCAGCTTTCAGTGGACCTGATATTTCCAATTCCTGATGCAGCATGTCTGCAAAAACACAGAAGATTTGAGATGTTAGGATGGTTCACTCCATTAGTGATTCCATAGATAAAGCCCTACACAGAAGAGTATTTTGATCAAATCACCAGTTTACCAAATACTAACAGAGAATGGGAAGTTCACCCTTAAATTTCTGTCTATCACCACGCCCAAATACTAAAAATTATCCCAGGGAATACCTAAATTACGGTATCCGACATTCACACTAATATGTTCAAAGTACTTTTTTCTCTGGTAATCCTTTAAAAGAGGATGTCATCCACAGTGTGCAGCTCTTACATATTTATTTCTAAAAGGTTTGGTCCTGGAGCCATGTGCTGTATTAGCAAAGCATACACAAATATTCTGAATCAAACACAAACTTAAATCTTATGGAAATGAAAAGGATTTATGCATATGCTTAAGAATAAGCTGTTTAATCAGGACTTGAGTAATTTCATCTCCAGGGAAGACTGGGAGAGTTCAAGATGCTCAGTGTCTTACAGTAGTGGTCCAGTATCTCCAGGAATTGCTCTTGTAGTGCAGCCATTACAGCAATCACACATAATTTTAGGCTCAAATTCCAAATATTCAGCTACGTGAGGAACAGACTCAGTTGAAAGAAAATCAAGTTAAAAGGGATCTCATAACTGAAAAGAGACAGTTTTATTTTGTCTAAGCAGCATATCTTCTATTTTTTTTAATTTAATAGAAATAATGCCAAGGAACATGGGGTTGTTGTTTTATCTATGAAAACTCAGTTTAGTTTTCAGTTATATGGTGGTATTTATTTTATTCTAATCGGTTTCATACCATTTTCTCTGTTAAGGAGCAGAACAAAAGATACATAATGTCTTTTGCTGAATGGATGAGGTATTTCTAACTTGCTAAGACGTGACTTCACACAAAGTTAAGATTTGAATTCAAGGAAGGACTCTAATTGTACTTTTGATAATGTAAACCTAGATGTATTAGGAACTTTTATAAAAGGCATTTGAGCTTCCAAGGGAAGAATGAAACAAAATTCTTTACAGAAATAATAATTATGGGAATGAGTGATTCACAGTCAGACTGCCGTTCACTGCATTAACCTTTCTAGACTATTAAACTATTTAGGAGGAACAGCTTTCTTCAATACAATGATTTCTTCTGTTTGCACCTCTGCTAATACCAGTGTGAGAAATAACAAATATGCAGTACGTCTTTTGTGAGCACGTATTCTCTGTAGGTTTCTGTAATGCAGCATTTCTCAGTTACATGCACCAAATAGTTCCAGTTCTGCCGCTCGGTGATCATGCATACTGTGGTTTCATAACAAGTCTCGTAACGGGTTTCAAAAGTAACAAAAGTACATTTTCACCAAGTGCGTAATGCACTGTAAAACTCATTGTCACGGGATGGTCTTTAATGCCAAAAGTTGAGATGGGTTCAAAAAGCAACAAGAAAAATTCATGGAAGAGAAAACTATCAAGATAAAACTTCTGGCTCAAGAAGCTGCTCAGCTCCAGATTGCCGGAAGCTGGGAGGATACACAGACACTACTTTTATCTTTTCCTAAGCATCTGCTACTAGGCACTGCAGAGGTGGGGCACTGGCGAGAATTGACCTTTGCTCTTACCTGAAGTGCCCTTCCTTATGTTACTTTCTGGCATAATGGGACTGTTTTGGGAGGATTGTGACTTCCCTGAACATTTTGTGTGACAGTTGGTCAGCCATCTGATTCAGCCATAACTTGGGAAAATTGGTATGCATCAATAATGAAGCATTTGAAATTTCTGGAGAATGTTTCACCTGTTGCACTAAATCCTGCCAAAGGAAAGGAGTGACAATCATGGGAAAGCACTAACTTCCACTAGACTCTGTGTTGATGCCAGTCTGTAGCTTGGCATTGTCCTTGCTAATCTCTTATAATTTCTTCAAGTGCTAAATAGTTATTTGTAATAGCAGTTTATGTGTGTAAAATATCGTGTGCGTCACAGTGTTCTAATTTAGTGAAAGAAAGAAAAATTGCCACTGTTGTTCCTTTGGTGATAGTATAAAACACCTATATGAATATCCATGGAATAATTTAAGATAAGACCTTAATTTCTAAAGAAGACTGAAGTGCCATCTTTTAACTCCTCCAAGAAGGTAGCGTATGACAGTACTTTGTGTTATAACGTTACACTTTGTCCTAGGAAACTTGGTTGCGCTTTCATTGGCTTTTATCTTGTTCTTTCTCAGATCACATCAATGCTTGGTTGATAATATGAGCACAATGTGAATTAGCAAATAATGCCAGTCTGCCTTCAGCAGCATTTGTTTCACTTCCGCATTTTCCTGTTGTGAGCTGCAACCCTGTTTGCTTAATGGATGGAAATACAGACAAAACAGAAATGTGCTTCTTGGTATTCAAAATTGTAAGTCAAAAGATTTGCTGCTAGGTCACACATACAAACTGCCCTCTGCAAAATGTTTGGATGGATTACTAGGAACTTTCCTGAACCCAGTTCTTGCAGCTGGAAGGCTGGAAAAAGCCTTCCCTCAACTTCTGCTGATAATCTGTTTTAATCTTGTCAGTGTTGTATTGAGCGTTTGAGCTATGTAACACTGTTTCACCATGAGAAAGTGATCTGGTCCTGTAATCTGACTGCAGGTTTACATCTAGGTTTACATCTGCTGGAGTTCCTGGTACCTCAGAGAACTTGCCGGTGAGAATCCCACTCTCCCCTTCAGCGACAATACCGACCAAGGCAGAATGGCTCTCACTTAACCAGAGGGAATGCCGTGATGAAAGAGAAGATAGCAATAGTGTAGGTAAAACGAGTACATTGGGGTTTTGCACAATGTTTGGGAGAGAAATTTGCTTCATGTGTGGACGAGCAGCTGAAAACCAAACAGGCTTATATTGCATACTGCATTACAGTCAAACAGCACAAAGTTTAAGCTAGATTTCCCCCTGGCCATCATACCTACCGTACCAAAAGATTTTCCACTGTGAGGAGTATCACTAAAACCTGCTGTAGGTGAAAGCAATCTCAAAGCTCAAGGCTATTTGCATAGGAAATAGGAATCAAACAATTTGAGAAGGGGATATTTTAAGCAGAATGGGTTCTGACTGTGTTTCATCCTTCAAGGTTAACTCGTGTGCGTAGCTCCAGACCGAGACTGTACAAGATGGATGCCCAAGTGTGCTGCTGGTGGGATGTGAAGTTGGGATAGTAAGGCAGACTTGTATCATTTCAGAGTCGTCACCACAGTAGCGCTGGCTACCGTGTCGTGTAGTCGGAGTGCAGTGACCTCCATGAGGGGGGACTCTGTCGCGGGAGCCTTTCTCCCACGTTTTTTTCCTTTGGGAAGTCAGCAGGATCAGGAGATGCTCCGTATTTTGGAGCAGGGCGCTCAGGGACAAAGCAGGAGGAGACCGGCTCCGGGTGCAGAATCCCCGGGGACATCAGCAGTGCTGCACCGCTCCGTCCCGAGGGAACGAGGCGGCGGCGAGCGTGAAGCGTTTTAGGACACCGCGGAGCGGCTGCTGGGGAGCCGGGACCCCTGGGAGTGCAGGCGCTCGCCCATCCCCTGCGGCGCGTTTCAAACCCGTCCCACCGGGACCACGCCAGCTGTTAGTAACCCAGCTACGGGATGGCCCGGGAGAATAGCACCCGCCGCCGAACCGTCCCCGCTCCCGACGGCCCTATGCCGGACCCACACGTGCGGTCACCGCTCCCGCACCGCGTCCCGCCACCCCGACCGGCACGGCGGCCCCTGCAGGCGGGGGAGATCGCCATGGCAACGCCCCGCCGCCCGCCCGCGCGGTACGGGCCGGCTGCCCTCGTTGCCACTCAGGCAAGCGGGCGGGGGAGACGCTCTACCCCTCCTCTCGCTCGTCCCGGAGCCGCGCCTCGTTGCTATCCCGGGAAGCGGCCTAGATCATAGAGTCGTGCGGAAGGTAGGTAGGCACTCGGCCGCGGTGGCGTATGGGATGCGGGAGGGCTCCGCGAGGAGAAGTGGAGGATCGCGGCCTGGCAGCCAGGGCATTGGCGGGAGCGGCCGCAGGCTCAGGTAAGCGCCGGGGGGGGGGGGCCCGGGCTGCGTCCTCCGGCGGGCGGATGGGCGCCCCTGCCCCGCACACCGCTCCGCATGGCTAGCGCCTGCGGCCCCGCGGCCGCCCGGCCCGGCCCGGCCCGGCCCGGCCCTGCCCTGCCCTGCCCTGCCCGCAGCCGCCAGCGGAGCGGCGGTAGGGACTCGGCCCGATCCCTGGAGCTCGCCCGTGGCGGCGTGTGCTCCATGCACGGCCCCGGGGCCCTGGCTCCGGCCTCCCTCCTCTGCCCGGGGAGAGGTTTTTGAAGGTGATATATGAGGAGGGGAGAAGCGTATCGGGGCAGAACCCACGAAACGCCGCGGTCGGGTCGTGGGCCGTTTTACGCACGCGTTCGTTTGTTTTTAAAGCAAGGCATGCATTACTTTGAGATGTGGATAAGACCTCTGCGCTGCTGGGGTCTGCCCGGCATAATGTAGCCGGAGATGCGGGGCGGGGATGGAGGAGGAAGTTCTGGCTCCATCGGGCATTCCTCAGATATTTTCAAAACTGCAGCACCGAGCGTGGCCTACTGTTAGGAACCAGGGGATGCTGCAGGGGAAATGCGGAGCCCACCGCTACGCAGAACGACGCATACCTGATTTGGCAACAGATGGAACAAGTGCTTCACCCTTGCTTTTTTTTTTTTTTTTTTTAAGGTCTTAAATTATTGTTCACATATGCGGGTTAGAGACTGCATGGTATCATGAGACTTAAGCTTGATTTGGTAGCGATTTAAAATACTAACTTATCACTGTTTGCTATGCATTGCTAGTATGTACACAATTACAGTTAAGCTTTGTGGGCGTGAAGCAGAGCTGCCTATTTCCTGATGAGTGATCATGGCTAATATGTTTAACTTTTTAATTTAAAAAAAGCCCCTGTTTTTCACGTTTACAGGTCTGTTTTACAGTATTTTTCTCTGATACAGTAACTCTGGGAAAATACTGTCAAAGACTGCTTGCGTAGGAAGCACATAATCACTAAAACTGATCATTAACGTGAATGGTATTGTTGTCTCCTTTGTGCTTTTTAAGTGACTGTATTCATTGAAATAACAGTAAGAAAGGAAGTTGTCTAGAGTAATGTATTAACATTGAAATAGAACTTTAAATAAAATACTTAGGATTAGAGCTCTAGATTCGTGCATTGCTTTTTCTAGATCTTTTCCTTTTAAGAACAGCGCTCGTACATGGTTGTTCTCTCTTACTTGCTTAGTCTTTGCCTCCCTTTGCTGTGCATATGTGTGCTGTTAAGTCACAGAAATGTCACAAGTTTTGATGAACAGGAATGCATTCCTGGTAATAATCTATATGGTGTGTCATTGGTTCAAATACATTATCAAAATGAATTCTGTAAAACTTACTAACACTGAATGCTAATTTAAAGACAAAGCAGTGGCATACACTCAGCTTGGTCTACCTGCAGGTGCTGTAGCTGGGTTTTTTTGTTGTTGTTGCATTTGCTGTTAAATTCTATATTTGGTGGAAGTGATACAGTCATTTTCCTGAATAAGAGTAATGCAGAAATGTATTCAATTGTTAATGTGTAAAAGAGGATTCCTTCAGTTGGTAACGTCTGTTTCTAATGAGGAAAATGGAATCATCTGGGATTGTTGATACAGAGGGAGTGACGCTTCTTCCTGGGAGCTTCTGGGAGGGGGTTTCCAACCAGAGGTGAGGTTGTGCTATGAACAAAGCATGACACAGAGAACAGGCTCTGCTGGATCTGCTGTTGTTTGGTAGAATTGGGCGATTCATACAACTTTGATAGCGTAATCTACCAAAAAAAAAAAAGTTAAATGCTTTGTATTTGAATACCCCTATATCCAGTTTGGAATACAGTGAGGAAACTTAATTTTCACATAACTTCCTTGTTTGTATGCAAGACACTTGGAGAAGTTATAAATTTTATTACTATTAATTTATGTGTCTCAATACTTGACTCTGACATTTCTTCGTGGGTTTTTGTAGTTCTTTTTGTGAGAAACCACAAATATTGGTATTTTACTGAGATATTATTGGTGTTTCTCTGTCTGCTTTAAGTCTGAAAATGTCACTTCAGAATGCTAATGTTGTTGAGCCCATTCCAGCACTTGGAGACCTACTTAAGTCTTTAGCTTTCTGTGGTTCCTTACTAGGTTATTAAATACTTTTTTAAAAGTATCAGAGTTATATAATCTCAGATGGAAAGAAAGAGGCCTCATTTGATAAATCAGGAGGGCTATTCTGCTCATAGCAGAATGATATTATAGCATAGCAGAACAACAATAGGTTGTTAAGGTCACTCTGAAGTGATTATTTTAAAATGTTGTTTAATATCCTTATATGGTAACACTCTTTGTACATTTTTCATAGTGTTTTCTTTGTGCTAGTTCCTATTAAGAAGCTCCCGGTCTGCCTGTTCCTAACAGTTTACTTCTTGTATCCTGACAGGAACAAAGGAAATGACCCATTTTCCTTCCCCTCTTTTTCTCTCTCACTGGAATACTTTTCTTAGCAGAAGGCAGTAGGATGGCATGTTCCAGGCCTCTGTATTTGTAGAGGAGGCAACCGTAACTGAACTTAGTGTTAATCTGCTCCCTTCGATTGCCCAACAGCACATTGTTTAGGATAGGAATTTGTTGGGATCCAAAATGAAACTTCGTTACGTTATCCACTGTTCAAAAACTGATTTGAACATTCCTATACGGTAGCATAGTGTCCCTTTTTTCTGCTAGACCTGCTAAATGGGGCCCACAGTTATTTACAAATGAAGTTTCACTGCTTTTTGCAAGTTAATGCAATTGTATCTTATCTATTCCTTTCTCTTTGAAATGTTTTGCAAGTGATGCTTTGCTCATCTCATAATAATTGAAATAGTCCTTTGAAAATCTAAAGAAAACAGAACAGCTATGGCTTGCTCTGTTTTGCCTTAGTTGTTTGGTTTTTCTTTTTAAATTTTGTTATGGAAAATTGATGAAAAATGAAACATTACAATTTCCAGATGTGGGACTATCCAGAGTGTTGTCAGACACTCAACTTCACATTATTTTAGTGTTTGACTCAGTTGTATGCAGACAGACTTAAGGATTTCAGCAGTTATTGATGCATAGTGTAGCCTGGTCCATTGACAAGTTATCACTTGTAAGCAATGCTGTAAGCGCTGTCGTTATTTGGTGCTGTAAGAAGATGTAACATACGGTATTTTGCTAATTCTAAGGTTTTGATTTGTAATGATATGGTAAAGCTTCAGGAAGACAGCTCATGGTCATCTGGGGAAGTTTGTTGGTTGAATAATTTTCTAGGAAACCTCACGAGGGCAGTATTATGAATTGCAAAATGTGTTGAGGCTGAATAACTGAGGATTCATTTGAACCTCAGTGCCTTATTTAGATGTTGCAGAACAGCAGTTCTATCTTCCCCTTCCCAGCTAACTTTTAGTTAGAATATTTCTATTCTAACAAAATACAGTGGGAAATAACTAACTGGATGCTTGTTGTATACAGACGTTTAAGCCTATGGTGCCATCATGATGTGATCAGAGCAGCTGTCCTGCAGCTTTTTGGTCAGAGTAAAACACAGCAACTTTTTGGGCAGAGTAAAACACAAGGTGAATGTGGTTTGCCTGTTAGGAAACAGGCTTTGTAAGTTATAATTGTGGAATGATTTAATGTAAATTTAGCTTTTTATGAGATGATAGACTAATTTTGAAGCCAGATGTGTCATAATCAGTTGACAACAATTTTGACTCTTCTGTTTTTTAATCAAGTAGCTTGGGTAATGCTACAATGGATGTGACTATTTTGTCAGTTTAAAGCAGAAGTAATGAGAGAATTTGCCATACGTATTTAAAGCTGAATTGTTCCCCCTTCTCACCTTTAACTATAGGCAGCTGCTCTGGGTGGCTTCTCCTCTGGCATTACTGTGAGAAATGGGCCAGAAGGTCTACCCACCTTAGCACTCAGGCAGTGACTATTTATGAACTTTTCTAAACTCTTGAATTATGTTACTGATTTTATAGACAAGGTGACAACAGAGATTTCCAAACGTACAAAGAAGATGTGGACAGAGCAACGTATTCCTCAAAACAGCCTGGGAAACATCCCTTAAGAATGGTTTTGAAGAAACAGAGCTTATTTTTCTTTGACCAACACGCAAGGGCTCATTCCAGTCTCCAGCCAACCAATGTTACAGATCCTTAAAGACAGTCACAGCCTCACTGACAGATATTTTGAGGAATACCCAATTAGAGGCTGTCAGGAGATAATTAGAATCAGGACCTCCGTATTTTCCAGGCAATGGATGTATTAGGCTTTCATTAGCTAGCAAATGAACTGGGTATGGGGGAAAAGTAGTTGGAGGAGAGAAAAAAACCTTTACTTGCTTACAGGATGGCTGGTGTCTGCACAGCTGTCAGTATTTGAAATGCCTGCTTCAGGGCAAATGAAATGCCATGTGAGCTGAAGATGTTTTCTTTAAAACTTCAAGTTGCAGTTATGCTATCTTCGACTTTTCCTTTAGTCCAAAGCTTAGTACGTCTCTACCAGGATTTGACTGTCAAACTGCTGGTGTCAGAAACTGGACTGTATCCTGCTAGAATGACTTCACTACCCAACAGGAAAGCATTTCTGTCTGAACACACAGGTGCCTGCATAGGTCACTTCCCCGCTTTCCCAGGCCAAGAGCTGCGTTGTCAACAAACAGAGCTGTGAAGTGCTCCTGCCACTTCTGCGTTTCCTGTCAGTGCTCTGTGGCTGCTCTAAATAAAAGGGCCTTGCTATTGCCGTGATAACTAATCTATAGCACAACTAACATCCTTGAGTAAAAAGATAAGGGCTTGCCAAAACCCAGCTGTTCTGGGTGTCTGAAACTGAAGAACAAATCTTTTTGATAGCCCCTCAGATCAGGGTGAACTTTCATGTCCAGCATGGGTTAGCCAAGTGCCAAGGTTCTGCAATGTTTGGTGTAGTGTTCACATTCAGCGATAGCACTTTGAAGTGGCTGAAAATAATGCTATAACCTTTACCTGGAAATCCCATAGGTGTCCTGTTCTTGGGAGAATTTTTGTATGTGGTCATAATTCTCAAATACTATTTTTTGGACAACAGTTAGATTAGATTCACCTATTTGTAAACCATCTTTAGGAAACATATAATTCATAAATGGAAAGGGTAAAAACGGAAGGAAAAAGGACCTTCTTATGCTATTCTGTATAGGGTGTTGGGAACAGAGAATATTTGAATTTCAGGTTTTATTAGCTAATTACAGAACTAGAGAACTTAAGAAAAATTACATCAGGAGTACCATGCGTACTCAGCATTAGCTTTCAGTAGATATTTTTCCTTCTTTAAAGACAGGATGGATGAAAGATCTTTAAGGATGCTGAATTTTAGTATTTTGAGTTTTAAAGGAATCTTTCTGTTTTAAAACTTTTAAGTATTTATATGAAGTATTCTGGTTTTGATAATCCTGTGTAATTTCTTTCCTGGGAATAGCTTCACAGAAGCAGCCATTTTGATTATAGCTTGTTTATTCTGGTAATCTTTGAGTATGTGACATTTCATTCTACTAGAATAAAATGTGAATATTACATGCAATTGATCAGTTCAAAATTCAAATGAATGTAATCTTCAAGTCAGCTGACGTGCACTATGGATTTTATTTTCCAGTGTCTGAAACTTGGAGTGACGAAACATGACTCAGTCGGGTGAAAAAGTAAAGGTAAAGAGATGGCTGCATAGCCAAAACTTTGTTTAGAATCTATTCAACTTCTGAAAATACTTGTGGTTTTACTGAAGTGGTAAAATAATGAATAAATGATACCTTATTGCTTCAGATGCGTTTCTTAAAAGGAACTGTTTAGTAGAAACAGAGCTTGCATGTGATTCTAGTAATAGGCTTTCAGATGTTTGCCAGACATTCAGTGTTTGCTTACACATTTAGAATGGTGCCTTTATCTAAGGAAATTTCATTTGACAAACTTTCATTTCTAATGTTTTTGCCCCTCTGGGTAGGTTTTAAAAGGATAGTTAGCAAATAACTAATTGCCTTTTAAGTGATTTCCCCTGTATCCCCCCTGCCCCACTGGAAGTACGGCATGGTATAAAAACCGTTCTCATCATAAACTCATCTGTGAAGCAAACATTTGGTTCCAGCTAGCTCATAGGTCCCTAAATCAAGTGGCTGCAGTTCTTGTTTAGGCTCCTATTAGGTTTTCAGTCAGCTGATAACAGATGGTGAAGCAGACTGCCCTTTTTATAGCCCAGATCTCTTTGATAAGTTTTTCAGACACATTTCTTTTTCCTGCTTTTGTGTTAGAAGTTAAACATTGCGAGGATAGGTGAACAGCTTAACAAGCAGAAGATCAATCTCTGTGTGATTGGTAATCTCTGCATTACTACACAGTGTTCTTGTTTTTTGTACATGTGACTGTATGCATTATTCATTTTTACAGAAGATAGTAGCAGCAGATACCAAATTTGAACAGATTTTTGATCTCTAGCTTAAAATCTCTGGGATTTTTAGCTATGTTTATAGCTTGAGATTAGTTATAGTGTGTTCTTGCAAGCTTGCAGGTTTGGTTTTTTTTATCCGAGGAGAGACTTTTGTTTATGTGTAGCCTAAGGTACTTACCAGATTTCTATTTATATCAGACTGCTTGGTAAATGGGCCTGTTTCGAGGTCTGCCTTGCTATAGCAGCAGAAAATTGTTTCATTCTCTATTTTTCCATGTGCTTTATATACCTCTGGACTTTATTGTAGAGAATCAACTGAACTCTGTTTCAACTTTTTAGGGGGAAGGGGATCTCATTTATACTCAACTTTTGTTCTCTTGTCAGTTTTCCGACTCAGCAGGCTATGTGGGATTCGCTAATCTGCCCAACCAGGTTCACAGGAAATCTGTGAAGAAGGGCTTTGAATTCACACTGATGGTGGTTGGTGAGTGACTTGTCTAAGTATTTTTGACTGTTATACAACAACAACAACAACAATTTCTTTCATATAGACATATATGTCTTCCTACTTAGCAATTGACTGTTATACAGAAGAAGCAGCTTTGAATCTATACACACTCTGATTAAACCTCTTAGTATTTTGTCATGTTTGGTAGGAGGGAGTATTTGTAGTGATTAAACATGATGACTTTGAGCCAACAGGACATTCTTGTATTCCTGACTCATCATCAGATGGTAGGGATAGTTGCTTAATCTTTCTTTGATTCCCGTTTCCCCAACTGAAGGCATGAACGCACATGGTGAATACCTTGCTGTTGAAATGGTGATGCTATTCTTGTGTTTTCTGCTGTTCTATACTGACTCACTCTGGTATTATAACTAAACTTTTAATTTGCCTGTTCTGCGAATGAGCACCTGTAGGAGTCTTTGATGGAAAATCCTTTAGGCACAAAGCTGTTTTAACTAACGTTGAATTATACTTACATTGAATCAGTTTAATGTTATACAAGTGCAAAGGGAGTCCACAGTACTATCACCTTTTTGTAGTAGTTACCTTGGAATTACATGTTATTGAAAAATGAAAATGAGAAGAGATGCATAACGCTTCTTCCTTGTTCTCTGTGCTCTGTAGTACCGTTTCGGATTGCTTGGTGACAGAGCATTCAGCAATGTCTGTAAAATAAATAGGTAACTTGTGTAAGTGTAGAGTTTTTTATTTCATGTAGTTTGATAAATACAGATAATGTCTCCATCTTTCAGATAGGTTAGTAGCATCTAAAATAACATGGCCAATTGTTCTAAATGCTGACTCCTTTGATTCCTTGTGTTAGGAAAAAAAGTGACTTTTTGAAATTCAGATTTAGTAATTGCATTTGCAAGTTTAACTTTTATTACTTTGATGTAGGACAAAATTTGTATGACCTGAAGTTCTAGAATTATGGAACTTCTCAGGTGAATTTTGAATAATTTTCTTATGATTTTCTGTTTCATAGGATGTATGTAGCCTAACTATAAGGGTGCAAAGCTCAACTATTAGTTTGGGATTGCTTTATTCATTCTCTCTCCTAACAGTGTTCCAGGTTCAATTTCTAGCTTAGGAAAACCTTAAAGCTTTCAGAAATTTTCAACAAGAGAGTTACAGCTCCTGATTTTGTAAGTTTAAATGAAAAAAAGCTTTTATTTCCCTGAAGTAACCTGACTATCTCTAGATCTATAGTCAAAGTGCTGTATGACCTTTCAGCTTTTATTATGAAATCTGTTACAGTAAACTTAGCATTTTCATGTAACGTTTATAAAAACACTAGAGGCTTTTTTTTCCTGTGTTTTTAAAGTGCTTAGCTGAACCTTTGATGTTTTTATCTCAAAAACTAAGGTGGATCCTGATGAACAAATTATTTTTCCTCCATAACATGGGCTTGGGGAAAGAGGAGGTGCTTTAAAAAGCCTGGAGTAAAAGGTGTATATGCTTAATAACCTGAATTATTTTGTTTGTAGGTGAGTCTGGCTTGGGAAAATCCACTTTAATTAACAGTCTGTTCCTGACTGATCTTTATCCAGAACGTTATATTCCTGGAGCTGCAGGTAAATGTGGCTTTGCAGTTCCTCCAGCACATACCCTATGAAATTTCATGTTCTTTCAGTTAACGTTTCATTCTGATAACAACTTCACCCATGAGACCCTTTCTTCATGCTGTCTAGATGTATTTTAATCCTCCAAATTACGTTTTTTTTTTTGAGCTGTCATTTTCTCATTTATGTTTCTTTTCAAAGACTCAGCTTTTGATGTTTCTTCATCAATTGTTACTAAAAAAACCCAACCCCCCAAACCTTTTAGGTGTCAATACACCTCAACGTAGTTTTGCTCTAATTCCCATTTCCTCTGATGTTTTTTGCCTGTGATGCCTTAAATCCTGGTTAGGGGTGTAAATACCTTTGGACAAAGAATCTAGCATGCTTCTGAGTATTGTAATTTTATTTTTGCATATTGTCATGAGTAAATCCCCTTTTTTAACTCATTGCTTCTTGTTTATTTACAAAAATGTGGTGTTAAATTTTGACTAGCTAGCCTTTTTATTTTTTCTTTAAAATATTTTATGTCATGTAGATTACAATACACTTCAGATTGCATTTCCTCCTCTGTTGCTCTCTCCTGCAGGGGTTTCTGCGGCACTTGAAAGGCATAATAACAATCAAAATGTTCCTTTATTTTAGAGAAAATAGAGAGAACAGTTCAAATCGAAGCTTCTACAGTCGAGATAGAGGAGCGAGGGGTGAAACTGCGTTTAACAGTAGTTGACACACCGGGATATGGAGATGCCATTAACAGCCAGGACTGGTATGTGTGTAAATACTGCTTTGCTTGATAGAGTTTGTATCTTACACAAACGCTACTCTAGTGTGTCTGTCTCTCTGAACTTAAGTGATTCAGCTGGTGGTCTTTGGATAACTTTGATGTACTAAGAGGAAGCAAGAGGTTCATTATTCTTAAACATTAATGGAGTGTTATCTTGAATTCATGGTAGAGGGTCTTTTCTGAGTTCTTGCAGTTAACACAATTTTCTAAGCACTTCCGCATTCTGGGTGCTCATCTTCATATCATTAGTGACATGATCATTTAGTTTGTGTGAGCTTTCAAATCAAGTTTCTCTTACAATTTTTGTTGCCTAAAATACATGTCTAGTAAAACTGTATTACTTCGTACAACTTCTGTTTCAATTTTCCAACCACTTTTTTTATGTTTTTAAAAGGTTTGGTTAGTGTTCTCTAGGCTGTCTATGATTCTCCCTCAAAATTAATGGCCTTTCCTCCAGTAAGGTTCTCTGTGACAACTACAGTCAACTTGTTATCTCCATAGTTGCTCTGATAGGGCAGAATTCTGATGAAGGGGAATGTTTTGTTTGTATTTCTGTGTCTGTGGCCCATCCAGTTTCCATGTTTTTAAGACAGTACTTTTCACTGCCTTTATATGTACTACTAGCAATTTTGATAGAACTGCATTTTTTTTATGATGGAGTTACTACGTAGCTCTCTCTGGCCTAAATATCGCTGATAATCTCTAACGGCTGAACTAATCGTCTGCAGATACACTGAACAACATACATCATTGCTCTAGCATAAAGATCATGAAGAAAGAAAATGGTAAAATAGCTATGAAGGAACTGGGCAGTTTGTAACAAAATTAGAATTAATAAGTTTGTTCATAAATGTAATTTCCAAATCATCGTCATGCACTTTTCTTTAACTGTGGAAAACTGATCTTGTGATAATGTTTTTTCGAATAAAGATGAGATATATTTATGTGCTTACTAGGATGCCTGAATTATTCCAGTGCAACTAGAAGCTTTGAATTTCCACGTGGTTGTCTTTTAAGAAGTGCTAACAATATTTATTTTGCTTAGCCATTAATTTTTGTTGGCACTCTTTCGTGGTGGTGGTCATTCTAAGGCAAACAAAGTGTCACTGTGCAGAGAAAGGGGGCATAAAGCTAATACTGGTTGATCTGAGTTCTTCAGTATAAGTTAAAGATCAGGAAGGAGGCAAGTAGCTGATAAAATAAACATCTATAATGCTAATAGAATGTTTTGTAATCTTTTCTTGGCAGAATGCTGTGTTATCTGGAGCATTCTGAAGAACTTTTGTTATCAGATGTGGTTTTTCTTTTCTTTCTATGGTACACTGTAGAAACACAGCAAAAATGAAGGCAGTGAAGTTATAATATACTAAATGAAAGTTTGAAAGTGAAGCTGTAGTGGGGTTTTTTATTTTCTTCCCACTTTTCCGACTTTAAGTTGGAAAAAATTGAACTTTTAGAATACACTAAGGCATCTTTCTGGATTGCAGCGTGGTCTTGCTTATTTTGAGCACTGTTGACTAGAGCTTCCTTCCGCTGGAGCTAAAAGCTCTGCAGCCCGTGTATTGTGTTATACAGAGCTCTTCCTGTTGATTGTGTTCTAATGCCCTTTGTTTGTTCTGCTAAGATGTTTCTTGGAGACCTACGTGTTCAGATTTTTCCCCTTTCTTTTTGGAGGCTTGCTAAATAGAGTCATTCCATGATGATTCAGATCCAGTAGAACAATTTACTGGTTTATACTTCGTTTTCTGTGACAAATCTTAAACATCAAAATACATTACGGGAACAAATAGTACTTACATAGTACAAAATAAAAAGATGCAATTAATTTTAATTGTTTCTCTCTAGTCCCATTTTCTTATGTCACATGAAAAGACTTTGAGCCATGATGAGTGTCATTTTGACAGTCTGTTAGTCTTTACAGGATGACATAGGGACTTGGATGGATAGACTCTTTGTTTCAAGCTGTAGTCAAGACTAACCCACTGCAACTACCTTCCTTCCTCGTTAGTTCAGAGGAAGCAGCAAGTTCTTGTTCTTGAACTTATGTTTGTGTTCAGGAGCATTTACTGCAATTATGGTTAACCGGTAGATGGTGCTGATCTCGATCCAAGTTTTATAAAGCACTTTCTGGGAAAGCTGCAATTTGTGCAGGCTACCTGTTTTTCAGGGTGATGAATTTTACTAAGGTTATTTTTGAACAGAGGTAAATCAAACTGGCACGATGTCCCTAGGAGGCAGCAATCGCTGATCCTGTTTCAAGTATCTTTCTCCTGAGTAGGTTTCCTAATGGCTTTTGGTTTCTGTCTTTGCATTGATGAAAGGGCTTAATTTTAGTTTGACTTTCAAGGATGGAGCTGGGGTCAATTTTTATGTATTTTCCATCACAGAAGTGCTAGTAAGAATTATGTATTGTCAGGCGTTTGTCCAGGGGGTCTCCTGGATTGGAAGAATAGTAATGTTGGATTGGGAAATGAGTTGTTACAGATTTAGTACAACACATTCTCTGAAATAGGTTATTTTTTGTTTTCCAAATGCTATTGTACTTAAAACAGCCTGTAAGAAAAGGTGGATGCTAACCACAGTTAACCATAGTGATAATTTTTTTAGATTCTGTGGGAAGCTTTAGTGCTAGCTGGAGTTCTGTATTCTAGAATCAAACTACACCTAGGAATGCTATTGGCATCAGTTCAGGCGTGTGTTTGGAGAATAGCAAAATTCTTTATGGTGGGAGGTTTGAAGCATAGAATGGCTCTTCCATGCATAAAGACATTGGGATCGTGAGAGAAGCATGTCCTTAAAGTAACATCTTTCATCAGACAGAAGAGAGAGGATCTAAGGAGGGGAGGAAAAAAAATATTGCCTCATGCACAGATTTGGGATGAAATCTGGTCTCAAAAGGATAGTTGACAAGAACAGTTTACAGATTAACTTGTTAGATATTGCTGATCATATGCCCCGTTTCATCTTGGTTGCAGTGTGGCAGCTCATTCTTTGATAACTGCTTTCTGGCTGCTGCTAACTTTCTTTTTTTACTGGCTTACGTTAAGTTGTATTTTGTGGGTTTTGGCAGCTTGGTAATGCTGTTCATTTTCCCCCAATAGGCTTAAATGCAGCGCTTGTGTTGTTTGCTGTTACAATACAGGATGTGCTATCTCCTAAGTAATGATAGCACAGTGGTATAAGCCAGGTGTTTCCCGGAAGGCAGGAGGTACAGGACACTAACACCATATTTATAGGGAAAATTACAGCTGTTAGAGCTAGAAAACTGCACGTAAACTAATTACATTGCCAGAGAAATGTGTGATAGTTGCTTTCCCATTGTTTGTGCTTGGTTTCTGTCCTAATATTTGTATGTCTTCAGTCTTGTTACCTTTCACCAGCTAAGAGGAGAGTAAGATCAACAGGAACATAAACCATGTTGTCCTTTTTCAACACACTTAGGTATTAAGGTGCTAGTTCTTAAAGACTTGAGCAGCGTTACGGTCAAAACCCAATAAATTCCATGTTTTGCTGTGTTGTCTTCTGTAGTACGACTTAGAATGGTGCAGATCTTGCAAAGATATAAGTGTGTGTATATATATTCTACTATGGATTTATTCCTCCTAGATCCAAAAGCTTACTCAATTTTGGAAAATCAAATTCCCTCTAGGATCTCTTCCATCACTCTTGTTACTTTCTTTCATTATCTTCATTACAGCCATGCAGCCCAGGGTTGAACTTTGCTGCCTGTCACAGTATTTGCCATCATTCTATGTGCTCATTTTCCAGATTACTAATTTTTTTTTTGTGTTCTCTTGTCTGTTTCCTCTTTCTAGTCAAATTTGCACTTTCTCAACAACAGAAATACTATTTTTCAAGTTAAGCTTTCTGCTCAGTTTTTCCCCAAGTAGTTTAAGATATGTTCATGACACAGTCATCTGCCTAATCTCATCTTCATCAGTGTGTTCATTTCCCTTCCCCTACAGTACTTTAATATAAAGTGTCCTTTTATATTAATGTTGTTTGCAGGTGTCTACGTGCTCTGGAATATCTTAAAATGGTGATCTTAGTAATGCTTTGTGTCTTCTTTTCTCTCTCTAGTCACTGTTCTTTGCATCTGATTAATCTATATGGTCAAATTTTGTGTTCCTTTACTTCTTTGCAGGGCATATTTTAAATTGCCTTGAACTAAGTAAGAATTATTTTTCTTTGCCAACAGAACAGGATTCTGTAAGGTAACAAAAATAGCTTAATAAATCATGTGATGCTGTAGTGCATGACTTGCAAATGTATTTGTACTTAATTCAAACAGACTAGAATACCAGAATTTTCATAGGTAACTATAGAAACCTAGCTCTAGGGTCAGGGTTGTAAATCAAGAGTATATCCAGGATATGTCACTTGTCAGCTGGTTTAAAAACAAATCCTCGCGCCCTGCCCCCAGAAAAAAAGCAGAAAAATCCTCAATCTTCTGTTCCTGTCTGTGTTGTCTCAGCACTGAGTGCTTTTTTTCTGAGCTTGCACTTGAACTTTTTATCCAGTGGACAGAGTAACACTTGAAAGTAGCTCCTAGGCATAAATAGACACTTGGTGGTTGCTATGAAAATATCTTTTTGCATTATCGAAATACTTCTCAGTAGTAGATACAATGCTAGGAAGTTGAATTTTTGTAACAGAAATGTTCTTAATAAAAGTGTGATTCTCCTCCTGTTCTTATCTTTTCATAATTCTTTTTTTTATTATTTTAAAGCTGATCTAAGATGCCTCTCTTTCTTCCTGCCCCCCCATACCACAGCTTCAAAACAATTATCCAGTACATTGACAACCAGTTTGAAAGATACCTTCATGACGAAAGCGGTCTAAACAGGCGCCACATTATAGACAACAGAGTCCATTGCTGTTTTTACTTCATCTCTCCCTTTGGGCATGGGTAAGAAAAAGCTCTTGAGCTCTTGTATTTTAGGGCGTTGTATTGTGTTCATAAGTCTGTTCATTACTTGAACTGGAAACTTAACTTTAATGTTAATTGAGTTACTTCCTACACTCTCAGTTAGCCAGTGCAATTAAAATGCTCTTTGGGGATTAATGCTCTCCTCTGCTTTGTCCCCTTTTTGGCATTTAATAATTGTTTTGAAGCAGTCAGTATTATGTTGTTTATCACCCAGAAACATAAGAGCTTATAATATCCAATTTATCTTATAGTGACAATTTTAGTTGCAGTTCAACCTTTACACAATCAAGCTGATAAGCAAGTGCTCCGACTTAATTTATTCTGGAAATAATATTTATGTAGATACTTGAAATAAATAATTTTAATGCATTTGGTCTGTTAAAAATAAACAAAAAACCCACCCTTTTTTTTTTTTCTCCTTTTATTTTCCACTTGTTGGCAGGCTGAAACCATTAGATGTAGAATTCATGAAAGCTCTTCATGGAAAAGTCAACATTGTCCCTGTGATTGCCAAGGCTGACACACTGACGCTGAAGGAGAGAGAAAGGCTGAAGAGAAGAGTAGGTCTAACACTTGATCATGAGAACAGTGCATCCCATACAATGTTAAAGCCAAATGTAAAGTAAATTCAAACTGAAGAGGGGTGAATAATATTGGCCAAGGACCTAATCTTCAGGAAGTGTGAGGTGGGAAATCTTCACTGAAGTCTGATGTGCTTTACCAGTTACACTTGCTGAGAATCTGGCCATTCTGGGCTTCATCTATCTTAGCAAGCAGTGCAGTCCAATAGAGCAGGTTTTGAGCAAAACAGTTTAATGAGGGCTCAAATCATCCTGAAGTGCATGTAGTGTAGATGTTTCAGACTAGCTCTCATTTAGTCCAGTGGACTGAATGCCCCTTAGGGGTGGGAGTGCGTTAGATACGTTCTGAGAGTGTATCTTTAGGTTGAGTTTCATCCAAAAGAAACTTGGTTTGTGTACTCTAACTGTGGTTTGTAGCAAAATGTGGTTAAGTCGGGGTGATTGGAAACTTAAAATAAATGCACCCATGATACAAACTAAAACCCATGATACAAACTAAAACACTAACATAGAGACAGGACAGTTGGGCTAATATATTAGCAGGATGCTCTTTGTAGCTCCATTGTTATGGAAAAATGTATGTTGTCTTGTTTACGTGTTTTCCTACTAGGTTATCTGTTCATGTGAAATACCAGGACATATTCAGGACTGCATTGGAGAAAGGCTTTCCAGACAGTGGTACTAAAATAAATCTTTTTGCATTGGAAGATTTACTTGCTGTCTTGATTTTTTTTTTTTTTTTTTTTTTGTGTCAAACCTTTCCAAGACAGGCCAGCCTCTGCCAAATATGACACTGTAGTGAATTCTACAGGAATAAAGTACATATTTGTGGTTGTACAAGTCTTTAACTATAAATCTAATTTCCATTTAATCTCATCATAGAATAATCTGGCCAATGAATGTAAAGATTTAATCTTTCCTGGTTTATCCTCTTTGATTCAGAATGACTTCCTGCACCTTCTTAAAGAAAGAAATGGGTAGGTGGTGAGATTGTATTATGTTGAGAGGTGGCTCAGTAAAACTTACTGAGATCACAAGCTCTTTTTCAGGTTCTGTTGACTCAAAACCAGTACATTCAGTTGTAAAATCTAACAGATTTGAACCCTACAAAGCCTATGAATTTTTAAGTTAATAACTTATGCCTTGAGTAGTGTAGTGGTAATTAGTACTTCTAAAATGCAGTCTATACTTTGCACCAGAGTATGCAAACTTTTTTTCATGGTAAGATTATATCTTAAATCTTTTATATCTTAATATCATTTTATACTACCACTTTTTGATTTTCGTGGAGGGCACGACAGTTGTTTTGATTGTGATCCTCTGGCTTCCAGTAATGCTTTAGAATGGTTATTGAATCTTTATTCCAAGGGCTTTTGTGTGGGGGTATTTTTCTGTTTTCTTGAAGAGGGAGTACAGCTTTATTGAACTGAGAAAATAGTATAGTTAAAACCATGCTTACAAAACAGCATGTTAGCTGAACTCAATCTAAATTCAGAGGATTAGTTTAGGAGTTTTTTAGGTGGACCAGTGCCACAATCAAAGGTGTGACCATGGTTTGTGTAGGCATGTAAGCAACTCCAATTTGGCAAGCGAGGTACTGCTGGCATTGCTGTTGTGTTTGTATAAAGCTCAGTGATGTAGGAAAACTTGCCCAAGAAATGGAATAAATCCTCTGTATCTGAGGAAGTTTAAAAGGGGCAGTTGTGACTGTATGAACCTTGTCTGCAATGTAGACAAACATTCACTGAAAGGGGGAGAGGTATTTATACAAAAGTATAAACAAGACCAGCTTTATGATGAACTAGGTGAAAGGGGGGAGGAAGAAAAAAAAAAAGTCATTCACTGAGTTGAAAAGGATCTCTAGATCTTGCTGGGAGAAATTCTGTCCAGGCTCTTGAGCTTTTTTTTTTTTGTTCCTCCACAAATGCTATGAGGAGATGACAGGTACTGGTGAGCAAATTGAAAGAACTCTTAGGGAAATAACAAAGCAGAGATGTGGCTGCTTATGCTGGTTTTACCGCTTCTCTTTTTCTGTGGCTGTACTGACTTGGTGAAAGATTTTTATCTGATAGTAATATTGTTTGTGGAGCTGCTACCTTTTATAAGAAAACCTGTGTTTGATCTTTCAGCAGTATACTTCAGGCTCAGTTTTCATAGGTGCTTATTTTTTGGTTCAGCATTTGGTAACAGAATGATGTTGAAAGTTTTGAAGCAGGCATTTAAGTGGAACGTTAATTATTTGACAATATAATTCACTGGGAATCTGAATGTTCTGCTTTGTCAGTTCAAATACATAAAATAAACTGATATAAAATAGGTTCTAGCTACAGTCATCTTTCACAAAAGCAGTTCTTAGGTGAAATGAAGAGGAACATACTCTTACCAGGTTTCAATACTTGCTGTAATTGTTTTGGGGCTCGCTCTTCTGTGCTCCTTTTATCTGCTGCTTGGTGGCCTCTCTTAGGGTCAAGCATAGCATAGTGCACATGCTGTTTGACATTGGCTTCTGTGTATTGGTAACACTGGATTTTAGCTGAAACATGGCAGTAGCACAAGCAAACATGTTTCCCAATGTGAATTTGGAATTGCTTATTTTTCAGTACTGTTCTGTAAGGGATGTTAGATTGAGGGTTTATGATGTACATTTATTGTGGAAGATGGAGATGAATCCCAGTTTACATATCCTGTGATGAACAGATTAATTTAAAGGCAACCTCTCTTGACCATATTCAGCGCTAATCCATGTCTAGTTCTTTTTAGTTTGAGCAAAGTTACTTTTAAATAACTAGTCTTGTCTTGACTTACATATATGGACACCACATTTATGCATTGGCTAAATATAATGAGATGAATGGCGCTTATGCTGTAGTCTGAGGGAGTGGTTAGGAAACAGGTAAACAAGTCTTCATTATTTTTGTACTGCTGGCAAAGGTCACTTTACAAACTGAGTTTATACTAAGTCAAATGTATGATGTGGTTCCAAAGCTTTGAAAGTCTGGCTACTGTATATTGTTCTAACTCAAAGCATCTTGGCTAACAGAATCTCTAATCAAGAATAAGAATCAAAATCCTGCTTTGCTGACGCAGCTTGAAGTCTTTTTTTTTTTTTTTTAGATGTTTCTGCCATTTGGCCATCAATCTAAAGTAAAATGTTTTTGTTTTGCCGCTTTGGACTAAGCAGCAAGATCAGTTTGTGGTGCTTGCAAAGGAAACCCAGCTTGGAGTAATTCCTGTTTGGTCTTTCTGGAATTCAAAGTTATTTTTTAAAACTCTTGAGTGGGAAGAAATGCAAGGCAGTTTCACAAGCTGTGCCATGCAAGGCTGCTAAGGAAACCTGCTCAAAAGAATGACTTCATGAGAGGGGAACTAATATTTTGACAACTTTTTTTATTTCCCATGGGAAGGCTAATCTTTAGGAACACAGAATCCTCTGAGGCCAATAAAATTCAGATTTGAAGAAGCAAAATGCTGTTTCATTGTTAGGACCATAAAATACAGTTTGTTTTTATTGCAATTCTTTTTCCTTTCAGGAAAGCACTAGGTTTAACAGCTGTAATATATTATTCTAGCACCCCTTGTTGTCGGCTTTCCCGTTATTGTTTCACTTGCATTTTATCTTTAAGATCTCGGCGAGGTTAAATGTGCTTTCTTGTTTTATGCAGCTACTTAAAGGCATCGCACTGCAGCACTGCCCCACCTATCCCAGCTGTGCATCTTTTATTATAATTTGGTGGCAATTTAGTTATCTTCCATTTTGCAAAACAATAACAACTTGATTTAAATGTAATTGCGCGAATGTAACTGTTAATTGCCTATTGGCAACACTTATTCCCAAATTTCTTTTTTCCTTTAAAAATACTGCTCTCTGTGTTGGTGGGGGCTCATAATATTTTATTCAGTGTGTGCGCATATGTGAGTGCGGGGGATGTTTATATACCTGGCAGGAAAACATTGTCATGGGAATAACTGTGGTTCATACGTGGTCATTCCTCTTCTAATGGTGTGAGGGATTGTTTTATTTTAAACAGCTGTTTAATAATCAAGCTGTGGTTGGACAAGTTTTGTTTATACTGTAGCTATTGGTTGCCATCATGACAGAGGTTCAAGGAACCCAACAATACTATGGGAAGGCTCATTAAGACCTCTTGTGCATTTGAAGTCTGGCTGTGTTTGTATTATCAAGTTAATGTCCCGTTATATATGTAGTAATGATAGCACAAGTCCTTACATAGGCTTTTCTGAATGTTTTTATGATTACCTCAACACCCTACCCCCCCACCCCCCCGATTTTGCCCAGACTTTGTCTACTGTAAGAGTTCATTACTGCAGTAGTGCTGCTGCTTGGTTCAGGTGCTGGTTGTGGGGTTACAGTTGCAACTTGTTAGGGAATACTAATCTAGGAAGTTTGCACAGTTAACCTTTTTCTGCTGGGACATCCAAGATCCCTTTGAAGAGAGTTATTGTGGAATCTCAGCATTCTTCATGCTCTCCTCGTACTACCACACTTTCTTTAGTGAAAGAAAATCTTGTCAGTGTGTTTGATGGGATTTCTGACTTAAATATTTTTAATAGTATGGCAGTAGAAGCATTCTCTTCAGCTTTGAAGGAAGGATTGATCTGTACCACCTTTTGAAACTGCCAAAGGCCTGGAATTATGCTAGCTGCTTACCCCTGCGGTGATTTCATTAGGAAAAGAATGTATACAGGAATACAGATAGTGTATTTTTTATGTTAATCTCAGACATTAGTGACAGTAAAGAAAACTGTTTATGGATGGTTTTTCTCTTAGTGGATTTTGAATAACTTTCTCCAGTTTAAGTGGATAATAATAATCAACAATTTTGTCTTGTTGATTCAAGAGACAATAGGCACTGTCTTTTAAATTTTTTACATATCAAATACACAAATACATACTTTGACATGAGCTGCATTGTTTTGATGCTGTAACTGATGAATCCCTTCTACAAATTCATTGCTTTTTCTTATTTTTTGCATTAACTTCACTTTGGGTTTGTCTGCTTCTGTATTATGCTCCATGTAAATCTTCTGGGTTTTTTAATGATTTACTTGCTACGTTTTCTAAAAATGCATTTATCTTTTGTGCCTTTTTAAAAATCTTTAAGCCTGTGTTATTTGGCACTTTTGACATTGAGTCAAGTGTATATTTGTTAGTCTTCAAAAAGTGCTGTGCAAGAGTGCATTGTATTACAAATATTTTATTAGTTATGCAGCTAACATTCATAGCAAGTAGTGTTCTAGTTCTGATGTTTATTCCCTGAGTACAGCTACAGATTGTTGTCTGAAGGCCTGGATTGCATCTTGATATGTTTACTTTAAAACTTGTTTCTGTATCACTGCACAAAAATACGCTAGTTAAGGTCATATGCAAAGAAACATACGTTAGGAATGTCACAAAACACATTTAGTCAGTGAGTCTGTTTCTCTTTGAGTGGACAGACAGCTGAGCTGCTGTTCGTGTTTAGCCATGTCTGACTTTGAAGATTGTATCACAGATAGATTACAAACAGTTGAATTCAGAGGTAATCTCAGCCAATGTTTTGGCTTTTTAAAAATGCCTGTTAGTAAGCTCTTTTAAAAGAGAACCTCTGTAGTTAGCAAATCTTAGCAATGTTTTTAAGATACTTTTCTGCAACAGTAAAATCTTTAAAATCCAACCAGGTCTAGTTGTAGGCTTCCTTTCTTCATTTTAAGGATGTGATTGATTTCCCACTTAGTATTCCTTTCTTACACCTCAAAACATGTAGGTTGCTTGCTGAGTGCTTTTATACCTTGAACTGTTCTTACCAGAATATTTATGGACTTGAGGTTCAAGTCTCTGTTGAATGAAGAAAAAATGAAAAATGCTGAGTTTTTTTTCTTCATAGGTAGAATGAAATTAATGCCATGTAAGATAGTCTTGTAGGACATAAACTAATTTGGTAGTACATAAACTCAAAGCATAAGTAATGGCAATTTCTGCTAATGATTTTTTTCTAAGCATTGTCAAACTACCTAAAGCAGAAAAACATTCTGAGTTTTCTAGATGTGACAGACTAGTAAATCAATCTTATATATTTTTAACTTAATACCTCTTCAGTGAAATAAGAATTTATTATTCTTCCTTTTTTGTAAACTTCAGGTTCTGGATGAGATTTCTGAACATGGCATTAGGATTTATCAGCTCCCTGATGCAGATTCTGATGAAGATGAGGAGTTTAAAGAACAAACCAGAGTTTTAAAGGCAAGTCTCACTCCTAATTTATTATTTTGCTGCAGTAGTTCTTCAAGCCTACAGTGTGCTTAAAGGTACTTTATTCCTTTATAACATGTTGAAAATTTAGGTTTTCTTTGGATGTTGACTCTGAATTATAATCCTTTTTATTCCAGTCTCTGCTTCATCAGAATTCCAAATGTAGTGTGTCATGACTTTCTTTTCTTTTAAATGTAAGCAACTCTTCACTAAGAACTGTGATTTGCAGTCTGTTTTCTGACTCAAACTTTTTAACATGCAAGCAAAGAGAGAGAATGTACGCGTGTTATGGTTAGTATACTAATTAACAACTTTCCTCATGTTAGAGCAGATAATAAAGGTTTTACTGAAGTAATTTCCTCTTTGTGCTGTGATACTTGCAAAGGTGCTTGAAGAATGTATCTGAAATTCTCTCTCTAGCTACTTTAATCTGTATCTGAAGTATGTTTCTGTTGGCTGTTTTCCATGCATGATGTTATGTCAGATGACACATTATGCCCAAACTGTACTTCAACAACAGTCAAGTGTTCCTAAAGCAAAGCGTCATTTCCTTTTGTGCTTCTGTTAAGACAAACTGATCCTGACAAAACTACAGGTGTTAATAATGAGATGTTGCATTGCCCAGAATAGGATTTGTTGTTTTTCTGATGTGGAAGGATTTTAGTAGACTACATTTGTCAACATTTATTTTCCCCCTCTCCTGTCTGTTACTTAAAAGTCTCTGTGTGTTCTTTAAAAGAAAAACAAAACACAAAAAAAGTAACCAGTCAAAAATCAAAACAGTTACTTGTTTTGCTCTGTCTCAACTAGGCTAGCATTCCCTTTGCTGTTATTGGATCCAATCAACTTATTGAGGTGAAAGGG